>NW_023270210.1:3099750-3629331 GCF_011800145.1 Mirounga leonina
ATTTCAGTGAGGGGGGTGTTAAAGTCCCCCACTATTATTGTATTGTTATCAGTGTGTTTCTTTGCTTTTGTTATTAATTGCCTTATATAATTGGCTGCTCCCATGTTAGGGGCATAGATATTTACAATTGTTAGATCTTCTTGTTGGATAGATCCTTTAAGTAGGATATAATGTCCTTCCTCATCTCTTATTACAGTCTTTGGTTTAAAATCTAATTTGTCTGATATAAGGATTGCCACCCCAGATTTCTTTTGGTGTCCATTAGCATGGTAAATGGTCTTCCATCCCCTCACTTTCAATCTGGGGGTGTCTTTGGTTCTAAAATGAGTCTCTTGCAGACAGCATATCGATGGGTCTTGTTTTTTAATCCAGTCTGATAGCCTGTGTCTTTTGATTGGGGCATTGAGCCCATTTATATTCAGGGTAACTATTGAAAGATAGGAATTTAGTGCCATTGTATTGCCTGTGAGGTGACTGTTACCGTATATTGTCTGTGTTCCCTTCTGGTCTATGTTGCTTTTAGGCTCTCTCTTTGCTTAGAGGACCCCTTTCAAGATTTCCTGTAGGGCTGGTTTTGTGTTTGCAAATTCCTTTAGTTTTTGTTTGTCCTGGAAGCTTTTTATCTCTCCTTCAATTTTCAATGACAGCCTAGCTGGATATAGTATTCTTGGCTGCATATTTTTCTCATTTAGTGCTCTGAATATATCCTGCCAGTCCTTTCTGGCCTGCCAGGTCTCTGTGGATAGGTCTGTTGCCAATCTAATGTTTCTACCCTTGTAGGTTACAGATCTCTTCTCCAGAGCTGCTTTCAGGATTTTCTCTTTGTCTATGAGACTCGTAAGTTTTACTATTAGCTGTCGGGGTGTTGACCTATTTTTATTGATTTTGAGAGGGGTTCTCTGTGCTTCCTGGATTTTGATGCCTGTTTCCTTCCCCAAATGAGGGAAGTTCTCTGCTATAATTTGCTCCAGTATACCTTCTGCCCCTCTCTCTCTTTCTTCTTCTTCTGGGATCCCAATTATTCTAATGTTGTTTCGTCTTATGGTATCGCTTATCTCTCGAATTCTGCCCTTGTGATCCAGTAGTTTTTTATCTCTCTTTTTCTCAGCTTCTTTATTTTCCATCATTTCATCTTCTATATTACTGATTCTCTCTTCTGCCTCATTTATTCTAGCAATTAGCGCCCCCATTTTTTATTGCACCTCATTAATAGCCTTTTTGATTTCTACTTGGTTGGATTTTAGTTCTTTTACTTCTCCAGAAAGGATTTCTCTAATAACTTCCATATTTTTTCCAAGCCCAGCTAGTATCTTTAAAGTGATGATTCTGAACTCTAGATCTGACATCGTACTAATGTCCGTATTGAGTAGGTCCCTGGCAGTCGGTACTACCTCTTGTTCTTTTTGTTGAGGTGATTTTTTTCCATCTTGTCATTTTGTGCAGAGGAGAATAAATTAATGAGAGAACAAAATGCTAGCAGAGTAACAACATCCCCAGAAAATATACTCTAAACAAATCAGGAAAGACCTGAAGCAGTGGGAAAAGAAACGGAAAGAGAGAAAAAAGAAAAAGAAAAAAAAGAAAAAGAAGATAAAGATAAAAACAAAAACAAACAAAACAAAACAACAACAGCAAAAAAACAGAATGTTATCAAATATGATCAGGCTGGTATATAGGTCAGTGCCACACACTAGATTTGGGGTGTATTTTGGTCTTTTAGAAGAAAGTGCCTCCCAAAATTTTAAAGAAAGAAAAATTTATATATGTACAAAAATAAGGGTTGATATGATGAAGGTATGGAATATGACTGTAAAGATGGAAATTATAAAAAATTTTATAAAAGGAATTGATAAGAAGTTGTTTGAAAAAAGAAAGAAGAGGATTTATAAAAGAAAAAAGAAAAAAAAAGAGAATGTGATCAGGCAGGGGAATAGAAAACACCATATACTAGAGATTTAGGGTATATTTTAATCTGTTAGAAGAAACTATCTCAAAATTTTAAAGAGAGAACAACTTATATATATAAGCCAAAAATACGGGTAACTACTATGAAGGGATAGAATATGACTCTAAAAATGAAAAATAAAAAAAAAAATTTTTTTTAAAAAGAGGTATTGATAAGATGTTGGTTGAAAAAGGGAAAAAGAAAAATTGAAAAAAAAAAGAAAAGAAAAAAAGACAGTTAAAAAAAATTAACTTTGAAAGACTAAAGAATCATGGTAAAAAAGCCATGAATTCTATGTGCAGTAGTCCCCTAGCGCTGGAGTTCTGCCGTTCTCATTGATCGGTAAACTTGGTCTTGGCCGGCTGTTCTCGCTGATCTTCTGGGGGGGGCCTGTTGCTGTGGTTTCCAAATGTCTCTGCCGGAGGTGGAATTGCCCCGCCCTTGCCCCCTCCCGGCTAAGTAATCTGCTCGGGTTTGCTCTCCGGGGCTTTTTTTCCCTGCGAGCTTTCCGTACGGCTTTGGAGGCAGAGAGTGAAAATGGCGGCCTCCCAATCTCCGCCCTGGAGGAGCCGAGAACTCGGGGCCCCGCTCCTCAGTGAGCCCCCAGAGAAAAGCCGCCAGTGACTCCCGTCTCCCCGGTCTCCGGCCGCACTCCGTGCTCACCCGGCCTGTGACCGCGTGTTTCTATCTCTGGCACCCGATCCCGGGTGGAGTCTCCAAACCCAGCAGATCCCTGCGGTGCGCTCCCGCGCGGCTCCTCCCGGGGGAGGAAGGTGAGTCTCCCCCGATCTGCCGCTTGTCGGGTCCCTGCTGGAGGAGCAGGGGCCCGACTGTGCCGCGGATCACGGTCAATGGCCACCCCGAGCTGAGAGCCCGCGCCTGGGCTCCGCCTCTGCAGCCGGCTTCCCCGCTCCGATCCCTGGGAGCTCTGCCGCACTCAGGCACCCCCGGTCTTTCTGTGACCCCGAGGGTCCTGAGACCACACTGTCCCGGAGGGTTCCACCCCCCGCTCAGCCACCAGAGTGACGTCCCTCGGCGGAGCCGACTTTTAAAAGTTCCGATTTTGTGCTCCACGGCTCTATCACTTGCCAGAAGGGCCGACGGAGGCCCCTCCCCCGCCGTCTATCCTCCTGAATATCGCCTCGGATTCACTTCTCCGCTCGTCCTACCTTCCAGGAAGTGGTTGCTTTTCTGTTCAGAGAGTTGTTGCTATTCTTTTCTTCAATCTCCTGTTGAGTTTGTAGGTTTTCAGAATGGTTTGATCCGTATCCAGCTGAATTCTTGAGAGGAGACGAAATCCAGGTCTCCTACTCCTCTGCCATCTTGCTCCGCCCCCCCAATCTTTTAATTTTTTATCATTCACTCCACTTAGGTCACATTGGCCTCCTTTATGAACTTTGTACATGTCACACACCTTCCAATGGCAAGTGCTTTGTCACTACTATCCTTTCTCTCTGAAAGTTTTGTTTTCAGATCTTTTCATGACTTGCTTCCTCATTTTATTCAGATCTCTACTTACCTGCTTGGATTTTCTCTGACTAGCATATATCATACTTCTCTACCCCTGACCTGATTTCAAATACTATCTATGTTTTGGTGGGTAGAAAGGTACACAGTGAGTTAAAGTAAATTTCATATAATGGTTTTTGCATCCTTCATGGAGAAGGTAAAAGGAATTGTCAAGATTTAAAATAGACTTTATAAGAAATAGAAAATAATTGAATATGAACACATAGGAAGATTGCAGGCACAGATTGAAGGACTAGAATAATTCAAGAATATAAGCTTATAAATGCCACCAATCCATCAATGGCTATGGAAATTTTTTTCAGAAACAAGTAGAAGGGTTGGATTGGAGTGACTGAGAAAGTTGATGATGCTGGGGAATGAGTGCAGTAATATACCACCTGGCCAGGTCTGGTTAAGAAAGCAAAGAAAACAGAATGATGGATTTTGAGAAATTACAGAGTTATTCATTCATTTGTTAAGTATTTATTGTGTGTCTACTACATGGTAGGTTGTATGTTAGGTGCTGGGTGTACAGCAGTGAACAGTAAAACATGGCCCCTTCCCTCAAGAAGGTCAAATTGAAACTACCCATTAAACAAGTAATCCCCATTCTCCCCTCCACCCTCCCCCTAGCAACCATTCTACTTTCTGTTTCTATGAATCTGAATACTCTAAGTACCTTATTTAAGTGGAATCATATAAAAATTGTCATTTGTGACTGGCTTATGTCACTTAGCAAAATGTCCTCAACATTCATTCATGTCCTAGCATGTATCAGGATATCCTTCATTTTTAAGGCTGAATAATATTCTATTGTGTGGTTAGACCACATTTTGCTTATCCATTCTTTTCTCTATAGATACTTCAGTTGCATTTGCTTTTTGCTCTTGGGAGTTATGCTGCTATGAACATGGGTGTACAAATTTTTTTGAAGCCTTGCTTTCAATTTTGGGGAATATATACCCAGAACTAGAATTGCTGGGTCACACTTTAATTCTATTTTTAATTTTTTGAGGACACAACGTACCATTTTCCATAGTGGCTGCACCATTTTACATTCCCAACAGTGCACAAGGACTCCATTTTTTCCACATCATTGCCAACACTTGTTATTTTCTGTTTTATTGTGGTTGTTGTTGATAGTAGACATCCTAATGGCTCTGAGGTGGTAGGTATCTCATTGTGGCTTTTTTTTTTTCCTAAGATTTTATTTATTTATTTGAGAGAGGGGGAAAGAGCACGAGTGGGGGGGGGGCAGAAAGAGAGGGAGAAATAGACTCCCTGCTGAGCAGTGACCCCCCCAATGTGATGTGGGGTTGGATCCCAGGACCTTGAGATCATGACCTAAACTGAAGTCAGATGCTTTACCGATTGAGCCACTCAGGAGCCCCTCTCATTGTGGTTTTCATTTCCATTTCCCTAATGATTAGTGTTTGTTAAGCATCTTTTCAAATGCTTGTTGGCCATTTGTATATCTTTTTTTTTTTTAATTTTATTATGTTATGTTAGTCACCATACAATACATCATTAGTTTTTGATGGCCATTTGTATATCTTTAGAGAAATGTTTATTCAAGTCCTTTGCCAGTTTAAAAATTGGGTTGATTAGGTTTTTTCCAATTTGTTTTTAGGATTTTTTTTTTTGCCTTTTTTATTGAAGTATAATTGACAATTTCTTATTAGCTTCAATATCTTACATACTATCTTAATAGTACAATCTTATTAGTTTCATGTGTATACCATGATTTATTTTATACATTATGAAAGGATCCCCATAAGTATAGGTACTGTCACCAAAGTTATTATAATATTATTGACTGTATTCCCTATGCCATACATTACATCTCCATGATTTATTTTATAACTGGAAGTTGGTACCTCTTAATCCTTTTCACCTATTTTTCCTGTTCCCCCAATCCTTCCCCTCTCCAGTAACCAAGTTTCCTATATCTAGAGTTCATTTCTGTTTTCTTGTCTTAGATTCCACATATAAGTGAAATCATATGGTATTTGTTTTTCTCTGAGTTATTTTAGCATAATACCCTCTAGGTCTATCCATGTTGTGGCAAATGACAAGATTTAATTATTATGGGTGAGTAATGTTCCATTGTATATATATGCTATATCTCCTTTATCCATTCATCTATTGATGGACACTTAGGTTGCTTCCATATCTTAGCCATTGTAAATAATGTTGCAATAAACATAGGGTCTATGTATCCCTTCTAGTTAGTGTTTTCATTTTCTTTAGGTAAATACCCAGTAGTGGAATTACTGGATCATATGATATTTCTAAATTTTTGAGGAACCTTCATATTGTTTTCCATAGTACCTGAATCCATTTACATTCCTACCAACAGTATATGCAGGTTCCCTTTTCTCCACATCCTCACCAACACTTTTGTTTTTTGTCTTTTTGATAATAGCCATTCTGACCAATGTGAGGTGAATATCTCATTGTAGTTTTGATTTGCATTTTCCTGATGATTAGTGATGTTGAACATCTTTTCATATGTCTATCGACCATCTGTATGTTTTCAAGTCCTCTGCCGATTTTTTAATCAGGTTGATTATTTTTATATTAAGTTGCATAACTTCCTTATATATGTTGGATGTATGATTTGCAAATATCTACTCCAATTTAGTATGTGGTCTTTTCATTTTGTTGATGGTCTCCTTTCCTGTGCAGAAGCTTTTTAGTTTGATATAATCCCATTTCTTTCTTTTAGCTTTTGTTGCCATTTCCTAAGGAGATTTGTCTTAAAAAATATTCCTAAGACTGATGACAAATAGCTTACTGCCTATGTTTTCTTCTAGAAGTTTTCTGTTTCCAGGTCTTCCACTCAGGCCTTTAATGCATTTTGAGTTTATTTTTGTATATGGTATAAGATAGTGGTCCAGTTTTGTCCTTTTGCATGTAGCTGTTCAGTTTTCCTAGCACCATTTATTGAAGAAACTGCCTTTCCCCCATTTGATCTTTTTACCTCCCTTGGTCATAGATTAATTGGCTATTTATTCATAGATTTATTTCTGGATCCCCTTTTCTATTCATCTATATGTCTATTTTCATGCCAGTACCATACCATCTTGATTACTATAGCTTTGTAGTATGGTTTGAAATCAGTGAGCATGATACCTCCAGCTTTGTTCCACTTTCTCAAGATTGTTTAACTATTTGGGGTATTTTGGTGGTTTCATACAAATTTTATAATTTTTTGTTCTAGTTCTGTGAAAAACACCATTGGTATTTTGACTGGGATTGCATTGAATCCATAGATTGCTTTGGGTAGTATGGGCATTTTTAAAATGTTAATTCTCGGGTGCCTGGGTGGCTCAGTTGGTTAAGCGGCTGCCTTCGGCTCGGGTCATGATCCTGGAGTCCCGGGATCGAGTCCCGCATCGGGCTCCCTGCTCGGCGAGGAGCCTGCTTCTCCCTCTGACCCTGCCCCCTCTCATGTACTCTCTCAAATGAATAAATAAATTTTAAAAAATAATAATAAAAAATAAAATAAAATGTTAATTCTCCAAATCCATGAGACAGTATAATTTTCCATTTGTGTTGTCTTCAATTTCTTTTATCAATGTCATAAGCCCCCCTTGGTTAAATTTATTCCTGGGTATTTTATTATTTTTTATGCAACTGTAAATGAAATTTTCCTTTTTTTTGCATTTAAAAAAATTTTTATTTAAGGGTGCCTGGGTGGCTCAGTTGGTTAAGCGACTGCCTTCGGCTCAGGTCATGATCCTGGAGTCCCTGGATCGAGTCCCGCATCGGGCTCCCTGCTTGGCGGGGAGTCTGCTTCTCCCTCTGACCCTCCTCCCTCTCATGCTCTCTGTCTCTCATTCTCTCTCTCTCAAATAAATAAAATCTTAAAAAAAAAATTTTATTTAAATTCTATTTAATCAACATATACTATTAGTTTCAGAGGTACAATTTAGTGATTGTTTGCATACAACACCCAGTGCTCATTACATCAAGTGCCCATCACCCAATTACCCCTTTTCCCCACACCCCTCCCCTTCAGCAACCCTGTTTGTTTCCTATAGTTAAGGGTCTCTTATGGTTTGTCTCCCTATCTGTTTTCATCTTATTTTATTTTTCCTTCCTTTCCCCTATGTTCATCTGTTTTGTTTCTTAAATTACACATAAGAGTTTCTTAAATTCCACATAAGAGTGAAATCATATGGGGTTTTAATTTGTCTTTCTGTTAGCTCATTATTAGTGTATAGAAATGCAAGTGATTTCTGTATGTTAATTTTGTATCCTGCAACCTTACTGAATATTAGTTCTAGTAGTTTTTCAGTGGAGTCTTTAGGGTTTTCTATATATAGGATCATGTCATCTGCAAATAATGACAGTTTTTTCTAATTGGGATGACTTTTATTTCTTTTATGCTGTGGCTAGGACCTGTAATACTATATTGAATAAAATATGGTGAGAGTGGACATCCTTGTTCTTGATCTTAGAGAAAAAGTTTTCAGCTTTTCACCTTTGGGTATGTTAGCTGTGGACTTGTCATATATGATTTTTATTATGTTGAGGTACACTTCTATCCTCACTTTGTTTATAGTTTTTATTATAAATGGATGTCGAATTTTGTCAAATGCTTTTTTCTGCATCTATTGAGATGACCATATGATTTTTATCCTTTTTTTTTGTTATTGTGGTGTATCACATGCATTAATTTGCGGATTTTGAACCATCTTTGCATCACTGGAATAAATCCCACTTGATCATGCTATATAATCCTTTTAATTAATGTACTGTTGGATTTGATTTGCTAATATTTTGTTGAGGGTTTTGGCATGTATGTTCATCAGGGATCTTGGGCTGTAATATGTGTGTGTGTGGTGTCTGGTTGTGATACCAAGGTAATGCTGGCCTCATAAAATGAGTTTGGAAGTGTTCTCTCTTCAACTTTTTTTTTTTCTTCTTCAACTTTTAAAACTAATTTGAGAAAGATAGGTTTAACTCTTCTTTAAATGTATGGTAGAATTTACCCATGAAGCCATCTGGTCCTGAACTTTTTTTGTCACTTCTCTGATTTGTCTTTGATTCTCTCGTAGCATATATGTCATTACTTTGCTCCACTTATGAAAACTGGGGTTCAGGAAAGTTGAATGTCTGTTTTGGGGTGGATTCAGAAGCACTGGGCCATATCTGCATATACTCTGAGGTCCTGGCTGAGTATCAAGTACAGTCAGGGCTCCAACTAACCCTGTAATTAGCACTTCTAGAACAATAGACAGGAATGCCATCTGAGGAAAACCCTTGAGTTGGACATGCATTGGTCCATACAATTTTTCATTGCTTCATCCCAAAATCCATATGAGGTGGCTTTCTAGAAGGAAAGGTGTCCTGGGAGTCATACTGCTTGGGGGAATTTGGAGGAGTCAATTTCAGTTTGGGGGTGTGGGAATAACTCGCAGCTGAACTACAGAGATAGATATAGTCTCTGTATAGGAGAGGTCAAGACTAAGGAGGAACATCATCTTTTTATTCACTAAGTATCTATGACATGCCTAAGTCAGGCACTTGACTAGAAAGGAAGGAATAGAATCACAACTTGGTCAAAACTAAGTCTAGTTTGTATCTATCAAATTCCAGAGCATAGGGAAATATTGAAAACTAGAAACAGAAATGGATAAATATTAACCATTAATCTCTACCTCCTGTTTCTGTCTTCTTGACAGTACAGCTTTTGCTTTGATTTCCTTCTTTGACAATTTAGGTAAAAATTAAAATGGTTGACTAAAATGTGCCATGTTGGAAAGGGCAAGGGAAATTAAAAGGTAATTTTCCTTTATTGCTTTAAAAATCTGAGATTAAATCAACTGCTGCTTCTCCTCACCTATAGAACAAAAAAGACTTATGAAGCTAAAGAAAGTGCTGTTTGGAATGATTGTTTCAGAGACTTGGTCATAACCAGCTTAAATGATGACTAAATGAAATAACGTGAAAGCTTCTAGCAAAGTCAAGGTAGTGGGGTTCTTTTCTTTCTCCTTTTTTCTTTGTCTATCTACAAAAAGAAAAAAAGAGATTACTAAGCAAATTAATAAGTGAACAGGCAAACAAGTAAAGTGCTATTTAACAGTAGGCCTTTATTCACACAATGAAGTTGCTAATTATAAATGAGTCCCATGTAGTATTTAAGGCATTTACAAGGCTCTTAGAAGCCTTAGAGCTCTGTCCCCCTTCCATGTGTAGCAATGTGGCTGCAATTCTTAAAGAGAAAGAACAGTATTGCTTTATAAAAGACCTATTAGTGAGATGGTTCACGTACTTAAACCAACACTCATTTATCCCACACCCCCTCTCTGATTGAAAACTCTAAAGTCAGCATGGGCAGGCAGAGCAGGAGGGCATGGCATACAAGGCCTTTGCCAAGTACACTGTGATCCAGCTACAGCAGACTTCTTATCATCCCCTCAAACAAGCAGTGCCCTTAGCCTGTGCTGCATCTTCAACTGATGAGCTCCTGCTTATCTTCTGTGACCCAGGTCACAAACTTCATTGCCTTCTCTGGGCTACCTTTTCCAACATCTATAGGTACTTTGTCCCTTGTTTTACTGAATTCTCATCATATATGTTATAATTTGCTCATATCTGTTAGAACTCTGATCATACTATATAGCACTAATGTGTTCCTACAGCTCTCTCTCCCACTGGACTGTAAACTCCTAGAAAACAGGGATTGAAATGGATTCATCTTTTAACCTTCCCACCTATCCCTAAATACCTAGCATAGTTTTGACCCAGTAGATATTCAGTAAATATTTGGCAAAGTTATACTTGAATCAAGAATGTAAATGGCAGTATGGTCTAAAGGGGGAAAAGATCAAAATGGTAGGGACTCTGATGTAAAGAAGAAAATAAAGAGATTAGGAGAAAGGGGTCAGTAAGAGAAGGTGGGAGTAGAGAAACCCTGGAAGGAAACAAGTAAGAAGCAGAGGAGTAAAGTAAAATTACAGATGCTGGGAAGCAAAATAACACTGAGAAAGGGAACAAATGAGGTGTGAGAAATTAGGGCAATGCAAGTAGTTATCACTTTTCATCAAATACTCTTGGGCATTTCTGAAGCTCATCTATCCCCAACTTTTCCCTAGAAACAAAAAGGGATGGAAAGAAGAAAAGGCCAGAGTGCAGAGGGAGGCAGCAATCACTATAGACTATGAACTCAGCCACTCTCTTCTGATCTAGACCTGAGCTTTGTTTCCTCTTTTCTTCATGGAGGGTCCATGTGTACACAAATCATATATGTGGGAACAAATGGGCACATGTGTGCATGTTTGTTTCTCATTGAGTTTTTTTAATTCTGAAAAAAAAAATTTACAAAAGGCAGTGTCATAACAAAGGCAGAAACAGCCAGGGGCTTGCTGTGTCAGAGGGAAATATTTGCATAGCTCCCTGGAGAGGCCTTGGCTCCTGCCTGCATCCATGTATGAGTGGAAAACCCTGGTGTGCCCCCTAGTTTGCTGAACACACTTACAGTGCATGAAGGGTGAAATACTGTTGTAATGATGCATGTAAACATGCCATAGTATTTATTGTGTCTTTAAGATGAAATGACTTTCAGACTCACATAGCTCTCTTCCTCACAGGGGATGTGCCACTTGATGGTTGAAGCCTTTTGGAGTTATTTCTCGGGTAACCAAAAAGTGCCTCGCACCTATAGAAAGCAACACAGTACAGCCCTGGATAAAAGTCAGGAGCCCAGGTGGCTAGTGTGGGCTCTGTTACTCAGTCTGAGGCTGAGTTTTATCATCTGTCAAATGGGAGTAACCTCACCTACCTACTTGATAGGGTTACTGTGAGGATCAAATCACATGACTATATAAGACCCTACATGTGACCAACATTTCACAGTTTTCCAGTGATTCTTACCACCATTCTTTCATCTGATCCTCCCAACAACCCTGCCAAATATTTTGATTTTCATTTTACAGATGAAGAGACTAAAACACAAAGAGAATGACTTGGCCAAAGCCACATAGCTAGTAAACCAGGATGATGCAAGTTTTCTGTTTTCAAGCTTGTCTTCAATTATCCTTAGACACAAACCTGGCTACTCAGTGCTATTGGCTTCCTGGCCCCTGTTTCTTAACTTCCCTCATGGCTCCTCCTCCCTACGGCCTCTGAAGGTGCTCTGTATAATGAATTAATTAGCTTTTGTTTTGTCCCCCCTTCTCCCCTACTTTTTCTGGCTCCTAGAAGAAAACACCAGCAGCCCCAACAAAGAAAACCAGCACCACCTTCAACATCGTGGGGACCACCTATCCCATCAATCTGGCCAAGGACACTGAATTCTCCACCATCTCCAAGGGCGCTGCTCCCAGTGCCTCCTCAACCCCAACAATTATTGCTTCGCCCAAGACCAACTACGTGCAGGATATCCCGACTGAGACCAAGACCTACAACAGTGTCAGCAAGGTTGACAAAATTTCCCGCATCATCTTTCCTGTGCTTTTTGCCATTTTTAATCTGGTCTACTGGGCCACCTATGTCAACCGGGAGTCAGCTATCAAGGGCATGATCCGCAAACACTAGATAGTGGGGATGCAGCAACCAGAGCACTGTATACCCTAGGAAGCATCCAGGCACCCAAACCCCAGGGCTCCCCTTTCTGTATTTCAGGATTCTTCTTTTTAACTCTCTACCAAGCTGTGACTCTCAATTCATATTTATGAATCTCAATGAAAAAAATAATAACAGAAAAATTACTTGTCCCTCTGACATTGCTGAGTGTACCCTCATCAGAGCCAAACACTGCCATTTGTTCAGTTGCTCATCTTAGTCTGTCAGTCAGTCAGTCTCCCCCAGCTGAGGGCACTGCATGTATTTTATTGCACTCTGCCCACTGCAAAAAGAACAGGAGACTCAACTACTGGTAGTGGGAAACTTGGCTATTTGAGTGGTCCAGACCAAGGAGGATTCTTGACTGGTCCAGATCAGATGATTCTGATCCCATGTGGTCCTGGCCTGCTATTTCCTTTACCTACAGCTGGGCCCACTATGCAAAAGTACTGCTAGCAAAGGCAGGAGCCAGTGCTAACCTCTAAACCTGGCCCCAGCCTCTTTATTGGCTTGGAGGTTAGTGGGGACTGTTGAAGCTCACTAATGTCAATGATATATGGCCAAAACAGAACCAACTAGGCCAGCCTGGCCCCAAGATGGCTGATGCTCTGCCATGTTCGGCTGCTCAGGAAAATAGTATCTTCTTTGGTATATCTCTCCTTCAGAAAAGTCCTTTGACCCTCCCTTGTCAGCTGGACACTGCTTAGTTTGGACTCATTACTGTCTGCAAATTCTTCAGGAAAAGGATCAAGTATTTTTGTAATTTATATTAAAAAGGGACAAACAGAAACAAAAAGATCTAAATCAAATGCCTACACAATATTTTTTTAAAAATTAGGTAGGAAAGTCACCTCCCTGCCAAGGCAACTAGTCAAATACTGGATGAGGCAAGAGATTTGGGCTGGGTGGTAAAACTTAAAGTCTGACTCTAAAGAGAGGGCCACTGGCAGGTGAAAGTCCAGTTATTCCTTCCATTCCCTCCACACTCTAAATGCTAGCCCAGGCCTAAGAACTGTGCTCTCACTATGTCAGGGAACTATGGTTCTCTATTGATGCCAATTCTTAGAGGGGTGAATTGGAGTCTAGTTGATTTTTGAGTCAAGTGAATCATTATTACCAGTTTGTTAATATATTACTAGGGGCCATTTGATCTCATTTGTTCTTAATGTATTATGATTGTAAAATTTTTATAAGATAGAAAAACTGAGTCTCAGATGTTTAAATGACTTGCCTAGACACCTTATAAGTGTCTGTAATAGAGAACTATCATGGGTCCCTTTCCAAAGGCCAAAATGAAGACAGGACTGAGAAGCCAGGTCCACTTGACCTCTAAATCAGCACAATCTCAACAGTCCTGCTGACTCCTGCATGCAGTTTGGTTGGACACCAAAAAGATTTGTAGAAAGAAGTCACAATGTGTCACCCAAGGAGACCACTTCTAATAGTCATGGCTCAATGGAATGATATTAAGATGGCAGTCCCAGCCACTAGTCCAGATTATCCCAGAAGCCTAAGCCACAGATGGCACCAAAATCAGACTCTCCCTGCCCACTACCTAAACAAAGCTCCTAAGGGGTTTATCATTAGCCACTGGTTGCCTTTGCACCCATCCATCCCCTCCATCCCCTGCTTCTCTGCCATTGCTGGGATAATGCATGCCAGTCCCATTATTTCTGAGTATGTCTGTAGGCAATTTCATGACTAGAAGAGTGTAGTGTTGTGGGTATGTGGGTTTGGGGGGTGGTGGGGTGGGTGGGGCTGTTAATGATCGTCTAAAGGAGTTTAGAATGAAAGCCTGACCTTTGCCTTTCTGTAGAAATTGTGTTTCCAAATGCTTTGGTGCAATGTTTAGCGGCTGTTTATTAAACTTCTGAATTGTACTCAGACTGGAGACCTTTTTTTTTAAATTTAGATTATTTGAGAAAGAGTGTGCATGAGCAGTGGGAGGGACCGAGGGAGAGGGAAAGAATCTCAAGCAGACTCCTGCAGAGTGCAGAACCTGTTGGATGTAGGGCTTGATCCCATGACCCTGAGATCATGACCTGAGCCAAAAGAGTTGGATGCTCAACTGACAGCCACCAAGGCACTGCAAGAGACTTTTTTTGATTACTCATCTTTCACTCCCACTCTCAAGTCACCCTTGCTTTCTACTTCTTAACACTATTGAAATAACCTGGGAAAAGAGTATCCCCTGAGCAAGATACCTATTACAGTTGACCCAAAATGGAACCCATGTGAAAACATAGCTTTGATTGACTCAAGGGTCTCATTACCTAATAAGACAGAGAAGGAAACACCTGCATTGTTTCCTCTGCTAAATTCGCCCACTCCCAGGAAATAGGGAAAGTTATTCTCATTGCAATTCTAAAGGCTTTCTCTTTCCCATTGATTACCATTTTTCTTAGGCAATAGTTCCCTTAGGTAATAGTTATTAGGCAGAGTGGATGTCTGATTGGTTGATCCATGTGTTGGGAAATGGATGATGACCCTTATTTCTTAGAGTTAGGAAAAATCTGGGAAATAATCTCATGAGATCTGCTTGAGGAAATCACCTGGCTCCTAGATGATAAGGGAAATCTCTTTGGGAGAGCATTTCAAATCATATAAAAGTTTTCTTGAGACTTGGCCAATCTGACCCTCATTGCATGTTCCAGCCCTGTGGTCATTGATAGATGCCTTGCTGCTGCAACAACCTCACAGTCCCTTGACCAGTTCAACCATACCCCCAGAACAGCCAGGCAAAGTACAGATGGCAGCCTCTCTGGCAAAACTGCATACCAATATTTAAGGGCTGTTTCCTTGAGAACCCTCTGAAACCACTTTGCCTCTGAAAACCATTCCCCTAGTCTTAGGGAAAAGCTCAAGCTATTCCCATCAGCACTTCTGTTGCTGAACTTCCCTAGAGTTTGAAGCCGTATCCCAAACTGGGACCGGTATCTCTGGACTCAAGTATTTTATGATAGAACATTAGAGACCTATGCATAGCAAGAGCTTTAGGAGCTGCTGGAAGAATGCCTAACACATAATAGATACTCAGTAAGTATAAATAAATGAATGCTAATTTAGAACAGAGATACATAGGGGAGGGTTCCATCAGGGTTGTGGTGGAGAGAAAACTAGCTGAACCATAATCAGTGGAGATTAATGGAAACAAAAGCAATGTGCAACCTTCTAAAGCAACTCTAAGGGCATCTGGGTACTAATAATTATGCTCTGTTTTAAGTCATTTTAAATATATTTTTTCTACTTAAATAATTGCTGCTATTTGCTTTCTTTTTTTTTTTTTTGTTCTTTTTTTTTTTTTTTTTTGGAGGGTTCATTTAATGAACTATTAGTTTCTTGTGTTAAAGTACTGAGGGCAGGAGAGGAAGGCATGACTGAGCACCAGGAACCTCTGAAAGTCTCAGACATAACCCACTGGCCCATCTAGGATGCATCTGTGTTATGACACCCTTCAGAGGGCTTCCCAGTCTGAGCTGGCCCTCTGGAACTCTGAATCTTTCCAATAAGTCTAGTAGAACATGGAACAAGAAGGGAAACGGAAAAGGAAGAACACGATTACGGGAAACTCTGTCAAAGAGGCCCTAAAATTGGAGGCAGGGATCTTTCTTCAGTCTCAACAGCTTTGAATTACACAGGCTCTCTTTTGCCCAGAAATATTAATCATGTGACCATCCACTAGAATAAGGCCAAAGGTATCTGCCCTTGTTGACTGGGCAAGCTGCCTTCTGGGGCCTCCTACCGTTTTCCATCAAAGAGCAACCTGGATCTGTTTTGCCTTGCTTCTGTCTTGTTTCTGGAGCTCCAACAATTTGATATCATGGAGAAAACACTGAGAATGAACACTTGTATTTTAGCCAGGGCTCAATCCCGTCACAGATGTTGTGTGATGATGTTGGGCAAGTCCCTCCCCTGAGGTCATACTTAGTTTCCCAATTAGTAAAATAGAGTTCTGATCAGAGCAAAATCTACAGAGTATGCTTTCCAGCAGCTGCTCTAGTGGCCCACTCTACCTCTGCATGTCACCACATCCTGGGGCTCCTACACCAGCCCACCTCAGGAACACAAACCTCATCCTTTGGTTGCCTGTCACACAACTCATATAGATTGGCAGCTTCAAAAGAATTTAGCTAAACACCAAGACAATGAGGTGGCTAAATGGGGGGAATGCAGGGGCCAAACAGGTCTAGTAGGGACCTCCTCAAGTCCCACACTATATCCTTGGCCTGAGCTTGATGTGGCAGGGTCTTGTGTAATGAGGTGTAGGATTATTAGTAGCCCAGCTCCAGTCCCATCATGAGAAAAGTTGGGTCCTACATTGAGAAGGTTACGGGGGTGTTGGCATCAGGCAGGGGTCCCCCAGGTAAGCCAAGAGCACATACTGGAAACAAAAAAACACCTCCCCTTTGTTTTTCCCTCCAAAGTTTCAGCTTTGGGGAGAACAGAAACCATCAGAAGGAAATCCCTAAACTTCTTGTGAGCAACTCAACAGAAATCTTGGGATCTTCACATATTATCATGCCCTTCCCTTCTGTCACAAAAGGTGGCCTCCCTTCTAAGACCAGTCTTTCCTTTGTTCGTCATCTCTGCTCCTCTCTTCTAAAAGAATTCTATTTCTATTACCTGCTCTCAGTGAAGCTACTCCTGCTGAGTCACCACTTCCCTGGTTAACTAAAACCTAAAGGCATTTTTTCAGTTATCTTACTTGACCTATCAGCAGCATCTGACACTGTTGACAATGACTTTATTTTTTGGTTTCTATGACACCACAATCTCCTGATACCCCTACTTTTCCCCCTGCTACCTTTTTGTTTGTCATGATTTTCCTATTCAACTTCTCTCATCTCTTAAAAGTTAGGGTTCCCTAAAGTGTTTTTGCTCTTCTCTTATCACTTTACACACTCTGAATGATCTCATCTGTCTTGATAGCTTCAGTGACTGCATATTTCAATTATCTTTTGTTATGTAACAAACTACTCCTAAATTTAATGCATAAAACAGCAACTGTTTATTATTTCCATGGGTCAGGAACGTGGACAGGGTGCATCAGAGATGGCTTGTCTCTGTTCCACAATGCCCAAGACCTCAGAAAGGAAGACTCAAATAAGCAGATGTAACTTAATTGACTGGAACATCTGGAGATGGAGAATCTACTTCAAAGCTCCATGTGACAGGGGATTTTGTGGTGAGATATAGGCATATTAGTTGCTCAGCTCCAGTCCTGTCCATCAGGGAAAAGGTTGGGTTCTAAACTGAGAAGATGAGGGAGGTTCTGGTTGCCAAACCAGGAGGTAGGGTCCTTAATTCACACGTCTGGCAACTGGGTTGTGATGGTTGAAGGATAGCCTCAACTTGGATTGTTGACTGGAGCATCCATACATGGCCTTTCCTTATGGCTTCTCACAACATGGAAGCTGGGTCCTGAGAGGGAACATCTCTAGAAGAAGCCTCATGGAGAACAGTGTTCTGACAGAAACAATTGAAGGCTGCATGGCTTTTATTGTCCTAACCTTGGAAGTAGCTGCATTTTTTTGGTTACAACAGAGGTATTAAGGCCAGCCCAGATTCAAGAGGAGAGGCACAGACCTCACCTAGTGCCAAAGAATTTGCAGACATGTATAAAAACTGCCACACCTCCTTTATGCTGTTGATTGGCAAATCAACATCTCTAGTCTAGTTCTTTCATATCAAATTTAACATGTTCAAAGCAAAACTCTTGACTCCTCAACCCACACAAGTCTTCCCTTGGTCATTCCTTTATCAATTAACAGAAGCAGCAACATTTGCCTAGATGCTCAAGTCAAAAACACAGAGGTAATTCCTGACATCTCTCTCTCATTCCCACATTCAGCACATCTGACAATCTTGTGCACTCAGCCTCTAAATTAAATTTCATATTGTACCACCTCCTCCTCACTTCCATTACCAGCACCCCGGTCCAAGCCTTCATCGTGATCTCACCTGGATCACTACAGGGCTAGCCTTTTAAACTGTAAATCAGATCATGTCACTTGCTTGTTTAATACCTTTCAATGGCATCTGCTACACATAAAATAAAATCCAAAATATAACCTGTCCTTAAAAGTCTTGCTCCGTCTCCTTACCACAATGCCTGCCTCACTTACAATGCATCAACCCTATCAACAGCACATCAAGTACTACTATGGCTTAGGGCTTTTATGCAGGGTGTTTTCTCAGTCTAGAATATTCCTTCCCTTCCTGCCTTGACCTGGCTGACTCCTACTTATCCCTCAGTTCACACCTGAAAGGTCATGTCTCTCATGCTTTGTCCTCCATTGCAAAGCAGCTACATGCTTGCTCCCACTCCATTCTGTATTGCTCTCACTATCCTAACATTTACCATTGCAATCTCCCACTAGACTAAGCCCTATAAGGAGGAGCTGCCCCTGTTCACCATTATGTAGAACTAAAACCACAGTCCAAACTCAGCAAATGCTTATTAAATAAAATAACTTTTGAGCTGGAATTTAAAGGATGACTCAGAATTTGCCAGGCAAAGGAAAGAAGGACATTCAAGACAGATGCACAAAGGCCCCAAAATGCAAAAGACCATAATGAGATATACAACAAATTTATTTGTCCTAACTGTCTAAGCATTCTACCCATTAGGATGGATGGTGAGTATAGTGGCTCTGGATCTAAGAGGTGATGTGGGGGGCATAACTTATCATCTTCCTGAGAACCTGGCTACATGCCATCATCTTGCTAACCTATGATGTCAGAAGGTTGGCTTCTATAAATCCAGAAAGTTGATAGCAGTACATGTG
The DNA here is from genome assembly GCF_011800145.1 of Mirounga leonina. NCBI lineage: Eukaryota > Metazoa > Chordata > Mammalia > Carnivora > Phocidae > Mirounga > Mirounga leonina. The sequence goes on from NW_023270210.1 coordinate 3,118,567, forward strand.
AGCTGCTTTGGGGAAAGCCACTTGCTGGCCCCAAGAGTTGATGACTCCATTCCAGGCCAACTTCCTACAGACCCAGGATCTTAGAGTTTCTCATGCTTACAGCCACTCTTTAGCCTTGCTACACAACAGCACATTTACTCACAGTATTCCAAAGCCTACAGACCTTTTTTCAGTTCATTTCAGTTTCAAATGACATGAACAGAAGTCCATGAAGGATAATAACAACACTGCTAGGTCACATTGCAGACCACTAAATTTTATCATGGTTTCAGGACAACCCTGTAAGCTGCACCAGGCTGGGGGCTTAGGACTCTGCATTCCAGCAGATGGAGTTTTGTGCCTACTGGTGTCATGTTGGGCAAGGGCTCTAGGATCTTTATACACCTCAAGCTGGGAACCCTTTCTGAAATACAGATCTAGCCTCCTCCCTGTCTCCTCCTCCTCATACCAGTCTTCTTCCTGCCTCTTCATGGGAGAACTAGGAAAGTTTAACAAATGTTTATTGGCAAAGTAGAAAGCTAGTGAAATCCTAGTAGAAATAGTATCAGCCAATGAAATCCAAGGTCTTATTCATCACCAAATTCCCTCTGTGCTGATGTGAGGAATAGCTAATACTGACTCTGAAACTGTCTAATTTCCTCAAGCCACATTCATGCTGTGCTGGTCTCCTATGATGAGCTACAACCAAATTTTCCAGGCTTCTATGGCACTAGAAGACCTCTCCCAGGTTAAGGTCAGTAGGAGATGGTACCCAAGGCTCGTTCTCAAGTTAATGGTGTCTCAGCTGGGCATTTGTTCTATAAACTTTGGCTTTAGGTCCAACCATACTAAAATCCCCTTGAAAGAGCCATGATGACAGATGCAGCATAGTCTGAACCTTGGTAAGATGGCCACAGCCTCTTTAATACTTATTAATATGTGGTCATATGTGAGGCTTTGATACAGATTAGTTCCTGTCCAAACCCACATGAAGAATGAGATATCAACATGGTCATGGAGAAAACTAGTGGTTGTTAGAATAAGTATGAATGGTAAAAGGACACAGGAACTGGGAAGCAAGAATAATGAGTTCTAATCTGGATTATACAATGACCTCACTTGTAGGACCTTGGGGAGTCACTTAACCTCTATGTAACATGAATATAATAAGAAAACTTCCAGGGAACACTAGGCTTGAATGAGCTACTGTACATGGAAGATCATTGTAATGGTTAATTACTGCTCATATGTAGGGAATAAATCTAATCCAAACACTGTTATTGAGAGTGATGTCACCAAAATGGTGACATAGAAGTCATTCCTGATTTTGCTCCCCCTCATAAGAAGAACAAATAATAACTATTCACAGACAAGACACCACTGAGAGAACCCTAGGACATGGGACTAAGGCTGAAGCCCCACCCCCCCTGTACCACAGAGGCCAAAACAGACTACATTAGAAGGGTAAGAGAAGCAGCTACATGTTGAATGCACATTGCCCCTCCCCCAGTACAGTTCATCACCACACAAAGAGGTCTCACCGGAGCCTCTGGTTCCTTCAGTGGGAAAAGAGAACCCAAGGAGGACAACCAGCCCTTCCCAGCTTTGTGGAAGTCCCTACTCTGGTCTCACACCATGAGGATTGCAGGGGAATTTGCATGAACCAACCACTAGGAATCTGACTGTGAGGGAGAAAAAGGAGGGGCTTGTAACAACCAGCAGACTGAGTTTGTACCTGCGGGGCCCAGGCAGTAATCCCAACCAGTGACTTTCCTCATCTACAGAACCAAGTTGGGGACACAGTCTGACCTGGGAACTCAGTGGGGTGTAGATCCACCTGATTTGGATCCTTAAATGAGGAGTTTTGCTGGCCCTAGAGTTCAGATTGCCCACACCCTGGCAAGGTGCTGAGTTATAACCCCACCCACTGTGGAAAGTGCTTTCCAGTCCCATCTGACCAGAAGGACTGGTGAGAACTCCTGGAAGTTGTGCAGCCCAGTGGTGCTTAAGCTGAGAGGTGAGCAGGCAGAGTAGATTGCCCCCAGAGCAAAGCCAATACCAGGCATGGAGGATTTCTCTGCTATGCATGGGCAATGGGATTAAATCATAGAAATGGCTGAGGGTAGCTCCCAGCCTCTTCCAACCAGAGAGCCTTTCTGGAAAATTGAGAATAGCCTAGAGCAGTCCTTCCCCTCTCCAACCCAGGTAAGGGGGCTGAGACATGGCCCTACTTGTTGTAGAGAGCCTCATTTGACCAGAAGGGCTGTTAAAAACACCTGAAAGCTGTGCAGCCCAGCAGTTTTCAAGCTGAGAGAAGGGCAGACAGAGATCATAGTTTTCAGAGCAAAGCCAGAGGCCCTGTTCAGCCAGGGAATTTGGAGTGTGAATAGGCTTGAGTTCAGACAACAAATAAAGAGCTCTACTGGTTTTAGAGCTGCTTCTCTCACTGCACTTAGGAAGGGAAACTAATTTGTAGCCCTACTTATTGCTGAATACAGCCTTTAGCCTGCCTGATCAGGGAAACTTACCAGAGCACAGAAGCTGCATAGCCCATTCAACAGCCCTACAGACGTGGCAATTGAACAGAAAGCACAGCCCATGGCTTTCCCTATATACAGAGCAAAACCAGTGGCCTTACATGACCAGGATATTCAGTGCACACCCTGGTCTGATTTGGGTCCCCAAACAATGAGCCATGCAGGCCCTGGGTCCTATCCTGTTGCCCCACCAGGTCAGGAAAACTAATTCATAGCCCCACCTACTACTGAATGCGATACCCAGTCCTGAACATCCAGGAACCCTGCCCAGAGATTCCAGGGAGCCACAGAGCCCATCCTACAGACACTTGGGTAAGGAAACAAGTCAGCAGTTTTATTCAGCTGGTCTCAACCAGAGGCACACCACCCACCCCTGACCTCAGAGCTCAAATGGTTGCCTCACCCAAAAATAGACCCTAACAGCAGGCCTCACCTGCCCAAGGACATTACCAGCAGATAAGTCCAGAAACTGAATCTGAGCTGTCTGGCAAAGAACTATGTCTGCCAAAACAAACCTACAAAGTCCTAAAAAGAGACCACTTACTCAAATGAGCAAATATCAATATAAGGAATCAAGGATCATGAAAAATCAGGTAAATATGACACCACCAAAAGAAACTAGTAAATATCTAGTAACTAACCTTAAAAATACAGAGATCTGTAAAATGTCGGAGAAAAAATTTAAAATAATCTTTTAAGGAAGTTTAGTATGGGGCAATTGGGTGGCACATTAGGTTGAGCATCTGACTCTTGGTTTCAGCTCAGGTCATGATCTCAGGTTTGGAAGATGAAGCCCTCACTGGGCTTCACACTGGGCATAGAGCCTGCTTGGGGGGTCTCTCCCTTTCCCTCTGCCCTTCCCCCCAATCACTCTCACTCTCTCTCCCTTTCTAAAAAAAAATAAGAATGAAATCTTGCCATTTGCAATGACATGGATGGAGCTAAATAGTATAATGCTAAGCAAAATAAGTCAGTCAGAGAAAGACAAATACCATATGATTTCACTCATATGTGGAATTTAAGAATGAAAAAAAAAATGAACAAAAGGGAAGAAAAGAGACAGAGAGGCAAACCAAGAAACAGACTCTTAACTATAGAGAACAAACTGATAATTACCAGAAGTGAGGTTGGTGGGGAGATGGGTTAAATAGGTGATGGGAATTAAGGAGTGCACTTGTGATGAGCACCAGGTGCTGTCTGGAAGTGTTGAATCATTATATTGTACTCCTGAACTAATATTACACTGTATGTTAACTGACTGGAATTTAAATAAAAACTTAAAGAATAAATAAAATTTAGAACAGGAAAACAATAGATAATATTAACGAAACTTTGAGTTGGCTCTTTAAAATATCAGATTGACAAACCTTTAGCTAGACTAACCAAGATAAAAAGAGAGAAGACCCAAATCACCAGAATTATATATGAACAATGAGAGATTACAACTGATACCACATAAATGCATCAGATCCTAAGAGAATAGTATAAACAACTATGCACCAAAAAACTGGACCACCTAAAGGAAGTAGAAAATTCTTAGAAACATACAACCTACTGAATACATGCTGGAATGCACAAAGACTGAATCAGGAAGAAACAGAAAGTATTAATATACTAATTACTAGTAAAGAGATTGACTCAGTAATCAAAAATTCCTCAATGAAGATAAGCCCAGAACCAAATGGTTTCATTGGTGAATTTCCCAGACATTTAAAAATTAATGCCAACCCTTTTCAAACTCTTCCAAAAAATCAAAGAGGAGAAAACACTCCAGCATTAGCTGATACCAAAGCCATGAAATGACACTACTAGAAAACTATAGATCAATATCCCTGATGAATATGGATGCAAAAATTCTCAATAAAATACTAGAAAAATAAATTCAGCAACATATTAAAAGAATCATTCACCATGATCAAATGGAATTTACACCTAGAATGCAAGGATGTTTAACATACACAAATAATCAATGTAATACAGAACATTAATAGAATGAAAGAAAAAATCACATCATCTCAGATGTAGAAAAAGCATTTGACAAAATTTAGCAGCCATTCATGATAAAAACTTTTAACCAATTAGGTATAGAAAGAACACATCTCAATATAATAAAGGCCATAAATGATAAGCCCACAGCTAACATCATACTAATAGTGAAAGGTTGAAAGTTTTTCCCTCTAAGATCAGGAAAGAGACAGGGGGCACACTCTCACCACTCCTACTGAACATAGTATGGTAGTCCTTGCCAGAGCAATCAGGCAAGAGAAAAATAAAAGGCATCAGAATTAAAAAGGAAGAAGTGAACTGACTCTATTTGCAGATGGCATGATTTTATATATAGAAAATCCTACTCTAGAAAAAAGTTAGATCTAATTAATTAATTCAGTAAAGTAGCAGGATACAAAATTAACATGCAAAATGAGTAATGTTTCTATACACTAACTGAATTATCTGAGAAAGAAATATAAAGATGACCCCGTTTACAATAGCACCAAAAAGAATAAAATACTGAGGTATAAACTTAAGGAGGTGACAGATCACTATTCTGAAAACTATAAGACTTAGGAAAGAAACCAAAGACATAAATAAATGCAAAGGTATCCTATGTTCATGGATTGGAAGAATTAATATTGTTAAGATCTTCTACTACCAAAAATGATTGATAGATTCAATGCAATCATTAGTTATAATGGGATTTTTAACAGAAGTAGAAAAAAGAATCCTAAAATTTATATGGAACCACAAAAGACAATGAATAACCAAAGCAAGCCTGAGAAAGAACAAAATGGGAGGCATCACACTTTTTGATTTCAAGGTATACTATAAAGTTATAGTAATCAAAACAGTATGGTACTGGCATAAACAAACAAATAGACCAATGGAAAAGAATTAAGAGCCCAGAAATAAAACCAAGCATCTACAATTAATATTTGAGAAGGGAGCCAAGAATACTCTCTGGAGGAAAGACAGTCTCTTCAATAAAGAGTGGAAAAATTGGATATTTACACGTAAAAGAACGAAACAAGACTGCTATCTTACACCACTCACAACAATTAACTCAAAATGGATTAAAGATTTAAATGTAAGACCTGAAACCATGAAACTCCTAGAAGAAAATATAGCAAAAAACTCCTTGACATGGGTCTTGGTAATTCTTTGGATATGACACCAAAGAAAGCAAAAACCACATAAACAAAAATAAAGAAGGGAGACTACATCAAACTGAAAAGCTTCTGCACAGCAAAAGAAACCATCAACAAGGTGAAAAGACAACCTATGGAACTGTAAAAAAATTTTGCAAACCATATATCTGATAGGGGGTTAATATCCAAAAAATAAGAAATTCATACAAGTCAAGAGCAAAATAACAATACAATTTAAAAATGGTCAAAAGTAGCACCTGGGTGGCTCAGTCGGTTAAGTGTCTGACTCTTGATTTTGGCTCAGGTCATGATCTCAGGGTCATGAGATCAAGTCCCACCTCAGTCTCCACACTTCATGGGGAATCTCCTCAAGATTCTCTCTCCCCCTCTCCCTCTGCCCCTCCCCCTTCACCTCCATCTCTCTAAAATAAATAAATTTTCTAAAAGATGGGCAAAAGACCTGAGTAGACATTTTTCCAAAGAAGATATATGAATGGTTAACAAGTACGTGAAAAAATTCTCTACATCACTCGTTATTAGGGAATGCAAATCAAAACCACAATAAGATATCACTTCATATCTGTTAGAATACCTATCATCAAAAATATAAGAGACAGGAAAACGGCAAAGTAAGGGGATCCTGATCTCACCCCATCCCACAGACACACTGAGATAACAGCTACATCTGTACAACAAATTCTTTAAATGACCTGAAGACTGGCAAAACAGACTCCACAGTTAATCTTAGAGTAGAAGCCACATCAAAAAGGGTAGGAGAAGCAAAGAAATATTTGGGAGCCAAAACCCCCATAAGACTAATCACAAATGAGAGGATCACCACAAGCACTGAGAAATAAGAGGATTAAACCCCACACCAGGCACCCCAGGCTCAGGGGACCCACACTGGGGAGACAAATTCCCATAACATTTGGCTTTGAAAACCAATAGGGCTTAACTTTGTGAGTTTTTAAAATCAGTGGGGATTAACTCTGGGTACTTTAAAAACAGTGACGTTAGCTCCACGAGAGCTGGAGGGTGATATGAATTTGAGTCCCCACCCTCAAAGAGCCACCATAACAAATAACCTGGCTGAGACCCACAGCATAGAAGCAGCAGTTTGAAATACATCTGGGATATATATCAAGGAGATTTATTTACTAATTTTAGAATATGTTCTGGAGGGGCAGAAATCTTTAGGTGACTTCTTGAAGAACAAAGGTGGTGGCAGGTACTATTTCTCCCCCCCCCCCCCCAGCCTAGAGAGCCACACACACAGAAATCAGCAAGAACACTCTCTGCCTATCTTGTTAGCACTGCACGCCCTACCCCCCAATTCCCCTGTGGATCTGCCCCATCCAACTGGCCCCATTTACCAGGCATCCCTACAAAGTGGCTCCTGCCCTGATATAGCCTACAAGAAACCCTGGCAGGGACCAGGGAATGGCACCACTCCAGAGACTCCTGCCCTAGGGAGAGGGAGAAATAACACATACCAGTGCACCCACAGTCTCAGCAGCCAAACTTTATAGTTGGCAGCACAAAGACAGCATCCTGATGATCAGTGTAATTACAGCCTTACAGATGGACTAGGGATAGGCATCTGGTCTGACTGACAGCCCTGCCCTCCAATGAAAACCTCTCAGAAGGCAGCACAGGGAAAGTGCCCTGCAGTTCAATATGACTACAGCCCCAATATATGAACTGGGGGCAGGAATCTGGTCTGACTATTGGTCATGCCGACCAATGAAATCCTCTCTAAAGTAGCACAGGGATAGAAACCTCCAGTTTGGTACAACTGCAGTGGGTTGAGGGTAAGCATCTGGTCTGACTGCTGACACCACACAACTACAAGCCTGTGGTTGCCCCAGACAGGCCTCTTAACAGCACATGGACCAAACCCTGCCCTGAGTGCCCACAACAGTCAAAGTGGACCACTGCAGCCAGCTGGACTGAAGGAAAACGCAGCTTAGTCACAGCAGTAGAATGCATGCAGCCTATATAAGGAGATAACCCCGGAGAGCCTGGTTCTAGTGAACAGTGGGTATTACACTACAGGGCACCACTTTCTTCATAAAGCCATCTCTTTTCTTTCTTTCTTTTCTTCCTTTTCTTCATTTCCTTCCTTTCCTTCCCTTTCCTTTCTTTCTTCTGTTTCTTTCCGTTTCCTTCTTTCCTTCCTTCCTTCCTTCCTTCCTTCCTTCCTTCCTCCCTCCTTCCTTTTCTTTTATTCTTTTCTTTCCTTCAGTTTTACTACTTTCAAGATCAGGAGACATAGCTGAATTCCTTAATACATAGCAACAAATACACAAAGAGTTAGGAAAAATGAGGAGACAAGGAAATATATCCTAAATGAAAAAACAGGCTAAAACTACAACAAAAGAACTCAATTAAATGGGGATGAACAATATGCCTCATAAAGAATACAAAGTAATGTCCATAAAGATACTCACTGGATGTGAAAAAAGATTGGAGGATCTCAGTGAGACCTCCAAATAAGAGATAGAAAATATACAAAGGGACCAGTCAGAGAAGAACTCAATAACTGAAATAAAAATACACTAGAGGATATCAATAGCAGATTAAAGAATGCAGAACAGATCAGTGATCTGAAAAACAGAGCAATGAAAAGTAACCAAGCTGATCAGGAAAAAGAATAAAAAAAGAATAAAAAAACGAGAATAGGTTAAGGGAACATCATTAAGCATAATAACATTCACATTATGCGGATCCCAAAAGGATAGAGAGAGAAGGGGGCAGAAAACTTACTTGAAGAAATAATAGCTGAAAGTGTCTGTAATCTGGTGAAAACAGACATTCAAATTCAGGAAACAGAGAGAGCCCCCAACAAATTAATCCAAGAAGGCCTACACCAAGACACATAATAATTAGAATGACAGCCACTCTGGAAAACAGTATGGAGGTTCCTCAAAAAGTTAGAAATGGAACTGCCCTATGATCCATCAATTGTACTCCTAGGTATTTACTCAAAGGATACAAAAATACTAACTCAAAGGGACTCATACACCCTGATGTTTATAGCACCATTATCAACAAAAGCCAAATTATGAAAAGAGCCCAAATGTTCACTGACTGATGAATGGATAAAGAAGAGGTGCTACATATATACAATGGAATATTACTCAGTCATCAAAAAGAATGAAATCTTGTCATTTGCAATGACATGGATGAAGCTAGAGTGTATTATGCTAAGCAAAACAAGTCAGAAAAAGACAAATATATGATTTCACTCATATGTGGAATTTAAGAAACAAAACAGATGAACATAAGGAGAGGGGAAAAAATAGAGGGAGGCAAACCATAAGAGACTCTTAATTATAAAGAACAAACTGAGGGTTGATGGAGGGATAGGGATGGTCTAAATGGGTGATAGGTATTAAGGAGAGCACATGTTGTGATGAGCACTGGGTGTTATATGTAAGTATTGAATTACTAAATTCTACTCCTGAAACCAATAGTACACTATATGTTAACTAACTAGAATTTAAATAAAAACTTGAAACAAAAACAAATAAAATTTAAAAAAATTAAAAAATAATTAAAATGGCAAAAAATAGTGATAAAGAGAGAATTTTAAAGGCAGTAAGAGAAAAGAAAACATTTTTATAGAAGGGAAACCCCATAAGGCTATCTGCTGATTTCTCAGCATAAATTTTGCAAGCTAGAAGAAAATGGCATGATATACTCAAAGTGCTGAAAGAAAAAAAAATTGCAGCCAAGAATACTCTCCCCAGCATGTCTATCATTCAGATCAGAAGAAGAGATAGTTTCCTGGAGAAACAAAATTTCCACTAAAACACCCATTTAAGAAATGTTAAAGGGACATCAATGAGTGGAAATGAAAGGCCATAATCAGGAGTAAGAAAATTAGGAAAGGAAAAAATTTCACAGGTAAATACAAACATATAATAAAGGTAATAATAAAATAGATTAATTACCTATAAACCAGTATGAAGGTTAAAGCTCAAAAGCAGTAAAATCAATTATATCTATAGAAATCAGTCAAGGGATTCACAAAATAAAGGATATAAAATATTATGACATCATATGCATAAAATGTGTGTGTAGGACATAAGCATTTAATGCTTTTAGAATGGTTTCAAACTTAAGTGACCATCAACTAATACAGACTGCTGTATACATAAGATGTTATATATAAACTTAATGGTAATCAAAAATTTAAAAACCTATCATAGATACACACAAAAAAGAAAAAGGAATTCAAGCATAACATTAAAGGAAGACATCAAACCACAAGGGAAGTGAGTAAGAAAGGAAAGGAATAGAAAACTACAAAACCAACCATAAAACAAATAACAAAATGGCAATAAGTACATACCTATCAATAATTACTTTAAATGTATGTGGAAGAAATGTTCCAATCAAAAGACATAGTGTAACTAAATGGATAAAACCAAGACCCATTTATATGCTGACTATGAGACTCACTTCAGACCTAAAGACACATGGAGACTGAAAGTAAAGGGAAAGATATTTGCCATGCAAATGGAAGTGAAAAGAAAGCTGGGGTAGCAATACTTATACTGGACAAAACAGACTTTTAAACAAAGACTGTAATAAGAGATGAAGAATGACACTACTTAATGATAAAGGGAACAACCCAACACAAGAATACAACAATTATAAATATCTATGTGCCAAACATGGGAGCACCTAAAGCAACTATTAACAGACACAAAGGAAGAAATTTTCAGTAATATAATAATAGAGAACTTTAACACCCACTTACATGGATAAATCATCCAGAGAGAAAACCAAAAGGAAACAGTAGCTTTGGATGATATATTAGACCAGATGGACCTAACAGATATATAGAACATTCCATCCAAAAAGAGCAGAATACACATTCTTTTCAAGTACATGTGGAACATTCTCAAGCACAGATCACATGTTAGGCCACAAAATAAGTCTCAATAAATTCAAAAAATTAAAATGATATCATGCATCTCTTCTGACCACAATGATATGAAGCAAAATCAATCACAAGAAAAAATCTGGAAAGAACACAAATACATGGAGGCTAAATAATATGCTACTAAATGATGAATGGGTTAACCAAGGAATTAAAGAGAAAAATTTTTAAAAATACATGGAGACAAATAAAAATGAAAACACAATGGTCCAAAATCTTTGGGATACAGCAAAAGCTGTTCTAAGAGAGACTTTTATAGCAATGCCTGCCTCTCTCAAGAAATAAGAAAAATCTCAAATAAGCAACCAAACCTTACACCTAAATGAGCTAAAAAAGAAAGAGCAAATAAAGCCCATAGCCAGTAGAAGGAAATAATAGAGATTAGAGCAGAAATAAATGAAATATAGACTAAAAAAAAAAAAAAACAGAAAAGATCAATGAAACCAGGAGATGGTTTTTTGAAAAGATCAACAAAAGTGATAAACGTTTAGCCAGACTCATCAAGAAAAAAAAAGGGAAAGGACTCAAATCAATAAAATAAAAATGAAAGAAAAGAACTAATAAACATCACAAAAATACAAAGAATTATAAGAGAATATTATGAAAAATTATATGCCAAAAAATTGGACAACCAAGAAGAAATGGACAAATTCCTAGAAATATATAACCACCCAAAACTGAATGAGAAAGTAAAGAAAATTTAAACAGACCAATTACAAGAAATAACATTGAATCAGTAATCAAGAAATTCCCAACAAACAAAATTCTAGGACCAGATGGATTCACAGGTGAATTCTACCAAGTATAAAAAAAAAAAAAAGATGTATTACCTATTCTTCTCAAACCATTCCAAAAAAGAGAAGAGGGAGGAAAGCTTTCAAATTCATTCTATGAGCCCAGCAAGATCCTGATACCAAAACTGGATAAAGATACCACTAAAAAAGAGAACTATAGGCCAATATTCCTGATGAACATAAATGCAAAAATCCTCAAAAAATATTAGCAAACTGATTCCAACAATACATTTTAAAAAAATCATTCATCACTGTCAAGTGGATTTCAAGGATACAAGGGTGGTTAGATATTCACAAATCGATGTGATACATCACATCAACAAAAGAAATGATATAAACCATATGATTGTTTCAAAAGATTCAGAAAAAACATTTGAGAAAGTACAACATCCATCTGTAATGAGAAAACTCAACCAAGTAAGTTGAGAGGACATATATCTCAACATAATAAAGGCCATATATGAAAAATCCATGGCTAACCTCATACTCAGTGGTGAACTGAGAGCTTTTCCTCTAAGATCAGGACCAAAACAAAAATGTCCACTCTCACCACTTTTATTCAACATAGTACTGGAAGTCCTAGCCACAGCAATCAGAAAATAAAAAGAAATAAAATGCATCCAAATTGGTAAGGAAGAAAGAAAACTTTAACTATGTGCAGATGACATGATACTATACATAGAAACCCCCAAAGACTCCACCCAAAAAAATACTAGAACTGATAAGTGAATTCAGTAAAGTCACAGTATACAAAATTAATATACAGACACCTGTTGCATTTCTATACACTAATAATGAAGTAGAAGAAAGAAAAATTAAAAAAAAATCCCATTTACAATTGCACCAAAATAAAATAAAATACCTATGAAACAAACTTAACTAAGGAGGTAAAAGATTGGCACTCTGAAAACTATAAAATATTGATGAAAAAAATTAAAGATGACACAACCAAATGGAAGGATAATCCATGCTCATGAGTTAGAATATTAAAATGTCCATGCTACCCAAAGCAATCTACAGATTTAATGCAATCACTATCAGAATACCAATATTTTTCACAGAACTAGCACAAATAATCTTAAAATTTGTATGGAACCACAAAAGACCCTGAATTGCCAAAGCAATCTTAAAAAAGAATAACAATACTGGAGGTATCCCACTCCCAGATTTCAAGATATACTGCTAAGCGAAATAAGTCAGTCAGAAAAAGACAAATACCATATGATTTCACTCACATGTGGAATTTAAGAAATAAAACAAACAAGGAAAATGAGAGAGAGAGAGAGAGAAATCAAGAAACATATTCTTAACTATAGAGAACTGATGGTCACCAGAGGGGAAGCGATAGGTGGGGGATGGGTGAAATAGCTGAATGGGGATTAAGGAGTGCACTTGTGATGAGCACTGGGAGATGTATGGAAGTGCTAAATCACTATACTGTACACTGAAACTAATACAACATTGTAGGTTAACTATACTGGAATTAAAATAAAATTTAAAAAGTAAATTAAAAAAACAGGTAGAAGAAATGAATAGACATTTCTCCAAAGAAGATATACAGATGGCTAACATATGAAAAGATGCTCAACATCACTCATCATCAGGGAAATGCAAATCAAAACTACAATGAGATATCACCTTACACCTGTCAGAATGGCTAAAATAAAAAACATAAACAACAAATGTTGGCTAAGATGTAGAAAAAAAGGGACCCTCGTGCATTATTGGTGGGAAAGCAAATTAGTGTAGTCAGTGTGGGAAACACTATGGTGGTTCCTCAAAAAGGTAAAACTTGGACTATGATTACTAGAACATAGATTACTATGATCTAGTAATTGTACTACTGGGTATTTATCCAAAAACTATAAAAACACTAATTCAAAGGGGTACATGCACCCCCATGTTTATTGCAACATTATTTACAATAGCCAAATTATGTAAGCAGCTCAAGTATCCACTGACAGATGAATGGATAAAGACAATGTGGTATATATGCACAATGGGAAGTTTTTCAGCCATAAAAATGAATGAAATCTTGCCATTTGCAATGACATGGATGGAACTAGAGAGCATAACACGAAGTGAAATAAGACAGTCAGAGAAAGACAAACACCATATGATTTTGCTCATGTGGAATTTAAGAAACAAACAAAAAACGAGCACAGGAAAATAGAGAGAGACCAACCAAGAAACAGACTCTTAACTATGGAGAACGAATTGATAGTTTTCTGAGGGGAATGTGTGGGGGGATGTGTGAAATAGGTGACCAAGATTAAGGAGTTCACTGTTCCTGATGAGCACTGGGTGATGTATGGAATTGTTGAATCACAATATCACAATTGTAAACCTGAAACTAATATAACATTGTATTTCAATTACAATGGAATTAAAATTTTTAAAAAGATATACTTCAAAGTTACAGTGATCAAAACAGTGTGGTACTGGCACAAAAATAGATACATAGATCAATGTAACAGAATAGACAGCCCAGAAATAAACCCATGCTTATATAGTCAATTAATCTATGACAAAGGAGGCCAGAATACACAATGAGGAAAAGACAGACTCTTCAACAAATGGTGTTAGGAAAACTACACAACTACATGAAAAGAATGAAACTGGACTACTTTCTTGCAGCATACACAAATAAAAACTCAAAATGAATTTAAGACCTAAAAGCGAGACCTGAGAACATGAAACTTCTAGAAGAAATCATAAGCAGTAATTTATTTGACGTTGGCTGTCACAACATTTTTCTAGATAGGTCTCCTCAGGAAACAGAAACAAAAGCAAAAATAAACTATTGGGACTACACCAAAATAAAAAGCTTTTGCACAGTGAAGGAAACCATCAACAAAATGAAAAGGCAAACCTACTGAATGGGAAAAGATATTTTCTTTTTTTTTTTTAAAGATTTTATTTATTCATGAGAGATACAGAGAGAGAGGCAGAGGGAGAAGCAGGCTCCCAAGGAGCAGAGAGCCCGATGCGGGACTCGATCCCAGGACTCTGGGATCATGACCTGAGCCGAAGGCAGACGCTCAACCATCTGAGCCACCCAGGCGCCCATGGGAAAAGATATTTTCAACTTGTATATGCAATAGAGGGTTAATATCCAAAATATACAAAGAACTTGTATGATGCAACACCAAAATAACCATAATATTCTCATTAAAAATGGGCAGAGGACCTGAATATGCATTATTTCCAAATGAGACATACAAATGGCCAACAAACACATGAAAAGATGTTCAACATCACTAATCATCAGGGAAATGCAAATCAAAACCACAATCAAAACCACAATAAGATATCACATTATACCTGTCAGAGTGGCTAGAATCAAAAAGACAATAAGAGTTGGCGAGGATGTGGAGAAAAAGGAACCCTCACGAACTGTTGCAGAAATGCAAATTGGTGCTGCCACTTTGGAAAACAGCATGGAGTTTCTTCAAAAAAATTAGAAAACCCATATATTCCAGTAATTCCACTACTGGGTATTTACCCAAAGAAAGCAAAAACCCTAATTTAAAAGATATATGCACCCCTATGTTAATTGCAGCATTACTTACAATACAATACAATAGCCAAGATATGGAAGCAACACAAGTGTCCATCAGTGGATGAATGGATAAAGAAGAGGTGGTATATATCTACGATGAAATATTACTCAGCCATGAAAAAGAATTAAATCTTGCCATTTGCAACAACATGGAAGGACCTAAAGGGTATAATGTTAAGTGAAATATGTCAAACAGAGAAAGACAAATACCATATGATTTCATTCATATGAAAATAAACAAAACAAATGAACAAAGAAAAAAACATACAAAAAACCCCAGATTTTTAAATATAGAGAAAAGATGGTGGAGGAGTAGGAGACCTAAATTTCGTCTGGTCCCAGGAATTCAGCTAGATAGGGATCAAACCATTCTGAACACCTACGAACTCAACAGAAGATCAAAGAAAAGAATAACAGCAACTCTCTGAACAGAAAAGCGACCACTTTCTGGAAGGTAGGATGTGTGGAGAAGTGAATCCGAGGTGACATTCGGTAAGATAGATGGCGGGGGGAGGGAGCATCCATCAGCTGGCTACTGGCAAGTGATAGAGCAGCGGAGCACAAAATCAGAACTTTTGGAAGTCTACGCCGCTGAGGGACGTCGCTCCAGTGGCTAAGCGGGGGGTGGAATGCTCACTGGGACAGCGTGGTCTCAGTACCCTTGGGGTCACAGGAAGACTGGGGGTGCCTGAGTGCAGCAGAGCTCCCAGGTATCAGAGCAGGGAAGCTGGCTGCAGAGATGGAGCCGAGTGGTGGGCTCTCAGCTCGGGGTTGCCATAAACTGTGGTCCACAGCACAGTCGGGCCACTGCTCTTCCAGCAGGGAACCAGCAAGCAGCATATCTGGGGGAACTTCCCTTCCTCCCCCAAGGAGGAGTGGCACGGGAGCGCACTGTAGGAATCTGCTGGGTTTGGAGACTCCAAACAGGGTCAGGTGCCAGAGATAGAAATGCTCGGTCACAGGCTGGGTGAGCACAGAGTGCGGCCAGAGACCGGGGAGATGGGAGTGATTGACTGCTTTTCTCTGGGGACACACTGAGGAGTGGGGCCCCAAGTTCTCGGCTCCTCTGGGGTGGAGACAGGAAGGCTGCCATTTTCACTCTTGTCCTCCAAAGCTGTAAGGAAAGCTTGCAGGGAACAAAAGCTCCCGAAAGCAAACCCGAGCAGATTACTTAGCCTGGCTCCTGGCAAGGCAAGGCAATTCTGCCTCCAGCAAAGACATCTGAGAACGACGGCAACAGGCCCCTCCCCCAGGAGATCAGCGAAAACAGTCAGCCAAGACCAAGTTTACTGATCAATGAGAATGGCAGAATGCCAGCGATAGGGGAATACTGCACATAGAATTCATGTCTTTTTTACCCATGATTTTTTAGTCTTTCAAAGTTAATTTTTTTAATTTTCTTTTTTTTTAAATTTTTGTTTTTCCCTTTTTCAACCAACATCTTATCAATCCCCTTTTTAAAAAATCTTTTTTATTTTTCATTTTTAGAGTCATATTCTATCCCATCATAGTAGTTAACCCTATTTTTGGTATATATATAAGTTGTTCTCTCTTTAAAATTTTGGGATACAGTTTCTTCTAACAGACCAAAATAGACCCTAAATCTCTAGTGTATGGCTTTGTTCTAGTCTCCTGCCTGATCAAATTCTTTTTTTTTTTAATTTCTCTTCTTTCTTTTTTCAACCAACTTCTTATCTTTTCAATTCCTTTTGTAAAATCTTTTATAATTTTCATTTTACAATCATATTCCATTCCTTTATCATATTTACCCTTATTTTTGTACATAGGTAAGTTTTTCTTTCTTTAAAATTTTGGGAGACACTTTCTTCTAACAGACAAAAACACGCCCAAAATCTAGTGTGTGGCACTGATCTATTCACCAGCCTGATCATGTTTGATCATATTCTTTTTTTTTTATCTTTTTTTCTTTTTTCTTTCTTTCCCTTTCTTTTCCCCTGGGTTCAGGTCTCTTCTGATTTTGTTTAGTGTATATTTTTCTGGAGTCATTGTTACCCTGTTAGCATTTTGTTCTCTCACTCATCTATTTGCCTCTGGACACAATGACAAGATGGAAAGAATCACCTCAAAAATAAGAACAAGAGGCAGTACCAACTGCCAGGGACCTAACAAATACAGACATTAGTAAGATGTTGGAACTAGAGTTCAGAATGATGATTTTAAAGATACTAGCTGAGCGTGAAAAAAGCATGGAAGATATTAGAGAAACCCGTTCTGGAAAAATAAAAGAACTAAAATCTAACCAAGTCGAAATTAAAAAGGCTATTAATGAGGTGCAATAAAAAATGGAGGCTTTAACTGCTAGGATAAATGAGGCAGAAGAGAGAATCAGTAATACAGAAGACCAAATGATGGAAAGTAAAGAAGCTGAGAAAAAGAGAGAGAAACAACTATTGGATCACAAGGGCAGAATTCGAGAGATAAGTGATACCATTAGATGAAATAATATTAGAATAATTAGGATCCCAGAAGAAGAAGAAAGAGAGAGACGGGCAGAAGGTTGGAGCAAATTATAGCAGAGAACTTCCCTAATTTGGGGAAGGGAACAAGCATCAAAATCCAAACACAGAGAACTCCCCTCAAAATCAATAAAAATAGGTCAACACCCCGACATCTAATAGTAAAACTTAAGAGTCTCAGAGACAAAGAGAAAATCCTGAAAGCAGCTCGGGAGAAGAGATCTGTAACCTACAATGGTAGAAACATTAGATTGGAAACAGACCTATCCACAGAGACTTGGCAGGCCAGAAAGGACTGGCAGGATATATTCAGAGACTTAATGAGAAAAATATGCAGCCAAGAACACTATATCCAGCTAGGCTGTCACTGAAAATAGAAGGAGAGATAAAAAGCTTCCAGGACAAACAAAAACTAAAGGAATTTGCAAACACAAAACCAGCCCTATAAGAAATATTGAAAGGGGTCCTCTAAGCAAAGAGAGAGCCTCAAAGTAACATAGATAATATACAGTAACAGTCACCTTACAGGAAATACAATGGCACTGAATTCATATCTTTCAATAGTTACTCTGAATGTAAATGGGCTAAATGCCCCAATCAAAAGACACAGGCTATCAGATTGGATAAAAAAACAAGACACATCAATATGCTGTCTGCAAGAGACTCAGTTTAGACCCAAAGGCACCTCCAGGTTGAAAGTGAGGGGGTGGAAAACCATTTACCATGCTAATGGACACTAAAAGAAAGCTAGGGTGGCAATCCTAAATCAGACAAATTAGATTTTAAACCAAAGACCATAATAAGAGATGAGGAAGGATACTATATCACACTTAAAGGGTCTATCCAACAAGAAGATCTAACAATTGTAAATATCTATACCCCTAACATGGGAGCAGCCAATTATATAAGGCAATTGATAACAAAAGCAAAGAAACACATTGACAACAATACAATAATAGTGGGGGACTTTAACACCCCCCTCACTGAAATGGACAGATCATCTAAACAAAAGATCAATGAGGAAATAAAGACTTTAAATGACACACTGGACCAAATAGACTTCACAGATATATTCAGAACATTCCATCCCAAAGCAACAGAATACACATTCTTCTCTAGGGCCCATGGAACATTCTCCAGAATAGATCACATCCTAGGTCACAGATCAGGTGTCAACTGGTACCAAAAGATGGGGTCATTCCCTGCATATTTTCAGACCACAATGCTTTGAAACTAGAACTCAATCACAAGAGGAAAGTCAGAAAGAACTCAAATACCTGGAGGCTAAAGAGCATCCTACTAAAGAATGAATGGGTCAACCAGAAAATTAAAGAAGAATTTAAAAAATTCATGGAAACAAATGAAAACACAACTGTTCAAAATCTTTGGGATGCAACAAAGGTGGTCCTAAATGGAAAGTATGTAGCAATACAAGGCTTTCTCAAGAAACAAGAAAGGTCTCAAACCCTACACCTAAAAGAGCTAGAGAAAACAGCAAATAAAGCCTAAACCCAACAGGAAAAGAGAAATAATAAAGATCAGAGCAGAAATCAATGAAATATAAACCAAAAGAACAGTAGAACAGATCAATGAAACTAGGAGCTGTTACTTTGAAAGAATTAATAAGATTGATAAACCCCTGGCCAGACTTATCAAAAAGAAAAGAGAAGTGACCCAAATAAACAAAATCATGAATGAAAGAGGAGAGATCACAACCAGCACCAAAGAAATGCAATCAGTTATAAGAACATATTATGAGCAACTCTATGCCAGCAAATTAGATAATCTGGAAGAAATGGATGCATTCCTAGAGGTGTATCAACTACCAAAACTGAACCAGGAAGAAATAGAAAACCTGAACAGACCTATAACCACTAAGGAAATTGAAGCAGCCATCAAAAATCTCCCAACAAACAAAAGCCCAGGGCCAGATGGCTTCCCAGGGGAATTCTACCAAACATTTCAAGAAGAATTAATACCTATCTTCTGAAACTGTTCCAAAAAATAGAAATGGAAGGAAAACTTCCAAACTCATTTTATGAGGCCACCAAATCTTGATCCCAAAACCAAAGACCCCATCAAAAAGGACAATTACAGACCAATATCCCTGATGAACATGGATGCAAAAAATTCTCACCAAAATACTAGCCAATAGGATCCAACAGTCCATTAAAAGGATTATTCACCACGACCAAGTGGGATTTATCCCTGGGCTGCAAGGTTGGTTCAACATCCACAAATCAATCAATGTGAAAGAAAGAACAAGAACCATATGATCCTCTCAATAGATGCAGAAAAAGCATCCTTTCTTGATCAAAACTCTTCAGAGTATAGGAATAGAGGGTACATACCTCAATATCATAAAAACCATCTATGAAAAATCCACAGTGAATATCATTCTCAATGGGGAAATACTGAGAGCTTTCCCACTAAGGTCAGGAACACGGCAGGGATGTCCACTATCACCACTGCTATTCAACATAATACTAGAACTCCTAGTCACAGCAATCAGACAACAAAAAGAAATAAAAGGCATCTGAATCAGCAAAGAAGAAGTGAAACTCTCACTCTGTGCATATGGTATGATACTTTATGTGGGAAACCCAAAAGACTACACCCCAAAACTGCTAGAACTCATACAGGAATTCAGTCAAGTGGCAGGATATAAAATCAATGCACAGAAATCAGTGGTATTCCTATACACCAACAACAAGACAGAAGAAAGAGAAATTAAGGAGTCGATCCCACTTACAATTGCACCCAAAACCATAAGATACCTAGGAATAAATCTAACCAAAGAGGCAAAGGATCTGTACTCAGAAAACTATAAAATACTCATGAAAGAAATTGAGGAAGACACAAAGAAATGGAAAAACGTTCCATGCTCATGGATTGGAAGAACAAATATTGTGAAGATGTCAATGCTACCTAGAGCAAGCTACACATTTAATGCAATCCCCATCAAAATAGCATCCACTTTTTTCAAAGAAATGGAACAAATAATCCTAAAATTTGTATGGAACCAGAAAAGACCCCGAATAGCCAGAGGAATGTTGAAAAAGAAAAGAAAAGCTGGTGGCATCACAATTCCAGACTTCAAGCTCTATTACAAAGCTGTCATCATCAAGACAGTATGGTACTAGCACAAAAACAGACCCATAGATCAATGGAACAGAATAGAGAGCCCAGAAATGGACCCTCAACTCTATGGTCAACTCATCTTTGACAAAGCAGAAAAGAATGTCCAATGGAAAAAAGACAGTCTCTTCAACAAATGGTGTTGGGAAAATTGGACAGCCACATGCAGAAGAATGAAACTGGACCATTTCCTTACACCACACACAAAAATAGACTCAAATTGATGAAAGAGCTAAATGTGAGACAGGAGTCCATCAAAATCCTAAAGGAGAACACAGGCAGCAACCTCTTTGACCTCAACTTCAGCAACTTCTTCCTGGAAATATTGCCAAAGGAAAGGGAAGCGAGGGCAAAAATGAACTATTGGGACTTCATCAAGATAAAAAGCTTTTGCACAGCAAAAGAAACAATCAACAAAACCAAAAGACCACCGACAGAATGGGAGAAGATATTTGCAAATGACATATCAGATAAAGGGCTAGTATCCAAAATCTATAAAGAACTTATCAAACTCAACACCCAAAGAACAAATAATCCAATCAAGAAATGGGCAGAAGACATGAACAGACATTTTTCTAAAGAAGACGTCCAAATGGCCAACAGACACATGAAAAAGTGCTCAGCATCTCTCGGCATCAGGGAAATCCAAATCAAAACCTCAATGAGATACCACCTCACACCAGTCAGAATGGCTAAAATTAACAAGTCAGGAAATGACAGATGTTGGTGGGGATGCAGAGAAAGGGGAACCCTCCTACACTGTTGGTGGGAATACAAGCTGGTGCAGCCACACTGGAAAACAGTATGGAAGTTCCTCAAAAAGTTGAAAATAGAGCTACCCTACAACCCAGCAATTGCACTACTGCGTAATTACCCCAGAGATACAAATGTAGTGAACCAAAGGTGTATGTGCACCCTGATGTTTATAGCAGCAATGTCCACAATAGCCAAACTATGGAAAGAGCCAAGATGTCCATTAACAGATGAATGGATAAAGAAGATGTGGTGTATATATATACAATGGAATATTATGCAGCCATCAAAAGGAGTGAAATCTTGCCATTTGCAATGATGTCGATGGAACTAGAGGGTATTATGCTAAGCGAAATAAGTCAATCAGAGAAAGATATGTAGCATATGATCTCACTGATACGAGGAATTCTTAATCTCAGGAAACAAACTGAGGGTTGCTGGAGTGGTGGAGGGTGGGAGGGATGGGGTGGCTGGGTGATAGCCATTGGAGAGGGTATGTGCTATGGTGAGTGCTGTGAATTGTGTAAGACTGTTGAATCACAGACCTTTACCTCTGAAACAAATAATACATTATATGTTAAAAAAAAAAAAAGAAGAAGAAGAAGATATTAGGAAGGGAAAAATGAAGGGGGGGAAGTCGGAGGGGGAGACGAACCATGAGAGACTATGGACTCTGAGAAACAAACTGAGGGTTCTAGAGGGGAGGGGGGTGGGGGGATGGGTTAGCCTGGTGATGGGTATTAAAGAGGGCACGTATTGAATGGAGCACTGGGTGTTATATGCAAACAATGAATCATGGAACACTACATCAAAAACTAATGATGTAATATATGGTGATTAACATAATAAAATTTAAAAAAACAAAATAAATAAATATAGAGAACAAACTGGTGGTTGCCAAAGGGAAAGTTGGGGAGGTGAGAAAAATAAAGGAGATTAAGAGTACACTTATTATGATGAGCATTGAGTAATGTATAGAATGTTGAATCATATTATATACCTCAAACTAGTATAACACTGTATCTTATTTATACTTCAATTGAAAATATAAACATAATTTTTTAAATCCCAAAAGGTAAGAGAGAAAAATGCTGGCAAGATGTGGAGACAAGGAAACAGTTGTGCACTCTTAATAGGATTGCAAATTGGTATAGCCACTATGAAACAGTATGAAGGATCCTCAAAAAATTAAAAACAGACCTACCATATAGTCCAAGAATTCCACTCCTGGGAATATATCCAAAGAAATTAAAACATTAATTCAAAAAGATATCTGCACCTCCATGTTCATAGCAACATTATTTACAACAGCCAATATATGGAAACAACCTAAGTATCCATCATTTAACCAATGGATGTTTAAAGAAGTTGTGGGGCACACACACACATGCGCACACACACACACAGTGTAATATTATCCAGCCATAAAACATGAGGAAATACTGCCATTTGTGACAACATGGATGGACCTTGAAGGCATTATATTAAGTGAAATAAATCAAAGAAAGACAAATAATATATGACCTCATTTATATGTAGAATAAAAAAAATCTCAAGTAAAGATAAATCAGATTTGTGTTTACCAGAGTTGGGGGTAAGGGGACAGGGAATTGGATAAAGTTGGTCAAAAGTACAAACTTCCAGTTATAAAATAAGTAAGTACTAGGGATGTCATGTACAACATGATGACTATAGTTAACACTGCTGTATGATATATAAGAAAGTTATTAAGAGAGCAAATCCTAATAGTTCTCTTACAAGATTTTTTTTATTTTTATTTTTTCTGTATGAGAAGATGGATGTTCACTAAATTTATTGTAGTAATCATTTCACATGTTAGTCAAACCATTATACTGTACACATTAAACTTATACAGTGATGTATGTCAATTATATCTAATAAAACTGGTGCAAATAACCCAAAACCAAAAAACAAACACTGTTACTGACTTGGGATAGGCCCTTCCACATTTCTGGGTCTCAAATATTGCTCTGTATAATGAGTACCTTGAGCTATGTGATCTTTAAGGGCCCTTCTGGGTCTGATAATCCAGGATTCTAGCCAATTTTACTGGAGTTGAAGTCAATTGTGTCTTTGTACAAGACAGTCAGAAACAGTTTTTGTTTACATGAAGGAAATGTGCAGTGTGCATTTCGGGCACAAATGGTAGCAAAGTAGGCATTGAGGGGAAGGAAATCCAATGCTTCTGAAGTCCCAGAGCCCTGGTGCCTGGAAGGGTAAAAACTGACTGCCATGTCCATGTTTATCCCTTGAGCTGTAATCAGATCAAAGCAATGTGTAAGGTATTATCACATTTCTCAATACAATTATTTGCTTTCTAATATGGGTTGGTAATTTATGGCTTTCTTTATTTTGAATTTTTAAATTTAATCTTGGTTGTTCTCCAAGAACAAAATCTCTTCTTTGGGAAAAATCTGCTTTTGAGGGAGGAGGGATACTTGTGTTGTAATTAAGAGATAATATGTATTAAATACCTGATATATAGTAGGTATTTGAGTTTCCTTCTTTCTACCTCCCTCTTTGTATCTCCTCATTCACAGAGGAGTGCACAGTGTCTAGAACATAGTAAAAGGTTCAAGAAATGGGTGCTAAATAATGAATGAATATCATGGGAACCCTTTTCCCCAAATCCTAACTCCTAATAATTTGAGAGGATGAAAGATTTACAGAGGATCACATGGCCAAATTAAGTAAATGAATGGGCTGTGAGGACAGTCATAATAACAAGACTAACACTGAGAGCTTCCCAGGTGCCAGTTGCTGTGCCAAGTGCTAACAATAACCCTTTGGAATGGATACCATTATTATCGCCATTTGACAGATTATAAAACTGAGGTTCAGGGAAGTCATATGATCCACTTAAGGCCCCACACACTGAACAAAATTCCATCCCATTTATTTATCATTTGTAGTTAGGAAAATTTCTGATGTTTCTTGGGGGTTGCCATAACTCTGTGAGGCAGGTTGAGCCAGACTGGTTGGATTGGGGATATGGAGTCACTTCTGTTCCAGGGCCTGGCTGTAAGTGTGTATCTCCTGGCATCCAGACATTCTGGAGATCATGGAGATAGTCCAAGGAGTAGGTTAGAAGTTGTGTTTGTGTATTGTCCATGGGTCATGTCCTCTGCATGGCCTTAGTGACTAGCATAGTTATTTGCAAGATGCTGGCCAGTTTTATTATGTTAGCCACAACAAATGGAAAGGATTTCATCTGTTCAGCAGGTATTTATTGAAAGCCTTTTTTTTGGCATGAGTGCCAAGTCCTCTGAAAAGTTCTGGGGTTTCTGCAGTGAAGACAGGAATGGGGTATACTTTAAGGAGGTACAATCTAATGGCAGAGAAACAGGAAAAATGACATGAGAACACAGGGTGTTAGGGGCTGGGGGAACATGGATGGAAGGCTCTTAACTGGCCTGAGATGCTCAGGGAAGGCATTCCTTGAAAAACTGTCATTTGACCTGTGACTTGGACTAAATTAGTCTGTTCTTATCCAAAATGAAGGATAAAGGGGAAAGGCAGAGAAAGAAGTGATCAAGTAGAAGGAATATGATGTATAAAGATTACAGCCTCTGAGAGCATGAAAATTTCAAGAAATTTAAAGTGGTTAATTATGGCTAGAGGTAGACTACAAGGAGAAGAGGGATATTAGATGAGGCTGGAGAGGGAGGCAGAGGCTAGGTCATTTGTAAAGGACTCTGCAAGGGTAGGGCAAGGCCTTTAGGCCTTATCCTCAAAGCCATAGGGAGACATTAATGATAAACAGGATGTTAAATAGGAGGGTGTAGGGGTGATGGTAGTAGGTGGAGTGGCAAGAAAATTATTGGGTCTGACGTGTGTTAGACAAGATTCTCAAACTCTGGTGGGAGAGTGGAATGAGAAGGCAAGGGCAGATAGAGTAAATCCAGGACAATCACCTGCTTATGAGATGATGGGTCCTGAATTATAGTAGTGGAACCAGAAATGGAGAAGAGAGGACCTGAGAGAGATTTAGGAGCTGAAATCAGTAATATATTAATACACAAAAACTAACTGGATTTGAGGCCTGAAGAAGAGGAGGCATCAAAGATGACAACTAGGCAGGCATCTGATTTGAGTGACTTGCGGGTGACACCTATGGATATGGGAAAGACTGGAAGAACAAGTTTGAGTGGGAAATGATGAGTTCAGTGCTGGATATATGAAAATGAACATGTCTATGGAGAATGTTTGGTAGAGGTGTTCTGGAGGCAATTGGATATCAAAGTCTGGAGCTCAAGACAGCATTCAGAGATAAAGGCTTTGTCAATGATATAAAGGTGGTAATTGAAGCCTTAGGATCTCCTGAGGTCCTCTGCCTCCACTCCACACACCCAGCTATGAGAATGAGAACAGAGGAAGAAGAAAATGTGGCCCAGATGAAGCCCAAAGAAGAGGGGTAGTGCTTAATGGGTGGACCTAGGACCAGCAGCCAGCAACAGAGATTGAGAATGGGCAACCAAACAAGTATGAGAGAGACTAGGAGGAGGTGGTGTTATGGTCAGAGGCAGAGGGAGGGAAGAGAGTGTTTCCAGAAAGATAGGGGTGGTGGGCATGTCCAGTGCTGTCATCTGCTGCTGCTGACTTCAGGAAGGACAAGGACTGAAAAATCTCCTTTGGATTTATGTACAAAGAAGTCTTTGTTGAAGTTTGCAAGACCACTTTCTGTGGGGTGACAGGAGCAGAAGCTAAATTGCAGATATATTACCTTACATGGTAAAAGGGAATGAAGGGTGTTAATGAATCAGCTGACTTTCAAATAGGAGGATGATCCTAGATTTTCTGGGTGGGCCCAATGTAATCACAGGAGTCCTTAAAAGTGGAACAGGGAGGCCAAACAGCAAACTAGAAAGATGGAAGCCTGAGAAGGACTCAGCCCAATATTGCCGGTTTTGAAGATGGAGGAAGGAGGCCAGGAGTCAAAGAATACAGGCAGATTCTAGAAGTAGAAAAAAGCAAGGAGATAGATTCTTCCCTAAAGCCTCCAGAAGGGATACAGCCCAGTAAGATTCATTTTGGACTTTTGACGTCTAGAATTATAAGATAATAAATGTGTGTTAAGTCCCTAATTTTGTGGTAATTTGTTACAATAGCCATAGGAAAGCAACAGACCTCCCTTCACCTTTCTTTCCAGGGTTCTAATCACTGGAAAATAACCAAGGCTCACCAGCTGAATGTGAGATTCAGTGCTGGTTTATTAATTTGGGCAAACATTTCAAACCCCCCCAAAAGAAGACTCCTGTTTAAGTTCTGTTGGAAAATCTGACATGGGGCAGCAGGAAACAAATTCCACAAATATTTATTGCACACACAGCACTATACTAGGTACTAGGAACAAAGCAGAGAACAAAACAGACAAGGCTGAACAACGCTAGCATAGAGGGAGTTTTCTACTAACATACAATAAGAATGGGGCATCTGCAGCACAGGTTTCCAATCCTTAGCTTTGCGCCTTTAAAAAAATCCTGTCCTGTGGCACAAAAAACAGACACATAGATCAATGGAACAGAATAGAAAACCCAGAAATGGACCGTCAGCTCTATGGTCAACTAATCTTCAACAAAGCAGGAAAGAATATCCAATGGAAAAAAGAGTCTCTTCAATAAACGGTGTTGGGAAAATTGGAGAGTCACATGCAGAAGAATGAAGTTGGACCATTTTCTCACACCATACACAAAGATAAACTCAAAATCTATGAAAGACCTAAATGTGAGACAGGAATCTATCAAAATCCTAGAGGAGAACACAGGCAGCAACCTCTTTGACCTCAGCCACAGCAACCTCTTGCTAGACACATCTCCAATGGCAAGGGAAACAAAAGCAAAACTGAACTATTGGGATTTCATGAGGAAAAAAAAGCTTTTGCACAGCAAAGGAAATAATCAACAAAACTAAAAGGCAACCTACAAAATGAGAGAAGATATTCACAAGTGACATATCAGATAAAGGGCTAGTATCCAAGATCTATAAACTTATCAAACTCAACACCCAAAAAACAAAAAGTCCAGTCAAGAAATGGGCAGAAGACATGAATAGACATTTCTCCAAAGAAGACATAAAAATGGCCAACAGTCACTGGGCAATGGGAAATATGCTCAACGTCACTGGACATCAGGGAAATACAAATCAAAACCACAATGAAATACCACCTCACACCTGTCAGAATGGCTAAAATTAACAACTCAGGAAACAACAGATGTTGGCAAGGATGCAGAGAAAGGAGAACCCTCTTACACTGTTGGTGGGAATGCAAATGGTACAGCCACTATGGAAAACAGTATGGAGGTTCCTCAAGAAGTTAAAAATAGAGCTACCCTATGACCCAGCAATTGCACTACTAGGTATTTATCCAAAGGATACAAATATAGTGATTTGAAGGGGCACATGCACCCCAATGTTTACAGCAGCAATGTCCACAATAGCTAAACTATGGAAAGAGCCCAAATATCCATCAATAGATGAAAACACACACACACAATGGAATATTACTCAGCCATCAAAAGAATGAAATCTTGCCATTTGCAATGACATTGATGGAACTAGAGGGTATCATGCTAAGTGAAATAAGCCAGAGAAAGACAAATACCATATGTTTTCACTCATATGTGGAATTTAAGAAACAAAACAGATGAACATAGGGGAAGGGAAGGAAAATAAAATGAGATAAAAACAGAGAGAGAAGCAAACTATAAGATACTCTTAACACTAGGAAACAAACTGAGGGTTGCTGGAGGGGAGGTGGGGGGGGTAACAGGGTGATGGACATTAAGGAAGGTACTTAATGTAATGAGCACTGGGTGTTATATGTAACTGATGAATCACTAAATTCTACCCCTGAAACTAATAATATACTATATGTTAACTAAAGTGAATTTAAATAAAACAATTTTTTAAAGAAAAATCCTGTCCTAGTTCAGTGATTTTGTCAGCAATGTTGTCCCATGGGTAAGCGAGGAACAACTTTAAGACAGAATAGGAAAAGATCAGACTGCCTAGGCTTTTTTCTAAGAAGTGCTTAGTGAAGGATGTGTATGGGTAGGGAGAAGCCACACAAGTTGGGGTTTTGACAAATGCCAGGGCAAAAGGGCAAGAGGCCAAAGCATTTAGAATATATGTAAAAACAATAGAGGTGGTTATGGACTTGGAGGGCAGTTATGCCAAGAAGGCAATGTCACACTGGGAGAAAGTACAGGTACTGGTGTTCTGAATATCCAAGGATCTGCCTGCTCCCTGTGGATGTTCCTGTCCTAGCTCTCTCACCCATCATGTTCTGATTGCTCTAGCTCTGACAGCAGTGTGTTGTTAGTGCTGGTTACCTGGCTGTCTCCCACATGACTGTTTATGTCTAGACTTCCCAGGTCCCTGCAAGTGCCAGGCCCAGAATAGTCACTGTTTCTCCACCTCTGGGAAGAGTGGGGACAGAGAGATGCACAGAGACTACAAGCCACAGTGTAAGAGATAGATAACTCTGAAAGGGAGACAAGGAGGGAGCAAGAAAGGGAGGAAAGGATCATCATTTTTTACGTTTTATTCTGTGGCTGCCAGCCCGCCAAGCCTCCTCCTCCATTATTGACCTTTTCATTCTGTCCACCCTCCTCCTTGAGAGATTGACAACTAAGTGAAACTCACTTGAAAGATGTCTTCAGTGAGCAGTCATAGAGGGAAGTCACAGCAGCTACAGGATTGTGAAAGCAGGGACAGGTACATTTATGATTTTGTCTGCAAGTCTTTATGGGCAACCCCTGAGCTCTGGCTTCTAGGAGTGATGCTCACTTCTTAGGAAATCACTTAGGCCCTCAGATTCCCATTTTACAGCACACCCAGGGACCAAGAAGTGATAGTCCCTGGGCAGCAGTGTCTCAGCAGGGCCTCCCTGGAGGAATCGTGGTACAGGAAAGGCCCTGAGTTTGTCACATTATATCAATTAGGAAAGTGAAGCACATCTTTCCACATCAGAGAAGGGGATTCCCAGGGAAGAGAGAACTGGTTCTGGTTCTTCTGCGGTAAGTACCAGCCTGCATTCATAGCCTTGCCTCATCACCCTGGTTCCCAGGAAAACATTAAAATGAAGCCAATAACTGCTTCCTTTTATGACATCTGCTCAATTTATTACAGTTATCCACATCAGAACATTTTTTGTATATTATAATTTTCCTCTGACATAAATATATACAATTTTTTTGCAGAATGAATTTTAAAATTGTCTTTTATAGGGTGTGTAAATCAGCAAACCAGACCAAGGCTACTGCATTAATGATCCTTTTGTGTCTGTAGATCTCACACTTCATAGCTAGCAGAAGTTTCACTTTTTTCCAGAGGGGTTCAAGTTAGGAAGAGTGTACTCAGGACACGGGGTAAAGGATGCAATTTGAAACCAAGGGAAAGAATGGTGTAGCCTCACCTAGGAGCAATGTGGAAACATGTCATCTTGGAAAAATGCCAAGATACCAATGCCAAAATACCAATGCTAGACATTCGTATGTCAGGAATTTGGTTTTCCCTCCCAGGCTGTCCACTGAAGCTGTCTTTCAAGTGGATTTTATTTAGCTGTTAATCATCTAAGGGAATGGGAAAAATGAAAATGGCAGAGGAGGCTTGGGGAGATGGCAACAGTGAAGACAAAGATCAAAAAGGATTATCCTGTTTTCCCTCTCCCCTTTCATGGCTGTCTAGATATATAACTTTTCTTCTATTTGTAAAACTGGAAGCTCAAGATAAAACTTCAGCTGAATTTCTCAAATTATGGTTCATTGTCTCTTGTGCTCTTCTTCCCCCACTCTGTGAGATTAACAGGGGAAAATATTCTATGTATACAAAACATGTGCCATGGCACAGAGGCTTGAAAGAGCAAGTAGCTGTTGAGGAATTGTTAGTAGTCAAGTGTTAGCTCAAAAGGAGAGTACTGGGAGGAGTGCAGAGAACAGAACATAGGGGCACATGATAGAGATGTGGATGCAAAGGTAAGTAGAAGTCAGTTATGCAGAGTTATATAGTCCAGCATAAGGAGCTTGAACTTTATCTGAAGATCAAAGAAAACCCATTGAAGGATGTTAGGAACAGCATGGTCAGGTGAGATTTAAAAAGCTCTTTTTGCTGCTGATAAAACAAAATGGCAAAGAATAAGACTGGTAACAGGGAGGTCATTAAAGTAGTTTAATTTAAGCAATATATCAGGCTCTGGACAAAGGTAATAAAAATGGGAAGTCCAGCTTTTCTAATGCCCCAGCCAAAGACAAATAGACAATTTTAAGAAACAGAATGGATAGAATTTTGTTTGTGATTAAATATAGGGGTGTAGACGAGGAAGGGGTATAGCTTGATAAACTGGGCCTCTAGCTTGGATATCTAAATAGCTGGCTGTGTCATTTGTTAATTATGGTTTAATTTTGAGAGTGAGGGATCTGATGAGTTTAGTTTGGGGGGAAATCCGATTAGATATGTTTAAGAAGAAGCTGGATATTACAGGTCTAAATTTAGGAGAAAGACCTAAACCAGAGACACGTATCTGGAAGTCATCATATAAAGGTTATAATTAAATTTAACAACAAATAGATCCTTGGTAATCTTAGGAAGGTCACTTTTAATGAAGTTGTAGGTAAATTTTAGATGGGGTGGAGGGAAGTGCAGATGATCCGATCTGATGAATTTTTGGAGATTACAAATTTTCATTGAAGCCAACTTGCCTACAGGTAAGATTTTCTCTAGCAGCCAGTGTTCATCAAGCTAGGTGAATGAGGACAATGGAAAAATGGCTTGTTGTGTAAATGGGACATAAGGATATTAAGGAAAAAGAGTTGGGGGTATTGACAAGACAGTAGGAAGTAGAAAGGATTGATGTTCTTAAACAGTTTGAAAAACACATATTTTAGGAATAGATGAGTCAGGTGTAACAGTAGTTATGGTAAGAAAATTGAATTTTTGAATTTACAATGTTACAGTGGATTAATTTAAAGTATAATTAATGGACTAAATAGCTGATGTCTAGTGAAGGAAGAAGCCATTGTTGGTGAGGAGGTCAAGGGTGTTGGATGGATCTTCCACAGGTGTATTTTAGTTACCCAGGATATCAGAGAGGAAGATTTTGAGTAGAGAGGAAGATTTTTGAGCCTGGAGATACAATCTTTAGTTAAGATATTAAAGGAATTCATGTTGAAGTGAGGAAAATATAACCATAGAATTCAAGTCACTATCATATCTTTAGTTCTCAGCCCTAGGCTTGACACAGAGTAAGGTCATGAGTGAATGAATGAATGAATGAATGAACTAATAATTTAAGATATTCTAGGAGTCCTCCTAGAAAAACGTGGGGCCCAGTCAAAATGATTCCTGTTTCAGAAACATGTTAAGGCTCAATAAGGTGAAGAGAAGGGCTTTCAGAAATTCCCAAAGTCACCCTAAAAGAAGTATGTAGAGTCCCCAGGGGTTCATCTCCCATTAGCCTTGGAACTGGTTACTAATGCCCTAAACCCTATTTCAAGACCTTGTTCAGAACATCCATGGGAATATTGATGAGCCTGTCTAGGGAGGTTGAATTCTGGAAAAAGAAAGAGACACTCACTGTACCATCCAGTAAACTCCTGTTTCCTGCCCCCACATGCCACTTGGCCTGGCTAGAACTCAGGGTTTGGGAATGTTTGTTCTTTTGGGTCCCATTAAAAAAGCTTCTGAGGATGGAGCTGTCCCTCCATAGGTCTCATTCTATAGGAAGGTAGGGCCTCCTGATTTGAGGAGGCCTTTGACATACCAGAAATCTCTGTAACAGAGGCCCTAGTCATTCCAAACCTGAAACATAAAGATTAAATTTCACAGGAAGACAGATTTCTGTTTCTGACTTCCTATTATTCTGATGTCACTTTTGGTAAGGGTTATAAACACAAATAATTGCAACAGAATTTTCAAGAATAAATATTATTGATATGGATTGAAAAAACAAAACAAATTATTCCATTAATGGGTATAAATGATAATATTAGGCTATTTTTTTTTTCTGGTATAGTAACTGCAGGATGCAAAGATAATAAATACAACATTAAAGGTCAACAACATGAGGACTGGGGAGAGCAAAAGCTTAGTCATCATTGTGAAAACTTTACTTCCCATTCAAACTGTCCTTGCCTCCACACAGACTGAAAACAAGTGTTGAAGTCAGTGTACCTCACACTGTAATATACCTGTGGATCCCCTGGAGATCTTGTTATAATGCAGATTTTGATTCAGAGGATCTGGGGCAGGCCTGAGATGCTGCATTTCCAACAAACTCCCAGGGGCTGCTTCTGCTGCTGGTTCCTGGCTGCAGCTGGAGTAGCAGAGACCAAACAAGACGCTCAAGCCCAACCTTAAATGGGCCAGGCCAGGCCAGCTGCCTGGTGCTTGATGGGAAATGTGCAGGTGGGAGTGACATCCTTGGGCATCAGGTAAATAAAAATGGTCACAATAATGATCACAGTGCTAGGCTCACAGCTGGGATTCCACAGGCCTGATCTAAAACACCTCTCTTTCCTTATGGAGTTCTGGACTAGAGAGGCAGATATATGAGTCAGGTGGGTGAAGATGGAAGTAACAGCTCTGTGACTGGTAAAGCTTGAATGAGAGGTCTTGGTTTAGATGGGTGGTGACTGTGGGTTTGTCATTCTCTCCTCTAATTCTGCAGATAGGCCTACCCAGGCATTAGCACAGCTGGTCAGTCCCCTGCTTTCTTCTGAGGGCTAGGCCTCTTTCTGGCTGGCAGAGAGCAGATCATAATAGCTTACCTGCATCCTGAAATGGAGATGGAGGAGGGGGCTGCTCAGGAGGGAGGAAATTATAAAGATTTTTCCATGCTTATCTTCCTCCTGAATTATACACACTCATACACTTATGCATGCATTAAACAGCAACTTTTCTGAGAATAAGGACTTAATCTGCCTTGTTCACCACAGTAGTTCCTGCTAGAATATTGCCCAATGCCTAGTAAATGCTCAAAAAATATTTGATGAAAGAATGAACCCTCACATAACTCTATGAGGTAGATATATATGTCCCCATTTTTCTGATGAGGAAACAGAGGCAAAGAGTGGTGAAGCAATATGCACAAACAACCTGACTTTTCCCAGCCTCTGAATCACTTGATCTCATTGCCCTCATAGCTTTCCAACTGCCACCACCTGGAAAAGTCTTTCAACCAATAACACCCAGCATACATTTCTCCCTTCCTCCTTTCTAACAGTACCCCAGATTTTGTTTATGAGTCCACTCTTTCCACATTGAGCATATGTGCCTTAAGTGAATCTGATGCTTTTTAGCACCTAATGCAGGCTTGATTGGTCTCAGGTAATCCAACCCCCCCTTACCCTTAGTTAGTTCAGAAATGGGAATGAGAAATGAAGAATTGGCTAAGGGATTCCAGGAGAGCTCTTGTTCATTCTTTTGACAGAATTTCTACCAGTGATGTTCTCCTTCCTTCTGAATTCAATTGAAAAAGCAAGTAATACCATTTAACAGCATAAACTGTCCTATAATCCAAGAGAAACCAGCAATAAGATGAAGCCTATGGACAACAGTGAAAGAACTTGAGTCCCAGATGACATCAGGAAATCACTGGATCAATAAGCCTAAAGCCCGCTCTACTTTTATATCATGTGATTGATTAACTTCCTTTTGGTTTTAACTAGCTTAATTTTTTTTTCTTTATTTGATGCCAAATGCAAGTAAATGATATATACCAATCTTATCTCTGTTTCTTCCTACAGGAAGAGGGTGAAGGAGGGACAGAATCTGAAATACCATTCATCAAACTCTGACGTATTCATGTCCTCCACCCCTTGGCTTCCTCTACTGTCTTTCTGTCATCCAGAATTATAGGGTGACAAAAACTATTCTTAGGCTTCTTTAAGAAACTATAGTCACTGAAGTGGATCTGTATAGGGGAAAGGATGGTTAAAATCTTTCCAGCTTTGTATGTCTATCAAGCACTTGCTAAAACACTTTAGGGGACTTCACTTTCAAGATATCTTACTAACAACTCATGTTTACCTCTTCTCCCTCCCCAAACCCCACTGAAGTTGTGAGAGAAACTTAAGAATAATCCCATAGTAGCATTAGAAAGCCTTGAAGAGTGCCATAAGTAGTCTAGAACACGGAGCAAATTTGGGAAGCTAGAAATCAAATGGTATAAAATTAATGATGAATCTTAACAGAACTGAGTAAACTAAAGTCCTATATAGGTGAGAAAGAGACCTCTGAACTCAGGAAGACCTAAAGATTAGCTTGTGTTTGGGGAGGTCATTGAAAAGACACCTCCAGTTGACCTGTGAGCTGAACCTGGTTGATCAGAGGTTCCTCACTCCTCCCTTGTCCTTGGAATGTGGGTTCCACTTGCATTTCCCACTCCCAGAGGCTGCTCCATGGACATAGCCCTGACACAGTAATGTGGTGTTGAGAACACCTAAACAGTATATGAGACTAAACCTAGTTAAGGCCTCTATATAAACTTTTCAGATTTGGCACACAGGTGTGGAGATCCCTCATCTTGCTACTGCCCAACATAAGCCTTGTATATAAGTTCCCTTTGCTTATTAAAACTGCCACCTACCAACCTGGAATGGCCTGCCTTTTCCTTTGGGCTCTCCCTGCCCTCTGAGTACAGTTTCAGATTATACTTGGGAAGCAAGGAGGTTGCAAACCAACAATTAACAAGCCAGCCAGGAGACTAAAGCAATGGGCCTTGAAAATGAGGCATCTGCAGGGGAAATCCTGAGTTGGCCAGCCACCACAGTGTGGGGAGGGGTGGCCCATATGTTAGCTTTGGAACACTGCATGAGTATGGAGATGCCCTGAAAATGCCAGCCAGTCCAATGCACTTGTTAGAGGAACTGTGCAGAGTACACTGCAGCAGAAAAGGGCAGTGCATAGGTTGCCACAGTGGGCTCCCTCTCCTGTGGGCAGTTCAGCTGGCCACCAATGCCTTACTACAGGCTAAAGCCACGGTCAGGAAGTTAGAAGAAGAGCTGAGGTTAGAGAAGGATGTGCATGTGTCCACTACTTTGCTAGCTTTGGGGCTGGAAGACAAGGTGGGAAAGCAGGATAATATGTTAGAGGCCTTAATGTGCCATTCTGCAAAGCTAGGAAGGCCTAAGACACCTCTGTCGTGTAGTGCATTCATTGAAAGACAAAATGATTAGTCTGAGTCCATAACTTGTAACAAAGAGAGGCCCAAAGGGGCTGTACCACCAGGGACTGCCAAGAAATGCAGGTGTGAGGTTGAAGCCCGGAGTCCCAGTGGACTCTTGGTTTTATTATCATAGAATGTAAAGTATGTGGAAGCAAAGAAAAACCAATTCAAGAAAGCAATCACATGAGGGACAGCAAGGAACTGTGTATGTGACTATCAGTATGGGTCCTAGTGAAGCATTAACTAAGAGGTGGCAGGAAATGGGAGAGCTGACCCCAGTAGGCCTATTTTATCCACCATCATTGCTGTTTTCAACATGTACTGTTTTCAGTATGAAATGATGCAAGAATGTGAAAGAGGTGCAAGCCTTTGTAGGGATTTGGACTTTTGAAGGACTTTTACTCCCCACCTGGCACAGTGCATCCATCCGTTATACCACCTGGTAAGGACAGGGCACATGTGAAAGGAATCAGAGCAGCAACCTGTCTTGAAGAAGGTAAAAATACTACTAAAGCAGATTAAAGCTCTGGGCATCTCTCAAGTAGGGCCACCATTTGAGTTAGATGTGTCTGTGACTCTAGAAGGTATGGGTCAGGCACTGTGGCAGAGTCAACAGATGGGGAGGTGGCTGTGGATCTGTAAGAGGCTGTCATGAGGGGTGGAGTATTAGGGAAAACATCAAAATGATGTGACATCCAGTTGACCTATTAGCTGAACTCAGGGGATCAGAGGCTCCTTACCCCCTCCCTTGTCCTTGGAATGTGGGTTCCACTTTCTTTCCCACTCCCAGAAGTTGCTCTAAGGACATAGCCTTGAGATAGTGATGTGGTGTTGAGAACACATGCACCATATATGTGACTGAATATAATTAAGGCCTCTATATAAATTTTAAAATTTGACAGATGGGTATGGAGATCTACTAATTTTGCTCCTGCCCAACATGAGCCTAGTATGTAAGCTCCCTTTGCTTATTAATAAAATTGCCATCTACCAACCTGGAGTGGCCTGCCTCTTTGATCTTTCCCTGACCTCCACGTTTGGGAGCGTTTCAGATTATACTGGGAAGTTCCCAAGGAGGCTACAAAACCAACACATTGATAATCTGCTCTCAAAGCAGCTGACTGTGTTATTTTCTTCAGTTAAACTGAGTCTGCTGTGGTAGTTCTGCAGGTATCTTCAATGTGCACAAGGGATATAGAGCCCCTGCAATGCTTGCCCCCAATTCCAACATAGTCAATATTTTATAATCAGAATCCTGAGTCAGTGCATAGGTAACAGGGAATTTTACTTATTCTCTGGTAATACACAAAGCTATTAATATTGATCAGTCTAGATTAGTGATTCTCTACCCCTGCTTATTGTAATCACTTGGATAGATTTAAATACTAACACTGAATAGTGGTTACCTTGGGGAAGATATTAACTGAAAGGGACCAAAAAAGAGTGTTCTGGAGTTCTAGAAATGGTGTATATAAGGGGTCAGAATGCTTATTTACATATTGCCCATGGCTGCTTTTCAACTACAAGAGTTGAATAGTTGTGACAAAGAGTGTCTGGACATTTGGCCCCTTCCAAAAATGTTTGCTGACCTTTGGTCTATATCTTTATCTCAGTCATGATGTATTACGTATGTATGTGTATATGATTCAGATAAAGATCTACTGAGCTACACTAACAACTTTTGCATTATACCATGTGTAAATTATACCCCCCAAAAGTAGTAAATAAAAAGAAAAAAATTCAAGTGCTTGGATACCATCTCCAGATAAGTCTTATTTAATTGGTCTATGGTATGGTCTGCATATCAGTGTTTCTAAAAGCTCCCAAGGCAATTCTAATGAGCAAACATGGTTGAAAACCACAGAGTTAGATCCTCATTTATTTTAACAAACAAGGATCACCAAATATTTGAGGAAAACCAACCAGATGAATGCTAGACACCAAGTGCACAAAAAGAAGAAACCAACCCCTGAAGAAATAGTAAAGAAAACAAGGAGGACTTAAAAATAGATGTCATTATCATTCTCTAAAAATATTAGAGGGTAGCACATTCACTAAACAAGAACAGTCAGCTTTGGGAAAAAATTAATCAGAGAAACCATTATTATTTTGAACTAATAATCATTATTGTCAAAAAGCCAGCAGAATGATTAAATAGCAGAAACATAATACATGTATCACAAATTAGTGAATTGGAAAATTAATTGGGGTCATTTTCCCCAGATGTGGTGCTAAAGAAAGGGATAGGAAGAATATGGTAGAAAAGTTAGGAGGCTAGGAGGACAGATCTAAAAAAAGCAGTGTCTATTTAATAGGAGTTCTGGAAGAAGGGAACAGAAAAAATGGAGAGAATGAAATAGTGAACTAAATTAGTGAAGTAAAATTTCCCTGAATTAGAGAAAGACTTTAGTCTTAAGATAGAAAGTGTCCACCTAATTAGATAGTGTTGATCTGGGGAAAATATATCTATTTGAGGAGAGAAATGGGAAAGGTTTGGTTAACAAAACTAGAATGCACTAAGTTAGTAGATCAAGAGAGATCTAGAGAAAACAGATATGGATATATTGAAGCCTACTTAATAACTTATTCCAGTGACCAAAAACACAACTGGAATTCAACTTGAATGTCCCAATGAGACTTAAGTATGCAAATATCACTGCCAGGTGTTCTGATTTTAGGCTACTTCTTTATATGAATTATATTGCAGTGAGAAGAGCTATGTGGAAGTAAAATAACCAGCAATTAGGAAAAGAAAATCACATGATCTATCTAGCTTCCCCTTAGAGGAAGATCAGGGCAAGAGGTTTGGAGGGAATTGTGTAGCGGAGATAGGATAAGATCACATAAGTTTATTCTTAGGCTAAGTAGAAAGGATTTACTTAGCCTGTGTGGACCCACAGAGAAAATAGTTCATGTTTCTGCACAGCTAGGGCTTGCTGAGCAAATCTTAGTGGAACTTGGAACGTGGGATAAAAAGGGAAGCCTTGGAAGGTAATTTACAATTGTATAGATAGTGAGAGAACTCCAGAGAGATTTATCATCAGATGTGTTACATTTAATTCCTAGATTGTAAAACTGGAGACAATGGTCTTATCTTTCCCCTAGAGAGACTTATTTAGATTCTAAAAGGTTAGAATAAGAAGACCAGATCCTTTCCAAGGAGCAAAGGTTTTTCTCCCTCTTTTCCAAAGGGACAATCCCTCTCTCTTCTATATAAACGCCCAGGTTCACTTCTGTATCCCTTGCCAGCAATATAAATTGTTTGTGCAGAGTGATATCCAGCTCTCATCCTGTCATCCCAAGTAGAAGAAATCAGGACACAGGAGAACTACAAAATTATTATGTGCTTGAAAAGTAAATAATGATTAATCTACTCTGCTCCAGAAATCTCATATGTGCATTCAGAATAATGTTAATAAATAGGGATATTGAAAACTTAACAGTCTACACTCTGGACTTTCTTCACCTCTCATTAACATGGTTGCATGGTTTCAGTGAGTATAAGTAGATCAGATGTTTGTGTATCCATTTTTTTGTTGTTGTTGAAATATCTTTTATTTTTTTATTTTAAAATTTTAATTCATTAGTTAACAAAGTGTTATATTAGTTTCAGGTGATATAGTGATTCAACAATTATATACATTACTCAGTGCTCATCAAGATAAGTGTACTCTAATCCCATTCACCTATTTCACCCATCCCCTCACTCATCTCCCCTCTGGTAACCATCACTTTCTTCTCTGTAGTTAAGTGTCTGTTTATTGGTTTGTCTTTTTCCCCCTTTGTTCCTTTGTTCTGTTTCTTAAATTCCACATATGAGTAAAATCATATGACATTTGTCTTTCTCTGACTGGCTTATTTCACTTGGTATTATACTCTCTAGATCAACCCATGTTGCAAATGGTAAGATTTTATTATTTTTTATGGTGGAATAATATTCCACTGTGTGTGTACGTGTGTGTGTGTGTGTGTGTGTACACCACATCTTCTTTATTCATTCATTTATTGATAGACACTTGGGCTGCTTCCATATCTTGGCTATTGTAAATAATGCTGCAATAAACATGGGGTGCCAGTATCCCTTTGAGTTAGTGTTTTTGTATTTTTGTATTTAGCAGGATTACTGGATTGAAGGGTAGTTCTATTTTTAATTTTTTGAGGAACCTCCATAGTGTTTTCCATAGTGGCTGTACCAGTTTGCATTCCCATCAACAGTGCAAGAATGTTCCTTTTTCTTCACATCCTTGTCAACACTTGTTTCTTGAGTTTTTTTATGTTAGCAATTCTGACAGGTATGAGATGATATCTCATTGTGGTTTCGATTTACATTTCCCTGATGATAATGATGTTGAGCATCTTTTCATGTGTCTATTGGCCAGCTGTATTTTTTTTAATTTGTCCTGTGTACACTAGTACTTTCAGAAAGAGCCTATGTGTTTAATTTCTAATTAGCCTGCTCCTAGGGCTTCTCTCGGCTTAAAGGCAGTTATTTACTTTTTATTGTTGTTTTAGTAAGAACTTCTAACATGATAGCTATTCTTTTAATAAAATTTTAGGTGTACAATAGAGTATTGTTCACTATAGGCACAA
Organism: Mirounga leonina; assembly: GCF_011800145.1. Classification (NCBI taxonomy): domain Eukaryota; kingdom Metazoa; phylum Chordata; class Mammalia; order Carnivora; family Phocidae; genus Mirounga; species Mirounga leonina. The sequence goes on from NW_023270210.1 coordinate 3,158,676, forward strand.
TGTTGTACAGCAGATCTCTAGAACTTATTCATCTTGCATTACTGAAACTTTATACATTGAATATAAAACCCATTTCTCCCTTTTCCAAGCTCCTGGCGACCACATTATACTCTATTTTAGATACCTCATATATATTAACTGGGGTGCTCCAGAGAAACAGAAACAATAAGAGATATATAAAGGAAAAGATGATATAGATGATAGATAGATAGATGATAGATTAGATAGATAGATGGATAGATAGATAGATAGATAGATAGATAGATGATAGATGATAGATAGATAGATGATAGATTTATTATAGAAATTGGCACACACAGTTATGGAGGTTGAAAAGTATCATAATTTGCCATGTGTAAACTGTAGAGCCAGGAAAGTCAGTGGTATAAATCAGTCCAATTCCAAAGGTCTGAGAATCAGGGAGCTGCTATTTTAAGTCTAGAGTCTGAAGGCCCAAGAACCTGAAGCTCTGATGCCCAAGAGCAGGAAAAGATAGACATGCCAGCTCAAGAAGTGAGTGAATTCATCCTTCCTTTGCCTTTTTATTTCATTCAGGTCCTTAAAGGATTGAGTGATGCTCACCCGCATTGGTGAGAGTGTATCTCTTTACTCAGTTTACTGAATCAAATGTTAATATATTCCAAAAACATCCTCACAAATACACCCAGAAATGTTTTATCAGTCATCTAGGCATCCCTTCGCCCCATCAAATTGATGCATAAAATTAACCATAACATCATATATAAGTGGAATCATGTAGTATTTGTCTTTCTGTGACTGGCCTATTTCATTGAGCATGGTATCTCCCAGGTTATTCCATGCTGTTGCATATTGCCGAATGCATATAAATATTTTCTTTATCCATTCATCCATGAATGCACATTTAGATTGTTCTATTATCTTTGCTACTATAAATAATGCTTCAATGAACATGGGAGTGCAACTATCTCTTCAAGATCCTGCTTTCAACTTTCTTGGATAAATACTCAGAAATAGGATTGTTGGGTCATATATGGTAGTTCTAGTTTTAATTTTTTGAGGAATCTTCATACTGTTTTCCATAGTGACTGAACATTTTACATTCCTACCAGCAAAATGCCAGGGTTTCAATTTCTCCACATCCTCTCCAACACTTGTTATTATTTTTAATAATGGCTATCGTAACAGGTATGAATTAGTATCTCATTGTTGTTTTGATTGGCATTTCCCTCATGATTACTTATGTTGAGAATATTTTTATATATCTGTTGGTCATTTGTGTATCTTCTTTGGAAAATGTCTATTCAAGTCCTTTGCCCATTTTTTAATCAGGTTATTTGTTATTTTATTTTTCCTATTTAGCTGTAGGAGTTTCTTATATGTTTCAGATATTAACCCCTTAACAGCTCTATGATTTGCAACTATTTTCTCCCATTCCATAGGTTGCCTTTTCACTATGTTAATTGTTTTCTGTGCGAAGCTTTTTAGTTTGATGTAGTCCTGCTTGTTTAGTTTTGCTTTAATTGCCTGTTTTGTTTTGGGTTTTTTGGTGTCAAATCCAAGAAATCACTGCCAACACCAATTTCATGAAACTATTTCTTTCAGTTTTCCATTTGTTTCTTACTTTCCAAAATAATGCCTCTTTTATTCCTGTCAATACTCCTTTATTGTTAAAGAGGTGGCAGCAAATACGTGTATTCAATCTGCCCTACCCTGCTAAAGCCCTAATGTTTGTTTTGAATTTCACATATATCTGGATTCACAAAGAAGTCAAACCATTACACTTCAGTTGCATGATGTTAGTGATAATAAGAGAAAGAGCTATTATTGCTGAACACTACTATTTGCCAGGTACTATCTTGAGAACTTTGCATTCATTATCTTATTTAAGTCCCAAAACAACCCAAAGAGATTAGTACAATTATTACCCCCATTTTATAAAGAAACTGGGGCTTAGAGGTTAGACATTTATCCAGTATCATAAATCTTTTAACTGTGTAATTTTCCACAAGGAGGAGAGTGAATATTGACATCCAGATTCTTCCATTTCACATCTCAAGCTTTAACCAGAATGAATCAATGTTTTTATGATAGCTTAAAGGGATATATGTACATCATCAATAATACTAGTAGAGATAGGCTTTTCTGATAACCTATACTGCATATTTCTCAGCAGAGGTGATTTAGAGCAAAAATCAGAAGACTATAAATTATATCTTGTTTAACAGTAGTTTCCCCATTATATAGCTCCACATTTTCAATATAATCCAAAGGAGGAAATAAACATCCTCTCTTAACTAGAGTCCTCACAGTTTCTGTAAAGGACTAAATAATTACTCATTGTAAACCAAAATGACTTTTAATTTTCCCCGGGGTAATATACTTTAACTAGAACTACAAAATATCAAACTAAGCAATGGTGGTAGATAGATAAAAAAAATCACCACAATACTCCAATCCTCCCTGTATCCAAGTTTTTGCAATTTGACTTTGTAGCTTCTCCATCCAAGAGGTAGAGTCTATTTTCCTATACTTTAACTCTTTTTTTTATTAAGTTTTTTAATTCCAGTATAGTTAGCATACAGTGTTATATTAGTTTCAGGTGTACAACACAATGATTCAACAGTTCTATACATTACTCAGTGCTCATCATGGTAATCTTTAATCCCCATCCCCTATTTCACCCATCCCCCCATCTGTATGTCTTCCTTGAAGAAATTTCTATTCATGTCTTCTGCCCATTTTTAATTGGATTTTTTTGGTGTTGACTTACATAAATTCTTCATATATTTTGGTTATGAACCCTTTATCAGATAAGCCATTTGCAAATATCTTCTCCCATTCCATATGTTGCCTCTTAGTTTGGTGGTTGTTTCCTTTGCTGGGTAGAATCTTTTTATTTTGATGTAGTCTCAATAGTTTATTTTTGCTTTTGTTTCCCTTGCCTCAGGATACATATCTAGAAGGATGTTGCTATGACCAATGTCAGGGAAATTACTGACTGTGCTTTCTTCTAGTATTTTTATGGTTTCAGGTCTCACATTTGGGTCCTTAATCCATTTTGAATTTATTTTTGTGTATGGTGAAGAAAGTGGTTCAGTTTCCTTCTTTTGCATATTGTTGTCCAGTTTTCCCAACACCATTTGTTGAAGAGATCATCTTTTTCCCATTGCATATTCTTGCCTCCTTTGTCAAAAATTGACTATATAATTGTGGGTTTATTTCTAGGCCCTCTATTCTGTTCTATTGATCTATTTATCTATTTTTGTGCCAGTACCACACTGTTCTAATTACTACAGCTTTGTAATATAACTTAAAGCCCAGAATTGTGATACTTCCAGGTTTTTTTTTTCTTTTTCAAGGTTTCTTTGGCTATTTCATGTCTTTTGTGGTTCCATACAAATTTTAGGATTGTTTGTTCTAGCTCTGTGAAAAATGTTGGTGGTATTTTGATAGAGATTACATGAACTGTGTAGATTGCTTTAGGTAGTAAAGATATTTTATTTTTTATTTTTATTTTTTAAATATCATTTTCTATTTGCATAGTACATCATTAATTTTTGATGTGGTATTCAGTGATTCATTAGTTGCATATAACACCCAGTGCTCATCACAACACGTGCCCTCTTTAGTCCCCATCACCCCATGTTGTAGAGATATTTTAACAATATTTGTTATTCCAATCCAAGAGTATGACATGTCTATTTCTTTGTGTCATCTTCAATTTCTTTCATCAGTGTTTTATAGTTTTTAGAGTACAGGTCTTTCACCCCTTTTGTTAGGTTTATTCCTAGGTGTTTTATTATTTTTGATGCAATTATAAATGGGATTGATTTCTTAATTTCTCTTTCTGCTGTTTCATTATTAATGCATAGAAATGCAACAGATTTTTGTACATCAATTTTGTATCCTGCAACTTTATTGAATTCATTTATCAGTTCTAATAGTTTTTTAGTGGAGCCTTTAGGGTATTTTACATGTAGTATCATATCATCCACAAATAGTGAAAGCTTGACTCCTTCCTTACCAATTTGGATGCCATTATTTCTTTTTGTTGTCTGATAGCTGTGGCTAGGACGTCTGGTATTATGTTGAATAAAAGTGGTGGTAGTGGATATCCTTGTCTTGTTCCTTACCTTAGGGGAAAGGCTCTTAGTTTTTCCCCATTTAGTATAATGTTCACTGTGGGTTTTTCATATTAAGGCCTTTATTATGGTGGGGTGTGTTCACTCTAAACTTACTTTGTTCAGGGCTTTGGCCATGATTGGGTATTGTACTTTATCAAATGTTTTTCTGTTTCTATTGAAATGATCATATGGTTTTTATCCATTCTATTATTGATGTGATATATCACATTGATTGATTTGATAAAATAGCAGAATGTACATTCTTTTCAAGTGCATATGGAACACTTTCCAGAATAAATTACATATTAGGCCCCAAACAAGTCTTAACAAATTCAAAAAGATTGAAGTCATACTATTCATCTTTTCTGACTACAATGCTATGAAACTAGGAATCAACCAGAGGAAAAAATCTGGAAAGAGTACAAATACATGGAGGTTAAATAACATGCTATTAAACAATGAATGGGTCAATGAAGAAATAAAAAAAATACATGGAGGAAAAAAAATACATGGAGAGAAATGAAAATGAAAACACAATGATCCAAAATCTTTGGGATGCAGCAAAAGGAGTTGTAAGAGGGAAGTTTATAGCACTACAGGCCAAGAAAGGTCTCAAATAAACAACATAATTTTACATCTAAAGGTGCTAGAGAAAGAACAACACATGAAGCCTAAAGCCAGCAGAAGGAAGGAAACGATGAAGATTAGAGTAGAAATAAATGATATAGAAACTAAGAAAAAAACAATAGAACAGGTGAAACTAGGAGCTGATTCCTTGAAAAAAAATTAAAAATTGATAAACCTCTAGCCAGACTTATCAAAAAGAAAAGAGAGAGGATCCAAATAAATAAAATCACAAATAAGAGAGGAAAAATAACAATACCACAGAAATACAAACAATTATAAGAGAACATTGTGAAAAACTATATGTCAACAAATTGGACAACCTGGAAGTAATGGATAAGTTCCTAGAAACATATAAACTACCAAAACTGAAACAGGAAAAATAAAATACTTGAACAAACTGATAACCAGCAGAGAAAGTGAATCAGTAATCAAAGAACTCCCAATAAACAAATGTCCAGGACCAGATGGCTTCACAGTCGAATTCTGCCCAACATTTAAAGAAGAGTTACTATCTCTTCTTCTGAAACTATTCCAAAAAATATAAAAGGTAGGAAAACTTCCAAATTTATTCAATGAAATCTAATACCCAAACCAGATAAAGTCCCCACTAATAAAGAGGACTACAGGCCAATATCCCCAATGAACATGGATGCAAAAATTCTCAATAAAATACTAGCAAACCAAATCCAACAATACATTAAAAAAATCATTCACCACGATTAAGTGGGATTTATTCCTGGGTTGCAAGTGTTATTCAATATTCACAAGTCAATCAACGTGATACACCACATTAAAAGAAAGGTTATGAACCATATAATTATTTCAATAGATGCAGAAAAAGCTTTTGACAAAGTACAATATCCATTCATGATAAAAACCTTGAACAAATTAAGTTTAGAGGGAACATACCTCAACATAATAAAGGCCATATATGAAAAACCCACAGCTAATATTCATCCTGAGAGCTTTTGCTCTAGGGTCAGAATAAGACAGGTATGTCCACTCTCACCACAGTTATTTCACATAGTACTGAAAGTCCTATGTTAACAAAAAGAAATAAAGGACATACAAATTAGCAAGGAAGAAGTGAAGCCTTCACTATTTGCAAATAACGTGATATTCTATATAGTAAATCCAAGACTCCACTGAAAAACTGCTAGAACTGATAGACAAATTCAATAAAATCACAGGATAAAAAATCAACGTACACAAATCTGTTGCATTTCTATACACCAATAATGAAATAACAGAAAGAAAAATTAAGGAATCAACACTATTTACAATTGCTCTTTCTCCTTTTAAAATTTTCTATCACTACACTTTTTTGCCATTTAAAGTACTATGTGTTTTGTAGTAGACCTTCTTGAGTTGTTATTACTGGGAGCTCTCTGTGCCTCCTAGATCTGTATATCCGTTTCCTTCCCTGGATTAGGGAAGTTTTCAGCTATTATTTATTCAAATAAATTTTCTGCCCCATTTTCTCTTTCTTCTTCTTCTGCAATACCTATAATGTGAATATTATTATGCTTGATAGAATCTCTGACTTCCCTAAGTCTATTCTTATTTTGCAACATTTCTTTTTTTCTCACCTGCTCAGCTTGATTACTTTGTCTTCCAGATCACTAATTCTCTCCTCTGCTTCCTCGAACCTATTTATTCCATGTAGTGTATTTTAAATTTCATTTATTGTGCTCTTCATCTCTGATTGGTTCTTTTTTTATGTTTGTTAAAGATCTCACTGATGTCTCCATGCTTTTCTCAAGTCCAGTGAATATGTTTATGATCATTACTTTAAATTCCCTATGAGGCATATTACTTATATCTGTTTCACTTAGGTCTCTTGATGTGGTTTTCTTCTGTTCTTTCATTTGGGAAATATTCCTCTGTCTCCCCATTTTGTCTAACTCTCTGTGTCTGTTTCTCTGTGTTAGGCAAGTCAGTTATGTCTCCTGCTCTTGAAAGTAATGGCCTTATGAAGAAGAGGTCTTGTAGTGCCGTGCAGTGCAGTGTCCCCTTTTCACCAGGACCTAGGACTTCAGGGGATGTCTTCTATGTGTGTTGTGTGCACCCTGATGTTGTGTTGTGGCTGCTTTTTCCTTCACTCCAGTCATCTGCAGAAGCTCTCTTTACTGTTGTGGGTAGTGTTTGGTCCCCAGCTGGAGTGGGGTACAGTTTTATGAAGGTGCATGCTGGTCTACTTGCAAATGAGAACTGCTGCTGTCATTATTGGGACCAGGGCCAGCATGGGAGATCCACAAAGTGAGCAAAGTGTCCTGGGCATGTAGTTTTAACAAGATGTACCTTGAGCTTCCACAGGACCCACTGACACCGCAGCTGCCACCACTGGGATCAAGGCTTCACAAAATGCACAGGTTGGGAGAAAGTGTTGGCAAGGTTTGTGCTGTTCTTCTGGAGGAGGGGACCCACAGAGCCAGGACTGATGCAAGCATCACTGTGAAGGAGGGATCCACCAAGGCACAGGGGATGGGTGGGTGTTGGTGTAAGCATGTTAAGTAGTGAGTGTCAGTACCACAGTGATTTTGCAGGTGGCTGTTTATGCTGGGGGGCAAGGGAGAGAGATGGTGTCTTCCAGCTCCTTTGCTCCTGGAGAAGTCCCTCAGTGATCCCTGACCCTCCAAGATGAGTAAACTACTCTCCCTCCCATATGTCCCAGGCATTTTTCAAACTGCTGCTTCTATGCTATAACTCTATGGGCTGTTTCTCATGCTGCCTCTTTAAGGGTGGGAACTCAGCTTCCTATCACCCTCTAGGTTCTCCCAGAAGGAGCCTGCTGATTTTTAAAATTCTAAGCTTTAAGTCCTGCTGGTTGTAAGAAATCATGAAATTCATTCCTTCTCACTTTCAAAGCCAAATATCATGGGGATTTGTCTTCCCCATGTGGGCTCCCCAGTGTGATAGTCTGTTTCTCTCCCCTCTCCACACCCACAGCTCTCCCTCTCTCTCTCCCACTGCACTTTGTTTCATTCCCCACTGCATCTCCACACTTCCTACCCTCTTCAATATGGCCTCTTCTCTACCTTTAATTGTGAAGTTTTTTCTGCTGGCCTTTGGGTTGTTTTCCAGATTATTTATGCTGATGTGAGTGTTATCTAGTTGTATCCATGAGACAAAGTGAACTTAGGGTCCACTTACTCCAAGCCTCCTTTGTGTGCAGACATATTATGTCATGCTTTCTACCAGTTGCTTTGCTACACAGGAGGAAATCCCAGAGATGGAAGATGGGAGGTATCATTCTCCTCATGGCTTTTGTGGATTGCCTTGGACAAATAATTGTGGCACCATACTTCCTTGATTGTTTAACCTGTTCCTGACTGCCACTAAGGAAAACCATGCTTATCCATAGACTCAGAATGGATAGATTCACCACCCAAAGGGCATAGGACAGCTGGAATGGGGAGAAGCATTGAAGAGAAGACAAAAGACCAAACTGCATTAGTCAGATTAGGCTCTGTTATGCTGTGGTGGTAAACTACCTCAACTACAGAGCTTAACCCAACAAAGGTTAATTTCTTTCTCAAACTATGTGTCCACTGGAGGTTAACACAAGAACTCTTCATTGTAACCACTCAGGGATCTACACTTATCTACACTGATGGAGACTTCATCATAACACTGTTCCATGATCACATAGGGTAAAACAATGTGGAAAACTGTGGTTCTTAAAACTTGTCTTTGGGTAAAACATATAATTTTGGTTCACATTTCTTGGGCAAAGAAAATCACATGACCACATCTAACTTCAAGGGGTGGGGAAGAGAAATTTTACCTACCATGTGCTTGAGAAGAGAAGTTGAATATTTGGTAGATAACACTAAAACTACTTCAGTCTTCCTTTCTCATCACTGAATACTTCGTCTACTCTCCTTTCTTCATGCAGAACACATTTACCTCTCCCCAAGAGAGGAATTGAAAAGTCCCATCCAATCACTCTTTCATTCTCAAAATCTAGGCTCTTTGAATAGTGTTTAGAGGTTGTTTTGTTTAACTATGTTATAGGTGTCCGCTTTTAGTCCAGAGAAATATGAACTAAAAAGAAAAGTTGTCTACCCCCTCATACTCAACATTCAGTAGTGAGATAGGAAAAGATAATCACAATAAACAATCCCTTTTGGAGAGAAGATTAGGAATCAGAACACAATCACTGGTTAATAGCAACTCTTAAATCCCACTAGACAGATGCAGAAAGAGTTCCCTGTGTAGGAAGTGAGAATGTTCCTTAATTAAGCCCTGATTCTGCTCCCTGGGAAGAGATCCCTGGTCAATTTTTCTCTATGAACCTTGTTTCTGCCTTCAGAGGGTTTCTTTCTTTTGTGTCACCCTCCTAGACCACGTCTGGAATGAGCATTGGAAAATATATATTCCTGGAGGCTGAAAAACTCATAATCTACATCCTGTTTATAGTATATTTGGAGCCCAAGGGTAATTTTAAGTCTTAAACAGTCACAGTAATTTATTCCAGGCTTCTTATCTATTTAGTTTGATTCAGATCCAAATGTCAATAATCATACCCATAATTCATTACTACACACACTTTGCATATTTGCTATATTTATTTGCTTTCTCATAGTCATGTTTCTCACAACTTAATTGTGAGTACTTGGAGCCAGCAGGCATTTATTGGAGCTAGACCTTAAGTTTATTTTCCCTCAAACACTTGTCCAACAGAAAAAATTTACTTGTGGCAACAGCCCTAATTTGATCTTCCCTTTGAGATAACACAGTCCATTCAGACATTTTTACAATGGTCAAATGGCCATGCCCTTGATTTAATCTTGCTATAGGGCTGTTTTAAGAAGAATTTGTTACCAGGAAACTTTCTTTGTTTTACCTTTTACTCATTGAAGCTAGAAGCAATTGCCTCTTCCCATCACACAAGTTCTCACATTTCTGGATTCTATGTTCCCTTTCATCACACTGCTTGCACAACAGCCAATTCTCTTCTGACCTCAGCATTTTCTTGTAATAACTTGTCAAATGTGGTGAACAATGACTAACACACAGTGCCAACATTCTGTATTACAATCTCTTCCCTTAGAGCTAAACATTCATTAGGTAAATTATGTGCCTTACAAATTAATGCAGGCAACAGTTTCAGCAAATATTTCATCATTATAAAACATGGATCACCAGTCTTCCAGCCCCTGATAACAGTTTATTTTGTATCCACTATCTGGTACCTCAGCCAATGCTACTTATTGTTATTTTTTTGTTATGGTAATACTGTCTTGTTTCAGTCTGAATAGGCTAGATTATGCAGTAAAAATAAACAATCCAAAAATATCAGTGGCTTGAAACAATAAGAGATTTATTTCTTTCTTATACTGCTTGTTCAATGTTGGGCAGCCAGAGGGCTTTGCTAATGTAGTACCCGGACCAGGCTTACAGAGGCTTTAGATCAATATGGGTTTTCAGAATTACTACTGCAGAGAGAAGTGAATATGGCAAACTCTGTACTACTCTTAAATCTTCTCATGGAAGGAACAGGTCATTTCTTCTCAAATCTTAGCCAATATATGTCACATGAGCACAGATAATTTCATGAGGTGTGGGAAATACAATTTACCATGTACCCAGGAGGAGAACCAGAAACATATGGATGATGGCATTAATGACTTATCACAAGGAAGCTAGACACATCCTAGATCATTTTTCAAATTCCATTGATAAAGGGGAAACACTAATTTTCTACGAAGAAGAGGTTACCTACAAAAATAATGTGAATCCAAATAATTTCAGACTTCTCATCCACAATGCAAGATGTTAAAAACAGTGGATTAAAGCCTATAAAATGTCAAGAGAAGAACATTTTTAAATTAGAATTTCCTAGCTAGGAAAATTACCAATCAAGTATGATGGCAAAATAAGGGCTGTCTCAGCCATACAAAGACTCAAGAAACTCACAAACCATTCAGTATCACTGAAATAATTAGTATGAAACATACTCTGGCAAAAGAAAAACAGAACTCAAGCAAAAGGAAAGCAAAATATAGGAAATAGTGGTAAGCAAAAAATAAAACTTGCCGTTCACAATAGTTATTAATAATAAAGCTATAAAATTAATAATTTTAATGTAATGGTTTATAAAATAGAAGAGATATACTACTAAAAATGATTCAAAATAAAAATTCAGTTGATATCAATGAAACCTGGATTATATGGGAGGAGCAGAAAATAAACAAAAGCTTACAAAAGTCTTATCTAGGAGAGAAACTAAATTTTGATTATATTCTTTGTTGATGGAGATTGTAAATTTAAATGTATTTGCTAGAAATTTGAAGGCAACAACTTGCATGATGGAAATAAAAAGTAGAACTTACCAAACAGCCGATTATGGTAGAGGGAAATAATACAATGTTATTCATCTAACAAAAATGAGGGAAGAAGAAAATGCAGAAGTCATGGAAACCAAAACCAAGTAACAAAAATTATATCAAGAGAGTTCCATTTCTTGCACTGACAACATGAAGAGCTCCATGGATTTACTCCCCAGTGAAATTTGTGGAAATTATTTTTAAAACAATCATTTAAAATATTTGGAAATGGTCCTACAGACATATACAAATGAAGAAACACTTATTCAAACAAATTTACCAACACATAAACTGCGGGTTTATGGCATTGACCATATGAACCATGACCCACGCCCTCCCACATCCCTCCCAGAACAGTGTGAAGGAAACTGCACTCCAGATGGGTGCAGCCAAGAATATAGGGCTTATTCTCCATCTAGCTCCCAGTTAAGGGCTTTGGTATTTTTCTGGGAAGGATGGGAATCAGCATTTCTCATCCCATCCCAAGCTACCTGTTGCAGAGGCTAAGTTCTAGGAGAGTGAGGCTGAGAAGTGGAGCCTCCCTTCTTCCATCCAGCCCCCACTTGTGTAACAGAGACTTTACCACAAGAATAGTGTACTGTGAATACTGAGACTCCAATTTACCTCTCCCTGGCAGAGTTACCATTCCAGGAGAGACAAGCCAAAAATATCTGAGGCTACTGACCAGTTCCCCTCCATGCCATGCCCCAACCTAGTAAAGCGGGGGTATTACTAAGAAATAAGTAATACATTGTCCCTGCCTACAGCCCCAGAGCCATGGCTCAGAGATTTTGACAATGAAGAGAGAATCCATAAAAACAGAAGTCTCTGAAGCGCTTTCTAAAAGAACTGACTTCATTTGACCTCATTCGATACAGATAAGGGAGAAGTCCAAGCCTAAAACCACTCTCAAAAGCAATGGAGGTTGCAATGAAAAGCAAGTAAGTGGATACTGTAGATCCACTACAAATATAAGCTAAACAGGAGATGTAATAGTTGTACACTGAAAACTATACAACATTGCTGAAAGAAAATAAAAAAGACTTAAATAAATGGAAAGACATACTGTGTTCATGGAATGGGAGGCTTAATAGTGTAAAGATGGCAGTGCAACATGAATTGAGCTACAGATTCAATATCTTCCTTATTGACATTCCAATTGCTTTTTTTGCAGAAATGTAACATGTAAAATTTCCCTTCCTAAAATTTGTATGGAATCATAAGGGACCCCAAATAACCAAAACAATCTTGAAAAAGAAGAATGAAGTTGGAAGACTCACATTTCCTGGGGCACCTGGGTGGCTCAGTCATTAAGCGTCTGCCTTCGGCTCAGGTCAGGATCCCAGAGTCCTGGGATCGAGCCCTGCATCGGGCTCCCTGCTCAGCAGGAAGCCTGCTTCTCCTTCTCTCGCTCCCCCTGCTTGTGTTCCCTCTCTCACTGTTCTCTCTCTGTCAAATAAATAAATAAAATCTTTAAAAAAAAAAAAAGACTCACATTTCCCAATTTTTAAAATGTACTACAAATCTACAGTCATAGAAAGAGTGTGGTATTGGCACAAGGATAGATATATATCAGTGGAGTAGAAGAGTCCAGAAACACACTTATACATCTATGTTCATTTGATTTTTGACAAGAGTACCAAGACAAATCAATGAGGAAAGAATAGTCTTTTCAATAAGTGGTCCTGGGAGAACTGGATAGCCACATGCAAAAAAAAAAAAAAAATGAAGTTGGACCACTGCCTCATTCCATATACAAAAATTAACTTAAAATGGAACAAAAACCTACATGTAAGAGCTAAAACTATAAAATTCTTAAAAGAAAACATAAGGGTAAATCTTCATGTTCTTGGATTTGACAATGTTTTCTTTGATAAGACACCAAAAGCACAAGCAACAAAAGAAAAAGTAGATAAATTAGATTTTCTCAAAATTGAAATTTTTTGCACTTCAAAATGACAGTATCAAGCAAGTGAAAAGACAATCCATGGAATGGGGAAAAAATATTTGCACATCGTGTGTGATATCAATTATCTAGAATACTTGAAGAACACTCACAAGTTAACCACAAGATAAGCAACTCAATTTAAAAATGAGGAAAGGATTTAAACAGGTGTTTTTCCAAAGAAGATAAACAAATGGCCAACAAGCACCTGAAAAGATGCTTAATATAAAGATAGTCATAAGGGAAATGCAAATTGAAACCCCAGTCAGATACCACTTAACACTCAGTAGGATGGCTATAATCAAAATGACAGATAATAGCAAGCATCGGTGAGCATGTGCAGTAATTGGAACCTTTATACACTGCTAGTGGGAATGTAAAATGGTACAACTACTTTGGAAAACAGTTTGGCACTTCCTCAAAAAGTTAAACATAGAGTTGTCATTTGACTCAAAAATGCTACTCCTAGGTATATACCCAAGAGAAGTAAAAACATATGAATAAGCAACTTGTACATGGATATTTATAGTGACATTATTTACAATAGCCAAAAGGTAAAAACAACCCAAATGTCCATCAATGGATGAGTAGATTTAGAATACGTGGTATATCCATACAATGGAGTATTATTCCTTAAAAAGGAATGAAGTACTGATGCATTTTAAAACATGGGTGAACCAGGCTGCCTGGGTGGCTCAGTCAGTTAAGCATCTGCCTTCAGCTCAGGTCCTTCCTGATCCTGGGATCGAGCCCCGTGTTGGGCTCCCTGCTCACAGGGAGCCTTCTTCTCCCTTTCCTCCCTGCTCAGTCTCCCTCTCGCTATCTCTCTCTCTCTCAGATAAATACATAAAATCTTTTAAAAAATAAAAAGTGGGTGAACCTTGTAAACATTATGCTACACGAAAGGAGCTAGTCATAAAATATTGCATATTATATGATTCAACTCCCATGAAATGTCCAAAGGAGGCAAATCTAGAGAGACAGAATGGAGATGATTGGTTTTCTATATTTAGCAAATATGGGGCACACTGGGGAGTAATAAAGTGTATAGAGTTTCTTTTAGGGTGATAAAAATGTGCTAAAATTGACTGACTTTTGTGATGGTTATACAACTCTGAATATACTAAAAATCATGGATTTATACATAGGTGAATTGTATGGTGTGTGAATTTTAAAGTATTAGATCCCAATAAAGCTGTTATAAAAATTTGCATTAAATAATATGTGTGATTTAAATATAAGTAAGTTGATTAAACTTATCCTATTAAAAGAAAAAGACATGCATACTTATTTTAAAAAGAAATCTAGTTACACATCATTTCTAAGTCATTGCTAAGACAAAATAAGAAAGTAGGAAAAGAAACAGATGGAAAGTATACTCAAGGCAAATGCCAAAACAAAGGAAAAAGGAGGGACGATATCATCATACAGAGTAAATGTCAAGGTAAAGTGCATTAAACATATTAAAATGTATAGGTTTTTTAGTAATCCTTAATATTTATTCACTTAAAAATATCACTTTAAAATGTACAAAGCAAAAATATATCAGTAATACAAGAAAAAATGGACACATGCACAACTAGAGTGGGAAATTTTAGCATTTTTTTCCTCAGAAATGAACAGGTTGAAGAGATAAAATTAATAATAAAATATGTAAGATTTGATAAATATCATTTAATAACTGAATTCACATATGTACAAAAGCGTAAAAATTCAAATGCATATTGTGAAGACTGTTACACTTGGCTATCCAGTTAGTCTCCTATTTCTAGCCTTCCTTTCACCAAATGAAGCCATGTGACTAAGTTCTTTCATATGTCACATATGCAGCCATGATGTGTACAAATTCTGCCTAAGTTAATGAAATAAAAAAAAAAAAACAACTTCCATTGGATATCTTCTTTCTCATTCCTAATGCTTGGAATAAATATGTGCTTGAGCTCCAGCTCAAATCTTATAAATAAGGACAACATTCAAGGGATAGTAAAGCAGCAAAATGGAAGGTTTGTGGGTCCCAGAATGAGCAGGTGAAGAAAAGCTGTCTGCAAACCTAGGTTACATCAATTCGGAATTGTATGAAAGAGAAATTAATGACAATTTACCTTAAGTCATATTGTTTCAGGTTATCTTTGTTACAGGAGCTTGGGCTTACCATAGATAGATAATAGATGATAGATATTTAAATATACATAAATATATAGAGCTTTGTACTCAAACTACAAAAAAAATGTTTTTTTAAATATTCATGGGACATTTGTAAAAGTTGATCATGCACTAGCAAACTAAAACGTCCTCCATTTTCCCAAATAGAAACATACAAGCCATATTCTTGTACCATAATGGACAGCAAAAATAAGCAAACATATGATAGACTGATAGTGAGATAGATGGATGGATGATAGAGAAGTGATTGATGATGGATGGATGGATGGATGGATAAATTAGATAGATAGATAGGTAGGTACATAGGTGTATGATAGATGAAAAAAGCACCTAGAAAATATCACTATACTTTTAAATAACTCTTGGGTAAAGAGGAAATAAAACTAAAATATCTGGATGTGAATGAAAGATAATGAGATTACTTCATATACCTATGGAATTCATGAAAGTGACAATATACAGAAAAAATTATTACCTTAAATGCATTCATTAAAAATTATTTAGAAAACAAAAAACACTGAAATTAAATTAAACACTCAATTCAAGAAGCTGGAATAAAGAAAACCAATATTAACCAAAGGAATACAGGACAAAGAACACAATCAAAATAATATCAGACACTAATAAAATAGAAAATACACAAACAAAAGCAAATAAAAAATAAACTTAATAAATAAATGTAAATATCAAGGTACTTCTTTAAAATAATAAAACAGGGGCACCTGGATGGCTCAGTCAGTTGAGCATATGCCTTTGGCTCAGGTCATGATCCCAGGGTCCTGGAATCGAGCCCCACATCAGGCTCTCTGCTCCACGAGGAGTCAGTTTCTCCCTCTCCCTCTGTTCTCTCTCTCTAATAATTAAAATCTTTAAAAAATAAAAAATAAAATAATAAACGTCTAGCAAGTCCTGAGAAATTAAACTAAAATGAACAGGAAAAAGAAGAAAAAAGGGCCCTCAGACACAGTTGGAAGATGGCAGCAGAGTAGGAGGACCCTAGGCTCACCTCATCCCACAAATACAACTAGATAACTATAAATCATCCTAAATACCCAAGAAACTGACCTGAAGACTAGCAGAACAAACTCCATAACTAAAGGTAGAGAAGAGGCCACATCAAAGAAAGTAGGAAGTATGGAGATGTGGTTTGGGAAAGAGATCATGGCTGCCTCTGCAGTGGGGAGGGAGCCACAGTTACAGAGAAGAGCAAGATACAGACCAGCACAGAAGGGAGCATATGAGGAAAATGAGTCCCCATAGCAATTGGCTCAGAAAGCAAGAGGGGCCAAATTTTGTGAGTTCTGGCATCCAGCAGGGCTTAAAACCTGGAGTTTTAAAGGTCAGCAGTCTTAGCTGGGATAGAGCCTGGAGGGCATTACACTGCTCTTGGAGAGAAGGCTGACAAACAACCTGTGGACATACAGCATGGAAACAGCATCTGAAGAGCACTTGAGTCACACAGTGGGGAAGTTATTCTTTCATTCCAGAGCACATCCCAGAAAGACAGCATCCATAGAGAGACGCTTCCAGGAATAAAGGAACTGCCTGGTGCTATTTCCCTCCTCCACCACCCAGCATAAGCACAGGGCCACCTACAGGAAGCAGCATAGCACTGACACTTGCTACCTAAATTGCTTACACCAAACCCTGCCCCACCCCCACCCCAACCCACCCCTGCTCTGGTGGAACCACCCCTCCCAGTCACACTTGCTTCATTCCAAGCCCAGCAGGCCCCCTCCCCCAAAGACAGGCCCAAACCCCTGCTCACACTATATCTTCTGACACAGGAGTCTATTGGCACCTCAGTTCCTGCAGCAGTGGCAACAAGTCTCATTTCACAAGCAGACAAGAGCACACCTAGCTAAAACTCATCACATTCAGACCAAGGAAAAAACTGTCCACAAGAGACAAAGAGAGCCTCTGCAGATACCTGGCCTAAAGCGGCCAGGACACAACAGCAGAGTGCATGCAGCACACACTGGAGGTACTCTGGAAGCAGGGGACACCATATAGCAGGGCACTAAAGGAACTCTTTTTCATAAGGCCATTACAGTCAAGAACAGGAGATGTAGCTGACATTCCAAATATACAAAAACAGGCACAAAGACTAAACAAATGAGAAGATAGAGAAATTTATCCTAAATGAAAGAAGAGGACAAGGTCATGGCCAGAGATCTAAGCAAAACAGATATAAGTAACATGCTTGAAAAAGAATTTGAAGTAATGATCATAAGGATATTCACTGGACTTGAGAAGAGTGGAAGACAAGAGTGAGACCCTTAACACTGAGATAAGGAATAACATAGCAGACATAAAGAGATCAACAAAAGAAATGAGAAACACACTTGATGGAATGAACAACAGGATGGAAGAAGCAGAGGAACAAATTAGTGACCTAGAAAACAAAGTAATGGAAAGTAATCAAGCTGAACAAAAGAGAGAAAAAATAATTATGCAAAACGAAAATAGATTTAGGGAACTAAGTGACTCCATAAAAGGTAGTAACATTTGGATTATACAAGTCCCAGAAAAAGAAAAGACAAAAGGGGGCACAAAATTTATATGAAGAAATACTACTTATAATTTTCCTAATCTGGGGAAAGAAACATATCCAGATCCAAGAGGCACAGAGAACTCCCATCAAAATCAACAAAAGCAGATCCATACTAACACATATTGTAATTAAATAGACAAAAAATAGTATAAAGAAACAATTTTAAAAGCAGCAAGGCAAAAGAAGACAGTAACTTACAAGGGAAAAGCCATAAGACTAGCAGGAGATTTTTCAGCAGAAACTTTCCAAGCCAGAAGAGAGTGGCATGATATATTCCAAGTGTTGAAAGGGAAAAATCTGCAGCTAAGAATACTCTATCCAGCAAGACTAGAACTTATAATAAAAGGAGAAATAGTTTCTCAGACAAACAAAAACTAAAGGACTTCTTGACCACTAAACCAGCCCTGCAAGAAATATTAAAGGGGACTCTTCAAGTGGAAAGGAGAGAACAAAAGTGACAGTATAAGGGTAGGACAAATAAGAGCAGTAAAAATGAATATCTGTAAGAAATCAGTCAAGGAACTCACAAAATAAAAGTATGTAAAATATAAAAACATATGCCTAAAACATGGAGAGGAGAGGAGTAAAAAACTGGTTCAAACCTAAATGACCATCAACTGAATATAGACTGCTATATGTAGAAGAATTTATATGTAAACTTAATGGTAACATATATCAAAAACTACTAATAAACATGTAAATAGTAAAGAGAAAGCAATCCATACATATCACCAAGGGAAATCAGCTAACTATCAAAGAAGAAGATCAGAAAGGATCATAGAAAATCTTCAGAAACAACCACAAAACAAATAATAAAATGACAATAAATACATTGCCATCAGTAATTACTATGAATGCAAATGGACTAAATGCTCAAATCAAAAGATACAGAGAATCAGAATGGATAAAAAAAAAAACAAGACCCATCTATATCCTGCCTACAAGAGACTCATTTTAGATCTAAAGACACCTGCATATTAAAAGTGAGAGGATGGAGAAATATCTATCATGAAAATGGATGTCAAAAGAAAGCCAAAGTAGCAATACTTATATCAAACAAAATAGAATTTGAAACAAAGACTGTAACAAGAGACAAAGAAGGACACTATATAATAATAAAGGAGACAATTCAACAAGAAGATGTAACAATTGTAAATATTTATACACCCAACATAGGAGCATCCTAGGAGAAGGAAGGGGAAAATGAAGGGGAGAATTGGAGGGGGAGACAAACCATGAGAGACTATGGACTCTGAGAAACAAACTGAGGGCTTTAGAGGGGATGGAGGTGGGGAGATGGTTTAGCCCAGTGATGGGTATTAAGGAGGGCACGCACTGCATGGAGCACTAGGTGTTATACACAAACAATGAATCATGGAACACTGCATCAAAAAAAATAATGATGCACTGTATGGTGACTAACATAAGAAAATAAAATTAAATTTAAAAAATAACAAACATAAAGAAACTAACTCATAATAATAACAGTAGGGGACTTTAACATCTCTCTTACATCAATGGACAGATCATCTAAACAGAAAAATCAACAAAAAAGCAATGGCTTTTCACTGGGTGTTATGCACAAACAATGAATCATGGAACACTACACCTAAAACTAATGATGTAATGTATGGGGATTAACATAACAATAAAAAAAGTTACCAAAAAAAAAAAAGAAAAAGAAAAAGCAATGGCTTTGAATGACACATTGGAACAGATGGATTTAACAGATACATTCAGAACATTCCATCCTAAAACAACAGAATATTCATTCTTCTTGAGTGCACATGGAACTTTCTCCAGAATAGATCACATACTGGGTCACAAATCAGGTCTCAAACAATACCAAAAAATTGAGATTATTCCCTGTATATTTTCAAACCACAATGCTTTTAAACTGGAACTCAATCACAATAAGAAATTTGGAAGGAACTCAAACACTTGGAGGTTAAAGAGCATCCTGCTAAAGAATGAATGGGTCAACCAGGAAATTAAGAACTTAAACAATTCATTGAAACTAATGAAAATGAAAACACATTGGTTCAAAACCTATGGGATACTGCAAAGGTGGTCCTAAGAGGGAAGTACATGGCCATCCAAGCCTCTCTCAAAAAATTAGAAAAATCCCAAATGCACAAGTTAACCTTACACCTAAAGTACCTGGGGAAAGAACAGCAAATAAAGCCTAAACCAAGCAGAAGAGAAATAAAGATTAGAGCAGAAATCAATGAAATAGAAACTATAACAGTAGAACAGATCAACAAAACTAAAAGCTGGTTCTTTAAAAAATTAATAAGATTGGTAAACCTCTGGCCAGACTTACCCAAAAGAACAGAGAAAGGACCCAAATTAATAAAATCATGAATGAAAGGGGAGAGATCATGGCTAATACCAAGGAAATAGAGACAATCATTAGAACACATTATCAGCAACATATGCAACAAATTGGGCAATCTGGAAGAAATGGATGTATTCCTGGAAACTTATAAACTACGAAGACTGAAACAGGAAGAAATAAACAATATGAACAGACCAATAACCAGCAAGGAAATAGAAGCAGTAATCAAAAACCTCTCAAAAAACAAGAGTTCAAGGCCAGATGGCTTCCCAGGGGAATTCTACCAAACATTTAAAGAAGAAATCATATCTATTCTACAGAAGCTGTTTCAAAAAATAGAAATGGAAGGAAAACTTCCAAACTCATTCTATGAGGCCAGCATTACCTTGATCCAAAAACCAGACAAAGACCCCATCAAAAAGGAGAATTACAGACCAATATCTCTGATGAACTTGGATACCAAAATACTCACCAAGATCCTAGTCAAGAGGATCCAACAGTATATTAAAAGGATTATTCACCACAACCAGGTCAGATTTATTTCTGGGATACAAGGATAGTTCAACATTCGCAAATCAATCAACGTGTTAGAGCACATAAATAAAAGAGAAGAAACATATGATCCTTTCAATTGACGCAGAAAAAGCATCTGACAAAATACAGCATCCTTTCTTGATTAAAACTCTTCAAAGTATAGGGACAGAGGGAACATACCTCAATATCATAAAAGCCATCTATGAAAAGCCCACAGAGAATATCATTCTCACTGGGGAAAAAATGAGAGCTTTTCCCCTAAGGTCCAGAATATGACAGGGATGCCCACTCTCACCACTTTTGTTCAAGACAGTACTAGAAGTCCTAGCCTCAGCAATCAGACAACAAAAAGAAATAAAGGCATTCAAATTGGCAAAGAAGTCAAACTCTCACTCTTTGCAGATGACATGATACTTTATGTGGAAAACCCCAAAGATTCCACCCCAAAATCCTAGAACTCTTATAGCAATTCAGCAACGTGGCAGGATACAAAAATCAATGCACAGAAATCAGCTGCATTTCTACACACTAACAATGTGACTGAAGAAAGAGAAATTAAGGAATTGATCCCATTTACAATTGCACCAAAAACCATTAGATACCTATGAATAAACCTAACCAAAGAGGTAAAGGATCTACACACTAGAAACTATAGAACACTTATGAAAGAAATTGAGAAAGACACAAAGAGATGGAAAAACATTCCATGCTCATGGGTTGGAAGAATAAACATTGTGAAAATGTCTATGCTGCCCAGAGCAATCTACACATTTAATGCCATCCCTATCAAAATACCATCGACATTTTTCACAGAGCTGGAACAAACAATCCCAAAATTTGTATGGAACCAGAAAATTCCCTGAATAGCCAAAGGAATGTTAAAAAAGATAAACCTGGAGGCATCACAATTTCGGACTTCAAGCTCTATTACAATGCTGTAGTCATCAAGACAGTATGGTACTGGCACAAAAACAGACACATAGATCAATGGAACAGAATAGAGAACCCAGAAATTGGCCCTCAACTCAACAGTCGACTAATCTTTGACAAAGCAGGGAAGAATATCCAATGGAAAAAGGACAGTCTCTTCAATAAATGGTGTTGGGAAAATTGGACAGCCACATGCAGAAGCATGAAACTGGACCATTTTCGTACACCATACACAAAAATTGACACAAAATGGGTGAAAGACCTAAATGTGAGACAGGAATCCATCAAAATCCCAGAGGAGAGGCAGGCAGCAACCTCTTTGACCTCAGCTGCAGCAACCTCTTACTAGATACGTCTCTAAAGGGAAAGGAAACAAAAGCAAAAATGAACTATTGAGACTTTGTGAGGATAAAAAGCTTTTGCACATCAAAGGAAACAATCAACACAACTAAAAGGCAACCTACGGAATGGGGGAAGATATTTGCAAATAACATTACAGATAAAGGGTTGTATCCAAGATCTATAAAGAACTTCTCAAACTCAACAACCAAAAAACAAATAGTCCAGTCAAGAAATGGGCAGGAGAAAGAACAGATACTTCTCCAATGAAGACATACAAATGGCTAACAGACACATAAAAAAGTGCTCCACATCACTTGTCATCAGGGAAATACAAATCAAAACCATAATGAGATACCACCTTATACCAGTTAGAATGGCTAAAATTAAGAAGACAGGGAACAACAAATGTTGGCAAGGATGTGGAGAAAGGGGAACCCTCTTACACTGTTGGTGGGAGTGCATGCTGGTACAGCCAGCCTGGAAAATAGAATGGAGGTTCCTCAAGACGTTAAAAATAGAGCTACCCTATGACCCAGCAATTGCACTACTGGGTATTTACCCCAAAGATACAGACATAGTGAAAAAAGGCACCTGCACCCCAATGTTTATAGCAGCAATGTCCACAATAGCCAAACTGTGGAAGAAGCTGAGATGTCCTTCAACACTTGACTGGGTAAAGAAGATGTGGTCCATATATACAATGGAATATCACTCAGCCATCAGAAAGGATGAATATGTACCATTTCCTTCGACATGGATGGAATTAGAGGGAATTATGCTAAGTGAAATAAGTGAATCAGAGAAAGAGAATTATCGTTTGGTTTCAATCATATGTGGAACATAAGGAATAGTGCAGAGGACAATAGGGGAAGGGAGGGAAAATTGAATGGGAAGAAATCAGAGAGAAAGACAAATCATGAGAGACTCTTGACTCCAGGAAACAAACTGAGGGTCATGGAAAGGGAGGTAGGAGGGGGATGGGGTAACTGGTGGATGGGCATTAAGGAGGGCACATGATGTGATGAGCACTGGGTGTTATATGCAACTAATGAATCATTGAACATTATATCAAAAACTAATGAGGTACTATACGTTGGATAGTTGAATTTAAATTTAAAAAAAGAATACAAAAGCACTAATTTAAAGAGATACATGCACCCTTATGTTTATAGCAGCATTATGTACAGTAGCCAAGATATGGAAGCAGCCCAAGTGTGCATCAATTGATGAATGGATAAAGCTGTGATATATTTATATATATATGGTCCAGTGTTATCAGAGCAGAATTTGTGGCTTGGAATGGAATACATATAATCCATTATTATATGTAATATTCCATTATATGTATATTCCATTATAATGGAATATGCATGTGTGTATGTACATTATATATACATTATATACATTATATACACATATATATGTTATAAACATAAATGTGTGTGTATATATACATGATATATATACATGCTATATGATATATATTATATATATGAATATCATGTATATAATCTATTATAACATATATATTTACATTGTATATAATGTATATATACATTGTATATGTATATAGGATAGAAAATGATGTATATGATGTATATATACATTGTATATGTGTATATGATGTATATACACATTGTATAGGTATATATAATATGTAATGATGTACATATTATAATGTATGAATATATAATGTATTATAATGTATATAATCTATTATAATGTATATATACATTGTATAGTATATATACATTGTATATAATCATATATAATGTATAATGTATTGTAATGTATATAATTATTATATATATATATATATATACATATATAATAATTATATACATTACAATATTCATATATATAATGTATAATATAATGTATATATATAATGTATATATGTATGTATATATAATGTATATATGTATATACACATATGTATACATACTCTATAGTACACATATGTATACATACTGCATAATGTATAGAAGTATATAATGGAATATACACAAAGATATGGAATATTATTCCACCATAAGAAGAATGAAATCTTGCCATTTGCAATGACATGGATGGAGCTAGAGAGTATAATGCGAAGTGAAATAAGTCATTCAGAGTAAGACAAATACCATGTGATTTCACTCATATGTGGAATTTAAGAAACAAATGAGCAAAGGGGACCCCAATAAAATAGAAAGAGAGGCAAAACAAGAAATAGACTCTTAATTGTAGGAAACACACTGATGGTTTCCAGAGGAGAGGTGGGTAGGAGGTTGGGTTAAATAGGATATGGGGATTAAGGAGTGCTCTTGTTGTGATGAGCATTGGGTGATGTATGAAGTTGTTGAATCACTATACTGTACACCTAAAACTAATATAACACTCTATGCTAACTGGAATTAAAATAGAAACTTAAAATCACAAAAAAAGAAGGAAAAAGAAGAAAAAGTTTATAGCAGCAATGTCCACAATAGCGAAACTGTGGAAAGAGCCAAGATGTCCATCCACAGATGAATGAATAAAGAAGATGTGGGGGAGGGGCGCCTGGGTGGCTCAGATGGTTGGGCATCTGCCTTCCACTCGGGTCATGATCCCAGGGTCCTGGGATCAAGCCCCATATCGGGCTCCTGGCTCGGCAGGGAGCCTGCTTCTCCCTCTCCCTCTGCCTCTCTCCCTGCCCGTGCTCTCTCTCTCTCTGTATCTCTGTGTCTCAAGTGAATAAATAAAATCTTTAAAAAAAAAAAAGAAGATGTGGGGGATAGGGAGCAAGATGGCGGAGGAGTAGGAGATCTGGATTTCGTCTGGTCTCAGGAATTCAGCTGGATAGGAATCAAACCATTCTGAACACCTACAAACTCAACAGGAGATCGAAGAAAAGAAGAGCAACAACTCTCTGAACAGAAAAGCGACCACTTCCTGGAAGGTAGGACGTGCGGAGAAGTGAATCCGAGATGATATTCGGGAGGATAGACGGTGGGGGAGGGGCCTTCGTGGGCGGCTACTGGCAAGTGATAGAGCCACGGAGCACAAAATCGGAACTTTTAGAAGTCTGCTCCGCTGAGGGACGTCACTCTGGTGGCTAAGTGGGGGGGTGGAACCCTCGCAGGACAGTGTGGTCTCAGGACCCTCGGGGTCACAGAAAGACTGGGGGGCGACTGAGTGCGGCAGAGCTCCCAGGTATCAGAGCGGAGAAGCCTGCTGCAGAGACGGAGCCCAGGCGCAGGCTCTCAGCTCGGGGTTGCCATAAACTGTGATCTGCGGCAGTCGGGCCACTGCTCTTCCAGCAGGGACCCAACAAGTGGCAGATCTGGGGAGACTCACCTTCTTCCCCCAGGAGGAGAGGTGCAGGAGCACACTGCAGGGATCTGCTGGGTTTGGAGACTCCACACGGGGTCGGGGGCCAGAGATAGAAACGCACGGTCACAGGCCGGGTGAGCATGGAGTGCGGCTGGAGACCGGGGAGCCGGGAGTGATTGACTGCTTTTCTCTGGGGGCGCACTGAGGAGCGGGGCCCCGATTTCTCGGCTCCTCCAAGGCAGAGATTGGGAGGCTGCCATTTTCACTCTCCACCTCCAAAGCTGTATGGAAAACTTGCAGGGAACAAAAGCTCCCGAGAGCAAACCCGAGCTGATTACTTAGCCCGGACCGGGCAAGGGCGGGGCAATTCCGCCTCTGGCAAAGACACTTGGGAACCATGACAACAGGCCCCTCCCCCAGAAGATCAGTGAGAACAGCCAGCCAAGACCAATGAGAATGGCAGAACTCCAGCACTAGGGGAATACTGCACATAGAATCCATGGCTTTTTTTACCATGATTCTGTAGTCTTTCAAAGTTATTTTTTTTTAACTGTCTTTTTTTTTTTTTGAATTTTTCTTTTCCCCTTTTTCAACCAACATCTTATCAATCCCTTTTTTAAAAAACATTTTTATTTTTCATTTTTAGAGTCATATTCTATCCCTTCATAGTAGTTACCCTTATTTTTGGCATATATATATAAGTTGTTCTCTCTTTAAAATTTTGAGATAGTTTCTTCTAACAGATCAAAATATACCCTAAATCTCTACTGTACTTTTTTTTTTCTACTCCCGTGCATGATCACATTCTCTCCTTCTTCTTTTTTTTTTAAATCCTATTCTTTCTTTTTTCAACCAACTTCTTATCAATTCCTTTTATAAAATCTTTTATAATTTCCATCTTTACAGTCATATTCCATCTCTTCATCATATCAAACCTTATTTTTGTACATATATAAGTTTTTCTTTCTTTAAAATTTTGGGAGGCACTTTCTTCTAAAAGACCAAAATACACCCAAAATCTAGTGTGTGGCACTGATCTATATACCAGCCTGATAATATTTGATCACATTCTGTTTGTTTTTGTTTTGTTCTGTTTTTGTTTGTTTTTATCTTTATCTTTTTCTTATTTTTCTTTTTCTTTTTTCTCTCTTTCCCTTTCTTTTCCCACTGCTTCAGGTCTTTTCTGATTTGTTTAGAGTATATTTTCTGGGAACGTTGTTAACTGTTAGCATTTTGTTCTCTCATTAATCTATTCTCCTCTGGGCAAAATGACAAGACAGAAAAAATCACCTCAACAAAAAGAACAAGACGAAGTACCGACTGCCAGGGACCTACTCAATACGGACATTAGTACGATGTTGGATCTAGAGTTCAGAATCATCACTTTAAAGATACTAGCTGGGCTTGAAACAATATGGAAGTTATTAGAGAAACCCTTTCTGGAGAAATAAAAGAACTAAAATCTAACCAAGTAGAAATCAAAAAGGCTATTAATGAGGTGCAATCAAATATGGGGGCACTAACTGCTAGGATAAATGAAGCAGAAGAGAGAATCAGTGATATAGAAGAACAAACGATGGAAAATGAAGAAGCTGAGAAAAGAGAGATAAACAACTACTGGATCACGAGGGCAGAATTCGAGAGATAAACGATACCATAAGATGAAACAACATTAGAATAATTGGGATCCCAGAAGAAGAAGAAAGAGAGAGAGGGGCAGAAGGTATAATGGAGCAAATTATAGCAGAGAACTTCCCTAATTTGGGGAAGGAAACAGGCATGAAAATCCAGGAAGCACAGAGAACCCCTCTCAAAATCAATAAAAATAGGTCAACACCCTGACATCTAATAGTAAAACTTAAGAGTCTCAGAGATAAAGAGAAAATCCTGAAAGCAGCTCGGGAGAAGAGATATGTAACCTACAAGGGTAGAAACATTAGATTGGCAACAGACCTATCCACAGAGACCTGGCAGGCCAGAAAGAACTGGCATGATATATTCGGAGCACTAAATGAGAAAAATATGCAGCCAAGAACACTATATCCAGCTAGGCTGTCATTGAAAATAGAAGGAGAGATAAAAAGCTTCCAGGACAATCAAAAACTAAAGGAATTTGCAAATACAAAACCAGCCCTACAAGAAATCTTGAAAGGGGTCCTCTAAGCAAAGAGAGACCCTAAAAGCAACATAAACCAGAAAGCAACACAGACAATATACAGTAACTGTCACCTTACAGGCAATACAATGGCACTAAACTCATATCTTTCAATAGTTACCCTGAATGTAAATGGGCTAAATGCCCCAATCAAAAGACACAGGCTATCAGATTGGATAAAAAAACAAGACCCATCGATATGCTGTCTGCAAGAGACTCATTTTACACCCAAAGCCACCCACAGATTGAAAGTGAGGGGGTGGAAAACCATTTACCATGCTAATGGACACCAAAAGAAAGCTGGGGTGGCAATCCTTATATCAGACAAATTAGATTTTAAACCAAAGACTGTAATAAGAGATGAGGAAGGACACTATATCCTACTTAAAGGGTCTATCCAACAAGAAGATCTAACAATTGTACATATCTATGCCCCTACCATGGGAGCAGCCAATTATATAAGGCAATTGATAACAAAAGCAAAGAAACACATTGACAACAATACAATAATAGTGGGGGACTTTAACACCCCCCTCACTGAAATGGACAGATCCTCTAAGCAAAAGATCAACAAGGAAATAAAGACTTTAAATGACACACTGGACCAAATGGACTTCACAGACATATTCAGAACATTCCATCACAAAGCAACAGAATACACATTCTTCTCTAGTGCCAATGGAACATTCTCCAGAATAGATCACATCCTAGGTCACAAATCAGGTCTCAACCAGGACCAAAAGATTGAGAGCATTCCCTGCATATTTTTGGACCACAATTCTTTGAAATTAGAACTTAATCACAAGAGGAAAGTCAGAAAGGGCTCATATACATGGAGGCTAAAGAGCATCATACTAAAGAATGAATGGGTCAACCAGGAAACTAAAGAAGAATTTTAAAAATTCATGGGAAACAAATGAAAATGAAAACACAACTGTTAAAAATCTTTGGGATGTAGCAAAGGCAGTCCTAAGAGGAAAGTATATAGCAATACAAGCCTTTCTCAAGAAAAAAGAAAGGTCTCAAGTACACAACCTAACCCTACACCTAAAGGAGCTGAAGAAAGAACAGCAAATAAAGCCTAAACCCAGCAGGGGAAGAGAAATAATAAAGATCAGAGCAGAAATCAATGAAATAGAAACTAAAAGAACAGTAGAACAGATCAACGAAACTAGGAGCTGGTTCTTAGAAAGAATTAACAAATTTGATAAACCCCTGGCCAGTCTTATCAAAAAGAAAAGAGAAAGGACCCAAATCAACAAAATCATGAATGAAAGAGGAGAGATCACAACCGACACCAAAGAAAGACAAACAATTATAAGAACATATTATGAGCAACTCTATGCCAGCAAATTCGATAACCTGGAAGAAATGGATGCATTCCTAGAGATGTATCAACTACCAAAACTGAACCAGGAAGAAATAGAAAACCTGAACAGACCTATAACCACTAAGGAAATTGAAGCAGTCATCAAAAATCTCCCAACAAACAAAAGCCCAGGGCCAGATGGCTTCCCAGGGGAATTCTACCAAACATTTCAAGAAGAATTAATACCTATTCTTCTGAAACTGTTCCAAAAAATAGAAATGGAAGGAAAACTTCCAAACTCATTTTATGAGGCCACCATTACCTTGATTCCAAAACCAGACAAAGATCCCATCAAAAAGGAGAATTACAGACTAATATCCCTGATGAACATGGATGCAAAATTCTCACCAAAATACTAGCCAATAGGATCCAACAGTCCATTAAAAGGATTATTCACCACGACCAAGTGGGATTTATCCCTGGGCTGCAAGGTTGGTTCAACATCCGCAAATCAATCAACGTGATACAATACATTAACAAAAGAAAGAACAAGAATCATATGATCCTCTCAATAGATGCAGAAAAAGGTTTTGACAAAGTACAGCATCCTTTTTTGATCAAAACTCTTCAGAGTATAGGGATAGAGGATACATACCTCAATATCATAAAAGCCATCTATGAGAAACCTACAGCAAATATCATTCTCAATGGGGAAAAACTGAGAGCTTTCCCCCTAAGGTCAGGAACGTGGCAGGGATGTCCACTATCACCACTGCTATTCAACATAGTATTAGAAGTCCTAGCCACAGCAATCAGACTACAAAAAGAAATCAAAGGCATCCAAATCAGCAAAGAAGAAGTCAAACTCTCACTCTTTGCAGGATGATATGATACTTTATGTGGAAAACCCAAAAGACTCCACCCCAAAACTGCTAGAACTCATACAGGAATTCAGTAAAATGGCAGGATATAAAAATCAATGCACAGAAGTCAGTGGCATTCCTATACACCAACAAGACAGAAGAAAGAGAAATTAAGGAGTTGATCCCATTTACAATTGTACCCAAAACCATAAGATACCTAGGAATAAATCTAACCAAAGAGGCAAAAAATCTGTACTCAGAAAACTATAAAATACTCATGAAAGAAATTGAGGAAGACACAAAGAAATGGGAAAACGTTCCTTGCTCATGGATTGGAAGAACAAATATTGTGAAGATGTCAATGCTACCTAGAGCAATCTACACATTCAATGCAATCCCCATCAAAATAGCATCCACTTTTTTCAAAGAAATGGAACAAATAATCCTAAAATTTGTATGGAACCAGAAGAGACCCCGAATAGCCAGAGGAATGTTGAAAAAGAAAAGCAAAGCTGGCGGCTTCACAATTCCAGCCTTCCAGCTCTATTACAAAGCTGTCATCATCAAGACAGTATGGTACTGGCACAAAAACAGACACATAGATCAATGGAACAGAATAGAGAGCCCAGAAATGGACCCTCAACTCTATGGTCAACTCATCCTTGACAAAGCAGGAAAGAATATCCAATGGAAAATAGACAGTCTTTTCAACAAATGGTGTTGGGAAAACTGGATCGCCACATGCAAAAGAATGAAACTGGACTATTTCCTTACACCACACACAAAAATAGACTCAAAATGGTTGAGAGACCTCAGTTTGAGACAGGAGTCCATCAAAATCCTAAAGGAGAACACAGGCAGCAACCTTTTCGACCTCAGCCGCAGCAACTTCTTCCTAAAAACATCGCCAAAGGCAAGGGAAGCGAGGGCAAAAATGAACTATTGGGACTTCATCAAGATAAAAAGCTTTTGCAAAGCAAAGGAAACAGTCAACAAAACCAAAAGACCACCGACAGAATGGGAGAAGATATTTGCAAATGACATATCAGATAAAGGGCTAGTATCCAAAATCTATAAAGAACTTATCAAACTCAACACCCAAAGAACAAATGATCCAATCAAGAAATGGGCAGAAGACATGAACAGACATTTTTCCAAAAAAAACATCCAAATGGCCAACAGACACATGAAAAAGTGTTCAACATCGCTTGGCATCAGGGAAATCCAAATCAAAACCTCAATGAGATACCACCTCACACCAGTCAGAATGGCTAAAATTAACAAGTCAGGAAATGACAGATGTTGGCGGGGATGCGGAGAAAGGGGAACCCTCCTACACTGTTGGTTGGAATGCAAGCTGGTGGTGCCACTCTGGAAAACAGTGTGGAGGTTCCTCAAAAAGTTGAAAATAGAGCTACCATACTATCCAGCAATTGCACTACTGGGTATTTACCCCAAAGATACAAAAGTAGGTATCAGAAAGGGTACGTGCACCCCGATGTTTATAGCAGCAATGTCCACAATAGCCAAACTGTGGAAAGAGCCAAGATGTCCATCGACAGATGAATGGATAAAGAAGTTGTGATATATATATACACAATGGAATATTATGCAGCCATCAAAAGGAATGAGATCTTGCCATTTGCAATAACGTGGATGGAACTGGAGGGTATTATACTGAGCAAAATAAGTCAAACAGAGAAAGACATGTATCATATGACCTCACTGATACGAGGAATTCTTAATCTCAGGAAACAAACTGAGGGTTGCTGGAGTGGGGTGTGGGGTGGGAGGGATGGGGTGACTGGGTGATAGACACTGGGGAGGGTATGTGCTCTAGTAAGCGCTGTGAATTGTGCAAGACTGTTGAGTCTCAGATCTGTACGTATGAAACAAATAATGCAATATATGTTAAGAATAAAAAGAAGAAGAAGATAGCAGGAGGGGAAGAATGAAGGGGGTGAAATCGGAGGGGTAGACGAACCATGAGAGACGATGGACTCTGAAAAACTAACTGAAGGTTCTAGAGGGGAGGGGGTTGGGAGGATGGGTTAGCCTGGTGATGGGTATTAAAGAGGGCACGTTCTGCATGGAGCACTGGGTGTTATGCACAAACAATGAATCATGGAACACTACATCTAAAACTAATGATGTAATGCATGGGGATTAACATAACAATAAAATTTTTTTTAAAATGATGTGGTATATATATACAATGGAATATTATGCAGCCATCAAAGGGAATGAAATCTTGCTACTTGCAATGACGTGGATGGAATTGGAGGGTATTATGCTGAGCGAAATAAGTCAATCAGAGAAAGACATGTATCATATGATCTCACTGATATAAGGAATTCTTAATCTCAGGAAATAAGGGTTGCTGGAGTGGTGGGGGGTGGGAGGGATGCTGGAGTGCTGGGGGGTGAGAGGGATGGGGTGGCTGGGTCATGGACATTGGGGAGGGTATGTGCTATGGTGAGTGCTGTGAATTGTCTAAGACTGTTGAATCACAGACCTGTACCTCTGAAACAAATAATACATTATATGTTTAAAAAAAGAAAAAGGAAGATAGCAGGAAGGGAAAAATGAAGGGGGGGAAATCGGGTGGGGGGGAGATGAACCATGAGAGACTATGGACTCTGAGAAACAAACTGAGGTTTCTAGAGGAGAAGTGCGTGGGGGGATTGGTTAGCCTAGTGATGGGTATTAAAGAGGGCACATACTGAATGGAGAATTGGGTGTTATACGCAAACAATGAATCATGGAACACTACATCAAAAACTAATGATTTAATGTATGGTGATTAACATAACATAATAAAATAAAAAGAAAAAAAAACTTGAACCACCATCAAATGTTCCAGGACCTGGCAATTTGGGAGGCCAGTTCTACCAAATAGGGAAAACCAAATTACCATCTTAGGTAAACTCTACCAAAGCATACAAAAATGGGCAATTATTCAACTCATTTTTCCAGGCTAGTGCTCCTTCATTCAAAACCCAGATGAAAACACCCCATGAAAAGAACACCTGAGCTAAGCTCACTCACATAGCAGCAAATATTCTAAATAACCTAATAGCATATTCAACATAACAGTGAATTAAATGAACAAATAGGCTGTATCTGAGGAACAAAAATATGCTTTAACATTAGAAAATATTTTCAATTATAATTCCCTGTACAAATTAGAGGAGAAAAAAAAAAAAACACTTGATCATGTCAATGGGTACATAAAATGCCTCTGAAAAGAAATTCAAAACAAGTTCATGGTTTAAAAAAGTAAACTAACTTTAGACTGGAATTTCAAATTCCTAAATTCTATAGCAAACACTTAAATGTGAAATGTTAGAACATTTCCCATTAAATCAAGGGATGAAAAAATGTATGCTTCTCTCCTCTACTTTTCAAAATTGCACTGGAACACATAGAGCTATGAATATCAAAATAAATAAGAGATATGAATATTGAAAAGAAAGATAATATTTGGTGACAATATTATCTATAAAATATTTTTATCTAAGACAAGGGAGTGATAAGAGGACCCTAGGCATGCCTCATCGCTCAAATACAGCTAGATAAATATCAAATCATTCTGAACACCCAAGAAATAAATCTGAGAACTGACAGAATAAACTGCACAACTAGAGGGAGAGAAGGGGCCACATCATGGAAGGTAGGAGGTACAGAGACATGATTTGGGAGAGAAAAGGATTGCAGATGCTACAGAGGGGAGGGAACCCTGATCATGGAGAAAGGAGAGGAGAAAGAAGAGAAAGAGGAGAGGAGAGAGACAGAGACAGAGAGAGATGAGAGAGAGGAGAAAGAGAGGAGAGAGAGAGGAGGGAGAGAGGAGGGAGAGAGAAAGGAGAGAGGAGGGAGAGAGGAGGGAGGGAGAGAGGAGAGAAGCACACAGGGGATTGCACAAAGAAAACACTTTCCCAAAGCCGATGACTGGCAAAATGAGAGGGGCAGCTTTTTGATGCACTTTACTCCAGACTTCAAGCTCTTGTGCTTTGGTGTGACTGCCCTTCTGGGAAAAACCTGCCCCAGCCCCAGTGAGGTGAGACCCTCCCCCAAAGGACCAGCATGGGCCTACACCACACCAGGTCCCTAAAGTTTGGAGTTTTAAAACTCAGCCAGCCTGACTGGGATAAAATACAGGTGCATTGTGCTGCCAGGTGGGTAGATGGCCTGGATACAGACAGGGTGAAGGCAGGGATGAGGGACACCTGGGACACATAAGGGTTGATTGTTCGCTCTTCTGTAAAAGCTTCCTGGACAGCAGTGTGTATGAACCCCTCTCCAGAGAGGACAGAGGGGGCTGGTGCTATTTATCTCCCCCACCCTTCAGCATGAACTAACTTCATTAAGCAGCACAGCACCAACAAGTGGAGGCCTAAACCACTTACACCAAGCCCCACCCCCTCTACAGGTGCTGCTTTTCTAGGGCAAGCATGCCTGAGAACAGAAGCAGTGGGCCCCTCCCCCTGAAGACCATAACAAACCCCCTAAACACACCATGTTAACTGACCATAGAGTGCTGTAAAGCTTCAGCTCTAGTGGAAATAGAATCAGGTCTCTTAACAAGCAGATCAGAGCACACCTGGGTAAAACTTGCCACACTCTGGACAAGGTCCAAAATCTCCACACTATAGGCAAGAATTTCTGCAGGTGACTGACCTGAGGGAAAGAGCAGCCAAAACACAGCAGCAGAGTGCACACAGCAAACACCAGAACCACTTCTTGAAGTGCCAGGCCCTGAACAGTATATGACCTCTTCTTAATAAAGCCAAAACTCTCAGGAGCAGGAAACATAACAGGCTTTCTTAAAACATAGAAGACGGAGACCTAGACAGAATACCAAGACGGAGGAATTCATCCCAAAAGAAAGAACAAGAAAAGGCCATGGCCAGGGATCTAATCAAAACAGATACAAGTAATATGCCTAAACCAGAATTTTAAAAAAAATCATAACAATATTAGCTGGGCTTGAGAAAAGCATAGAAGACACAAGGGAGTCCTTTATCACAGACATAAAAGACATAAAAACTAATCACACTGAAATAAAAATGCTATAACCAAGTTTTGAAACTGACTGGATGTAATGACCACAAGGATGAAAGAAGCAGAGGAATGAATCAGTGATACAGAAGATAAAATTATGGAAAATAATGAAGCTGAAAAGAAGAGGGGAAAAAATATTGGATCATGAATGTAACATTTAGATCGTAATTTTGGTATGAAGTGTGATGTTTAGGTAAGAGATTCACTTTTAACATATGGATATTTAATTGTTCCAATACTATTTATTGAAAGGCCAACATTTCTCAATTGAATTGTCTTAGTTCTTTGTAAAAACTCCACAGGCCATTTTTGTGTGCATCAATTTCTGGACATTCCATTTGGTTTCATTGATCTATGTGTCTATCAATACCACATGGTCTTGATTAGTAAGTCTTAAAATCAGCTAGTGTGGTTCTTCAAACTTTGTTTTACTTTTAAAAAATGTATCCCTTCTAAAAGGAGGGAAAGGAAATTTAATAAATTTCTCTTGATTTTAAAAGATTCATGGAAAATTCATTGGTTTTCTCTTAAACTATGTAGTGTTAGGTTAACCCAGGAGAATGTAGAATTCTGATGAATTTAATCATTTTACATCTTATTTGTAACTTTTTGACCTTATATTCTACTGCATATTAAGGTCCATAACTGTTGATTTTTATAAATATTATAGGATTTCTTGGTAGAAGTATTTTTCTGACACAGTGGATTCTCATCGAATACATCAACTAACTTTCTATTCAGATTAATGTTAATATTCCATGAAAATGAAATATAATTGGAAGAGTTAACTGCTTTAAAAGAAAATAAGTTTTTCTATTTTTTTAAGATTTTATTTATTTATTTGGAGGTGAGAGAAAGAGAGAGAGCATGAACAGGGTGAGGGGACAGAGAGAGAGGGAGAAGCAGGCTCCCCGCTGGAGCAGAGAGACTGACACAGTGCTCTGGGCTCCATCCCAGAACACTGGGATTGTGATCTGAGCCAAAGGTAGATGCTTAACCTACTGAGCCACCCAGGCACCCCAGGAAATAACTTTTTTCTAAACACTGATAAAATTGTATCTTTTTAAAAGATCTTTATACTGGAATAAAATGATACATCTTGATTTTGGAAAAAATAAAATTAAAATAATGAAAATTAAAATAAAAACGTTAACTCTTCTAGTTCCTTTGTCCTTTGGTAAACTTTTTTTTTATTTTTTTTATTGTTTTTTATTGTTACTAATGTAAATTAGTCACCATACAATACATCATTAGTTTTTGATGTAGTGTTCCATGATTCATTGTTTGCATATAACACCCAGTGCTCCATGCCATACGTGCCCTCCTTAATACCCATCACCGGGCTAACCCGTACCCCCACCCCTCTCCCCTCTAAAACTCTCAGTTTGTTTCTCGGAGTCCATAGTCTCTCAGGGTTCGTCTCCCCCTCCAATTCCCCCCTTTCATTTTTCCCTTCCTTCTCCTAATGTCCTCCATGCTATTCCTTATGTTCCACAAATAAGTGAAACCATATGATAATTGACTTTCTCTGCTTGACTTATTTCACTTAGCATAATCTCCTCCAGTCCCATCCATGTTGATGCAAAAATTGGGTATTCATCCATTCTGATGGCTGAGGAATATTCCACTGTATATATGGACCACATCTTCTTTATCCATTCTTCTGTTGAAGGGCATCTCGGCTCTTTCCACAGTTTGGCTATTGCAGACATTGCTGCTATGAACATTGGGGTGCATATGGCCCTTCTTTTCACTACATCTGTGTTTTGGGGGTAAATACCCAGGAGTGCAATTGCTGGGTCATAGGGTAGCTCTATTTTTAATTTTTTGAGGAACCTCCACACTGTTTTGATAAACTTTTTTGAATCAGCTTGCCTATATCTATAAAAACTTCTGGGATTTTGATTAGCATTGCTTTGACTCTATAAATCATTTTGGTGAGAATTAACTACTTCGCTATGTTGAATCTTTCAGTTCATGTTTTCTCCATTTATTCAGTTATTTGATTTCTGCCATCAGCATTTTGTAGTTTTCAGCATACAGATACTATCTTCGGTTAGATTTATACATAAGTATTTCGTTTATTTAAGCTATTGAAAATGGTATTTAAAAATTTGTGTTCCAATATTTATTGTTATATGGAAATATGATTTATGTTTGTATGTTGACCTTCTACCCTAATATTTTGCCAAGCTCACTAGTTAGTTCTAGGAGTTTTTAATAGTTTCCTTGAAATTTTTTACATAGACAAGTGTGTCTTCTGAGACTAAGGACACTGTTGTTCCATTCTGCTCTGTACACCTCTTATTTATGTTTCTTTCTTTAATCCAAAGGTAAGAATTCCACACGATCTTGAGTAGGAACAGTGAAAGTAGACATCCTTGCTTTGTTCCTGATCCTAGGAGGAAGACATGCAGTTTTTTACTATAAAGTTTGCCATTAGCTGTGCGTTTTTTGTAGATGTTCTTTATCAAGTTGAGTAAGCTCCTTTTTATTTTTTGTTTTCTAAGCATTTTTATTATACATGGATATTGTGTGTTATTTTGAAATATTTTTTCTGCTTCAACTGAGATGATTATAAAATTATTCAGTCTGTTAAAATGGTTTATTACACTGATTAATTATGATACTGAACCAGCCTTGCATTTCTTACATAAATCCCATTTAGTTGTGGTGCATTATTATTTTTATATATTGCTAGACTCTATTTGCTATTATTTTGTTGAGGATCATTGCATCTGGTTCATGAGGGGTTATTGATCTGTACTTTTCCTCTTCTTATGCTATTTTATCTTAGTCTTAATATTAGGGTAATGCTAACCTTATAAAATGAGTTGCAAAAATCTCCCTCCTGTTCTATTTTCTGGAAGAGATTTTATAGAATTGGTGATAGCTCTTCAAAACTTTGGGAGAAATTGCCAGAGAAACCATCTGGATCTAAGCATTTCTTTTTCAGAATGTTTTAAAGTATTCCATCAATTTATGTAATAATGTATAGTACTAGTCAGGGTATCCATTTTATCTAGGATGAATTTTGGTGGTTCCTGATTTTTAAGGATTTGTTCAGTTTAATCTAAGTTTTTGAATTAGTTTACCTAAATTTTTCTTAGTATTTTTCTATCCTTCTACTGTCTGCAGGGTTTGTAGTGGTATCCCTTGTTTCATCCCTGATAATAGCCACTTATGTCTTCTTTCTCTTTTGTTTTGTCTATCTAGAGTTTTATGAATTTTCTTGATCTTTCCAAAGAAACAGCTTTTGGTTTCCTCTACTTATTTTTTTTAATTTCATCAATTTCTTATTCTTTATTTCCTTTCTTCTGCTTGCTTTTTTCCCCCTCTTTTTTCCCAGTTATGGTGGAAGCTTAGATTCTTGAATTGAGATCTTTCTTCTTTCTTAATCTAAGCATTAAATGTTATCATTTCCTCTCTAAATACTCCTTTAGCTGCATTCCACAAGTTAAGATACGTTGCACTTATTTTAGTTCACTTCAGTGCATTTTTAAGACTTTCTCTTTGACCCATTGATTAAGAATGTGTTGTTTAATTTCCAAGTGTTGTGATATTTTTCCCATTTTATTTGTTATTGTTTGATTTCTAATTTGATTCCATTGTGTTTAGATAATATACTCTTCATGGGTTCAAGTTTTTAAAAAAGTTACTGATGCTTGCCTTATGACCAAGAATATTGTCTGTTTTAGTGAATATTCCATATGTGCTTGAAAATATGTGTTTTGTTGTTAATGGGTAAAGTGACATTTGTTCCATATGTACTTGATTCTTTCATGAGTAGCTGGAGTTGAACTGAGGACTTGATACACCACTTGATGGAATTCCTTTCTCACATTCCCTCTTCTCAGTGATCTCCACCACACTCTGGCCCTTAAGGGACTCCCTTTTGGTCCTCTAGCTAGAAAGTGGGTCTGTAGTCTAGCCACTCTGCTGTGCACTTCCCTTGAATGGTTTTTCTTCAATGGTTACATTGTGGGAAAATAAAAAATAGAAAAAGGGACTCTCTCACATCACACTTTTTGGATGAATGTTCTTGTTAGAGAGATGAATTCCTTGAGAGTTTTAGGTGCCTACACAGCTTTTGTTGATGCTCCCACCACAAGATGATAGCTGACTAATACTCCAGTTTTATTTATTTTTGAGATTTATATAAATGGAATCATATTGTATATAGTCTTTTATGTCTGGCTTCCTTAACGCAGTGTTGTTTGTGAGATTCATCCATGTTGTTGATATAGCATGAGTTTATTCATTCCCATTGCTGTTTAGTTTTCTATTGTATAAATAACCACCATGTTAAAAATTCATTTTACTAGTTATGTATATTTTGAGGTTTTTCTAGTTTGGGGCATTAAGAATGATTCTACCATTGAAATTATTAAAAATGTCCCAGAGCAATTTCCGAGATATACTATGAGCATATCTTCAAATCTAGTAAATAATTCCCTAATATTTCCCAAAGAGATTATAGCAATCTACACTCCTACTAGCAATGTTTAGGTCTTATTGGTGCTCTACATCTTTATTGACACTGGTTTTTGACAATTATTTTATCAATCCTGGTTGGCATGTTGTATCTAGTATCTTATAGTGGTTTAAATCTGTATTCCTGCATTTGATAAATAGGTTGACACCATTTTATTTTATTTATTTATTTTTTAAATTTTATTATGTTATGTTAGTCACCATACAATACATCATTGGTTTTTGATGTGGTGATCCACGATCCATTGTTTTCGAATAACACCCAGTGCTCCATGCAGTACGTGCCCTCCTTAATACCCATCACCAGGCTAACAAATCCCCCCTCCCCCCTTCCCTCTAAAACCCTGTTTGTTTCTCAGAGTCCATAGTCCCTCATGGTTCATCTCTCCCTCCAATTCCCCCCGCCCATTTTTCCCTTCCTTCTCCTAATGTCCTCCATGCTATTCCTTATGTTCCACAAATAAGTGAACCCATATGATAATTGACTTTCTCTGCTTGACTTATTTCACTTAGCATGATCTCCTCCAGTTCCAGCCATGTTGATGTAAAAGTTGGGTATTCATCCTTTCTGATGGCTGAGGAATATTCCATTGTATATATGGACCACATCTTCTTTATCCATTCTTCTGTTGAAGGACATCTCGGCTCTTTCCACAGTTTGGCTATTGCAGACATTGCTGCTATGAACATTGGGGTGCACATGGCCCTTCTTTTCACTACATCTGTGTCTTTGGGGTAAATACCCAGGAGTGCAATTGCTGGGTCATAGGGTAGCTCTATTTTTAATTTTTTGAGGCACCTCCACACTGTTTTCCAAAGTGGCTTTACCCACTTGCATTCCCACCAACAGTATAAGAGGGTTCCCCTTTCTCCACAAGTTCTCCAACATTTGCTGTTTCTCTCCCTGTCCATTTTTGCCATTCTAACTGGTGTAAGGTGGTATCTCAGTGTGGTTTTGATTTGGATTTCCCTGATGGTTAATGATGATGAACATTTTTTCATGTGTCTGTTAGCCATTTGTATGTCTTCTTCAGAGAAGTGTCTTTTCATGTCTTCTGCCCATTTTTTGACTTGATTATTTGTTTTTTGGGTGTCGAGTTTGAGAAGTTCTTTATAGATCTTGGATACCAGCCCTTTATCTGTAGTGTAATTTGCAAATATCTTCTCCCATTCTGTGGGTTGCCTCTTTGTTTTGTTGACTGTTTCCTTTGCTGTGCAGAAGCTTTTATCTTGATGAAGTCCCAGAAGTTCATTTTTGCTTTTGTTTCACTAGCTTTTGGAGATGTATCTTGAAAGAAGTTGCTGTGGCTGATGTCAAAGAGGTTACTGCCTATGTTCTCCTCTAGGATTTTGATGAATTCCTGTCTCACATTGAGGTCTTTCATCCAGTTTGAGTTTATCTTTGTGAATGGTGTTAGAGAATGGTTGAGTTTCATTCTTCTGCATGTGGCTGTCCAATTTTCCCAACACCATTTATTGAAGAGACTGTCTTTTTTCCATTGCATGTTTTTTCCTGCTTTGTCAAAGATTATTTGACCATAGAGTTGAAGGTCCATATCTGGGTTCTCTATTCTGTTCCATTGGTCTGTATGTCTGTTTTTGTGCCATTACCATGCTGTCTTGATGATCACAGCTTTGTAATATAGCTTGAAATCGGGCAACATGATGCCCCCAGCTTTGTTTTTCTTTTTCAACATTTCCTTGGCGATTTGAGGTCTTTTCTGATTCCATACAAATTTTAGGATTATTTGTTCCAGCACTTTGAAAAATGTCATTGGAATTTTGATCAGGATGGCATTGAAGGTATAGATTGCTCTGGGTAGCATACACATTTTAACAATGTTTATTCTTCCGATCCATGAGCATGGCATATTTTTCCATCTTTTTGTGTCTTCTTCAATTTCTTTCATGAGTGTTCTGCAGTTCCTAGAGTATAGATCCTTTACCTCTTTGGTTAGGTTTATTCCAAGTTATCTTATGGTTTTTGGTGCTATTGTAAATGGAATTGTTTCTCTAATTTCTCTTTCTACAGTTGTGTTGTTAGTGTATAAGAAAGCAATGATTTCTGTGCATTGATTTTGTATCCTGCCACATTACTGAATTGCTGTATGAGTTCTAGTAATTTGGGGGTGGAGTCTTTTGGGTTTTCCACATAGAGTATCATGTCATCTGCAAAGAGTGAGAGAGGAGTGTTCCGAGTCTGATAATCTCCAGGAAACTTCTATCTTTCTGACTAGGTGAGGTTAGAATGATGGACAAAGCAAAAAGGACATGGCGGGAAGCAGGGGCATAAGAGCAAGTAAGGGAATCGGTAAAAGGGGGCCACCATTTGGTCACTCTCTTCCCTTCAGTTTTCCACTGACAGAGGGTACATGGTACATGCTTGGTAGGTCTGGGAATCATGGATGGGAGAGCGGAGCAGCCATAATTGGGTCATTGATTTAAGATTTAAATCCTGAACTGAGAACAAACTTGAATGCCTAAGAAACCAGCCACAACTTCATGCTTTGCTGATATATTTATTGATACATTTCCCCTTTTCAGGTGATGGTGACAAAAAGCAGCTATATCTCCCTACCCTACCCCCCCCCCCCAGTAAAATACAGACACAGATTTCATTCAGCATATACAAGCATTGGGGCATGTCCAAATTCACCTCACTGGGTTACCAGAGCCAGGAGAGTTTCGGTCTTGGGGGCCCAGGAATTGAGCAGGCCAATGCTGAAGAGGCTGCCACCTGGGCCTTGCCACTGGGGTGCCAGCAGAGGCTATAGAATCAAATCATGGTGAACAGAGCTGCCAGCCCTGTCATGTGGTCTAGAAGGTGACAGTGGGCTCCTGAGTAGTTTCCAGTGAGATCCATAGTCCCATAGAAATCTGTGCCTCAGGGTTCTCATCTGCAAAATGGGGATAAGAATCCTGCCCTGAATATATCACAGGGCTATGATGAGGCTCAAAATAGAAATAATTTGTCAAAAGTGCTTTGCAAAAGGTAAAGTGCTATACAAATTTAAGGGAATTCAATTCATTGATTGTGATTGTGAGTGCCCCAGGATAAGAGTGGACTGGCTCATGGGTCCAGGGGCCAAGGAAGTAGCAAAACTCTTATGTTGTGCCTTTAGAGGGCACCAATCTGTGCCAGTAATGTCCACTGCAAAGCAAAGTTCTCTTAGTTTCTTGGCCCCAAGAAGTCACCATGGCCTAGCACCTGGGTCGGGGCTGGGAAAGCCACTGGGGAAATTACAGAAAACGTCACAGAGGTCAAGGAGGAGGAAGAAGGTGGCATACAAAGCAGGGAGTCATTACTATCACCACACACAAAAATAGATACCCAATGGATGCAACGCATTGAATTTGTAGTGAGATGAGGGATAGATGTGAGGGTCGGGAGAGAAGGAGGTGGCACAGCAGCAGAGGGAGATACTATCCCAAAGAGGCTCAATTACTGGCTCCCTTCCTCCTAAAAGTATAATACCAGTGGTCTATCTGCAGGGGAAGGGAGGGCAGGAAGACAAAACCAAGAATATAATAATCTGATCTAAGGACTAGGGTCCCCTTCCCCTTTATACTGCTGCCCAACATTTTAAGGAGATGTCAGGAACAGGCAAGGAGATGTCAGGAACAGGCAAGGAGATGTCAGGAACAGGCAAGCAGCTGGTCTATGCACTTCGAGGCTGGGGCCAGAGCTGGGCCTGGAGCACCACAAAGGCAGTATTGTTTCTGGAAAAAGGCAGTGGGTATCAGCACTGGGAGATAGCTAACCTACTCATACATGGGCACGGTCTTAGGGAGCTAGTCACTGACAGCCTGTGATATTTAAGCCTGAACATCATTAATGCCCCTTGAGTAATAGAGAGGTGGGCCATTTTACTTGAAATGGACTGCAATGGAGAGTCAGTGAATGGGCCAGGTAGGGGAGAGGGCCAGCAAAGAACAATTCTATTCAGGCTTGTATTTGGGGAATGGGGAAGGGAAGACACTGCCTTGTTGCTCCTCCTGCTGCTGTTGCTTTCCTCTGACTCCCTTGACAAGGGCTGTGGGACCTCCTGGGGAACTGGGGAGGCTGCCCACAGGGTACCAGCTGGCACCTACAAGTTAAGGCAAACAAGCCAGTAAAGCACATTGAAGAAGAAGAAGGTCACTGGGAAAACAACTCGTGAGTAGTTATCCAGGCGGTAGATGTGGATGGAGAGGCAGCCCTGCTGCCAGATACTGCC
Source organism: Mirounga leonina (assembly GCF_011800145.1). Lineage (NCBI taxonomy): Eukaryota > Metazoa > Chordata > Mammalia > Carnivora > Phocidae > Mirounga > Mirounga leonina. The sequence continues at coordinate 3,201,943 of NW_023270210.1, forward strand.
CTCACAACTGGGAACCACGCAGAAGTACTTCTTGCACCACTTGCAACCACCACCAGGGCTCTGGATGGTATCTCGGCTGAGAGGCTGCTGAGCTGGACAAGATGGACCCTCCTCTCCATCACTCTCTTCAGAGTCTTCGATCTGGCACACAAAAGCTTCTGGATGCTTGTGGGCACGGGCACGGGGAGGGGTAAGGGCACGGGCACGAATATGTGGCTGAAACGGACAAGGAAAGAAGTGGGAAAAGTCAAAGATGAATCAAGTCTAGGTGTTGTCCCAAGGTTTCTGGAGGTTCTATCCTTGGCACACTGCTTTTTGACTCCCCCCCCCTTCCCAGCATGACATCAAAAAGTTTATTCAACTCTCCCACCAACTTCAGGTTCCCCACCCCCATCACTTGGTGAACTGGCCATCCGTGTGCCATGAGTCCTAGTGCCCTCACTTGCACGCCTCCACACTCCAAAAGCTTGCCACCACTCCCATACCCAGGTCATACATGGCGAAGTTTTAGAGAAGCACGGGGTTGCATCCGGTTGTAGGTCAGAAAGTTGAGCACAGCAAACTCCATCAGAGCACAGAAGCAAAAGACGAAGCAGATGGCAATATAGAAATCCAAGGCTGTGATATAGGAGACACGTGGGAAATTCTTACGGGAAAATGTGCCCAGTGTGGTCATGGTGAGTACAGAGGTTATTCCTGTGAAAGCACAGTAGTGGAGGTGGGCTCAGCTACCAATCCATATATTACACTGCTGAAAGGACCCTTGAGAAGGCAATTCTGTGCCCATTTGTATGTATTACCCACTTACCTAAAGAGGTCCTGGCTGGAGCAGAGTCTTTCTTGATCCAAAAGGAAACCCAGGAGAGCATTGTGGTCACAGAAGAAGGGACATAGTTTTGAAAGGCTACAAAGCCAAACCGTCTGCTCACATTGAAGAAAAGCGTCATGACCATGAAATCACCTGGAAGACATAAAAAATACCACTTCATTACAGCACCGACGTGAGGGTCTCCCCCAGATAGGACATGCACATTAAGGGTCTTGTTCAGCTCATGGGATCCACACCACAGTCCTAAGAGAGAGGCACATTATTCCAGTGCCATATACAGAAAATCAGAAGAAACCCAGAGAGGAGACTCATTGCAAGACCCATGGTCAGTTAAGAGCTAAGCCAAGGCCAGAAACCTCATTGCTTCTTTCTCAGCCCACTGCCCCACAGCCGGTGTCTGTCTTCTGAGGGTGGCAGAAGTGTAAGATGAAAGTGAAAAAATCAGTTAGCCTTCTAGGTATCAGGACCACACAGCTAGTGTCCAGAGGGAAGACTGAGACCTTCACATCCATTAAGGTGCCATAAATAGTCTGTAGAAGCATAGCCTGACACATGCACTGCTGGCCTTTACAATGTATACGCTCAGGGAATAAACTGAGAGTGGCCTGTGCTGTGGTGGGGGAAGCACAGAATCCATTTGGCCTCCTTCCTATTCATTCATATGCTGGTAAAATGCTTTAGTTAGCACTGTTGTATCAAAAGCCAAAAGAAATCACCTGCCCATCCCAAACCTCTGGTGGTTCCCTGTTCCACAACAGCTATAGAATCAAATGCATACTCTAACCTGACACTAAAGGCCCACCATGACCTGGCTCCAACTGACATCTTACACACACACATGCAAACACACACACCGTCCTGTAAGCTAATCCCATACACTCTCAGATTCCCTGAGATGGCTTGCATATTTTCACCAATATCCAAAACCTAGACTCCCTGTTCTTAGTTTATTACCCTAATCCAAACTGAATGTTTCAAGAAAATAGAAGAATTAGCTGAAAGTGAAAATTGGGGCATCATGTCCTTGATGTTGTTTCTTCCCCTATATAATGATGGCTCTTATAGTACCTAATGAAAACCTACATCTCTAGGTGGCATCTTCTACTATACCTTTCATGTTGCCTTATATTCTGACACACTCATCCCAAACACTCTGCGTTCTCATCATGACCCCAGAGATTCTGGGGGCTTTCCTGAGCCCAGAAACTCCCATTTTATTTTCAACATCACATAGGGTTTGTGATAGCGCAAATTTTGGCTCCTTAGTGAAGCTAAATTCCAAACTTCTACCTAAATGGTGCTATAAAATTCCTTGGCTTTGAGTTAGGTGGGCTTTTTAACCCCTTCAGGGTTTAAATCTCTCATGTAAGCCCCGTGGCTTGCCTCTTGCCTATCCAAGCCCAGCATGGGCTGGAACTTAGCAGATGCTCAGTGACTCTTGCTACTGTCTAGCAATAGCTTGGTAAAGCAGACCAGAACACTAACATGTCCACATGTCCTCTTATTTTGGAAAGTAGATCACCTGCATAGCAGGTTTAGGTATGTTGGAGCTAAACAAGAAGAGCAGCCTTTCTTACTCACCTTGGTAACACTGACACTTAAAGGGCAAGAGTTCTCTGGAAAAAGGTAAGGATGTGGCCTGGGGTCAGTGGAATATCTGTATTCAGACTAGTAACTGTGGGGATAGAACTCCTCCCCCAGGGCTGCTGCAGGAACCATTCATTCACACTTGCCTACTGGCCAGAATGTATTTACCAAGTTCTTAGTTCTCTTGCCCTGGGGTCTTGACTGCAATTTAAGACATCCCTATTTAGCTACAACCACTCCCTGCAAAATATATATTCTTGTTGCAAAATTTATTATCCTATCAGCTTTTCGTATGTTTATCTTATTTATTCCAGCCAAAGAACAACCTTCTCCACTTGTCAAGATATGGAAATTTGTTTCTGAAAGCTGAGGGAAGGATACTAACACATAATTTCTTATTCCTGAGGAATAAAGGAGCATGGGTAAGGGAAAAAAATGTATCTGGGGCTGAGGAGCCAAAGTCAAAGCCAAGCAAAACAACCCCCCCCCAAAAAAAATTAAAGATGCTTCTGCTCATCTCTCATTTGGCCAGACCAGAGTTGGTCCCTGTGCTGTTAGAGGAACATAATTTAATAGACTGTGTCCAGAGGACTGGGATTAGAAGAATGAGTGGACCCAAAGCTGTGAAGAACAAGAAGAAAAAGAAACTAGACTTTAGAGTCTATAAAAGATTGTGACCCTGGACTGGGACCATAATACTGGTCCTTTAATGTTGACCCCATGGAAGAGTGACCGGGCTTACTGTAAGTTCAGTAGTTCTAGGGAAAAATAACTAGGTCTAAAGGTTAGGAGTTCCAGAAACTCCAATTTCAGATGAACAGGGAGTTTTCTGAGGGACAGAGTTGTCCAGAGAAGGAAGAATCTCCTTTGTGAGAAAGTGAAGTCCTAATCATGGGTAAGATTCCATCAGAGTCTCAGTAGCCACCAGTGAAAGTTAACTCACTCACTGGGGGCAAGGCTGCACTCTCTGAAGGCCTTCTGAAGTAGAGATTCTCTGGTTCAAGGCCCAAGGTGACCAAAGTAGCAAGCTACCACCACATTCTGAACCCTTAGGAGCTGGTACATAAATCTGCTTCAGATAGAAAGAACTGCCCAGAGGCTGATGGGAAGAGTTTGGGACCAGCCTCAAAGAGAACTATGATACTGGAGAAAGCATAATTCAAGAACAACTAGCCTCTAGCAGAAGAGAAAGAAGCCCTCCTCCTTTTCCCCCAAGAACCCTCCTCTCTCCCAAGGAGGGCTGGTGCTTACCTATTGTCATTGCTTTGGTGATGATGCTGGCTCTGGGGCTTTGTAGTCACTAGGGCACCATTTTGAAACAATGCACAACCATCTACTAAACGGAACCACTAGTGACTTGAAAGCCCCTGGGCCTTGTCTCTTCTGCCGCTTTTGATGATGGGTCCCCACCTGTCTGGGAAAACTGAGGTGCAGAAAGGCAAGAGGCAGGCCCATGGTTAGCTGGCAGAAGAGCAAGGATCCCAAGTCAAAGGTAGTACAACTGCTTACCCAGAGACCCTGAGAAAAAGAAAAGCATTTGTAAAATAGCCCTCTGCCCCTGCCTAGTACTGTGCAAGCAAAACTCTAGCCAGATGAGCATGAGCTATTCCTCACCCAGTGACCAACTCTGTAAGTGCAGCAAAGCAGATGTTCTGCCTAGCCACACAGAAGCAAAGCAAGACTCCTTCTATGGCAAATGGCTGGTTGGGTGACTGGCTCCATCTGCATTCTGGAAACGATGAGGGCAGTGCCTCCACTGCCCTGACTTGGTCAGTACATGTGAAGAGGGTTTCCAGGGCTGCTCTGGGACCTTAGCTTCTCATTGAGATCACCTAGGAACACAAGCAAAGACACTCATATCTGATTGGAAGCTGACATTGAAAAGATCCAGGATCCTCCCCTTTAGTCCTTGTTAGGGACAAAGTCAGAAAACCAGTGATCACCATGGCCATGTTGAATCCACCATGAAGGCTTTGACAGGAATCTGTTAGAGTTCTTGTTAGAGCTGCTTCTTTAAAATAAACGTTGATGCAGTAGCAATGGTAACTGCTGAAACTTCCCCCATACTATCCCAGCCCTCACCTAGCTGACCTTAGAACTCTAGCTTCCACTTCCCATTAGGACCAACTTTGTTTCCCACTCAACCAGCTTGAAGTGGTTCTGGGTATGGAGAACTCACATGCGCTCCATTCCCCAAAGTCATCCAAACAGGTCGGTTGTAACAAAGACCTAGAAACTGAAGGGTCTACATGACAAAGCTAGTTGAAATCCTGACAGCAATAAAACTTTAACTACTTACCTACCCTCTCAGGGATTTGGCAAAGCACTTACTTCTTTGCAGATGAGACTGAGATGTAGTTACAAAGTCTCAGTTTCCTCTGCAAACAGTTGTAAGTGCTTAGCATTTACAAGACAGGAGTCATGTTCTACAATATTTCCATGGGATGATTACATACATTTATATGTATGGATGGCCACATCCAGTCATCCTTACCACCCCCCGGGCCTCTGCTTAGCCTTGGTTTCAAAGGCACACGTACCAGCTGGGGTTGAGATAGTTTCAGTAGTGTTGGTCACTCCTGTAAAATCAAACTGAAAGAGCTTCCAGGAATTCTTCTCATTGATTTCAAGATTGAAATCTTCCCATTTGTAGATCATCTCACTCTCAGGATAGGAAACTGTAAAGCAACATGGGAAGGAGGGTCCTGTGAGACTGGGAAGCCTAGCTGTCTCCACCAACATGGAGTCTGAGCAATGCCTTGGAGTCCTGACTCTGGCCTCACCAGCTGTGGGACCTTGCCCCTCTTACCTCATTGTTGAAGTCCATTCAGTACGTGCATTTACTGAGCATTCCTTAGTACCAGGCTCTGTGCTGGAAATATAAAGATGAGCAAGGCAGGAGCCTTGCCCTCAAACATTCACATTTTATTGAGTAAGATAGTAAGTATACTTCTGTAATTGTTGAAATTGCTGAGAAACCTCCACCCATGGGACAGTGCAAAAACAGAGGAGGGAAAGACGACTTGGGGACACACCCAACAAAGATTTCATAGAGTAGGTAACATTTCCAATAAATCTTAAAAGCTAAGTAAAATATTCTCTGTATGGGTGAGGCTGAAAGGGTGAGGAGTGCGTTCTATGCGTAGAAAGGTGAAAATGCCTGATGGATTATGGAAATGCCAAAAGTTCAGGATGGCTAGCTCACAGAGGCTGGATGAAGCATACAGGAATGGGTAATAGGGACCAGTCAATGAAGTACCTTGAGGGTCATTCTAAGGAATTTGGAATTGATCCATCATAGTTCAGGGAGGATTTGAAGCTAAAACATGACTGGTCTAGATGATGATTCAGTTAGGTCACCCTTGTCATTATATAAGATGGCTTGTTGACAGGGAGACCAGTTTTGGGAGGCCAATGCAGGAATCTGGGCGCAATAAAATGAATGAAGGCAGGAATCCAAGCTGTGGCAGTGAGAATGCAGAGAAATAGGATCAATAGAGACTCAGGAGGGAAAACCAACAAGATGTGTTGATTGATTAGATGTAGGAGGTGATGGAGAAAGAAGCATCAAAGTTCTTGGCTTGGACAACTGAGTGGCTGATGGTGCCTTTCAATGAGACAAATGTGAACACAGAAGCAACACATTTGTTTTGGGGGTAGAGGTTGGGAGGAGACAATGTATTTAGTTCTGGACATGTTTGGTTTTAAAGTGAAGATGTTGTGAAAGCCCAAGTGGAAGATGGCAAAGACCTAAGCCAAGGTACTGACAGTGGAGATGGAGAGGAGCAGACATACTTGAATTACACTTCAGAGGTGGGTAACTGACTTGAGATGGAGTGGAAGGAAGAGGAAAGAACCCAACACAAGGTCCAGGTGAAGCAACACAGTATTGTCAGCAGGAGAGGGATGAGGAGGCTCTGGGCAAATCTGGCACCATCTTAGGAGAAAAGCAGAGGCAGGAAAATGTAAAGGGCAAGGATGAGAAAAAAGAAGGGGCTCAGCATGACCCTGGGGCCCCAGAGACCTAAGAAGGTACTCACAGCTAGAGAAAGACAGAGGGCAAGAGTGAGAATCCATTGGAAATTTGAGCATGTGGAGTAAACATCCAGCATCAATGGTCATCCTGGAAGGGAGAAAGGAGCCTTATTAGGCTGGCCCCGAGCACTTAGGTATCCACCCACCTTGGGCCAGGGGACCACCACCAATGAGTGGCAACAGTAGGATTTGAAACAAAGAGCTCAAAGGAGAGACAAAAAGAGAGGAAGAACAGCTTGAAAGTATCTGGTTACTTTGGTTTCCATCATCAGAGGAATGTGTGGACCAATTTAGATGGGCTTTAGTTTCTTACCCATCCCAGCTTCCAGGACTGGCTAACATTCTCCCACTCTCTCCCACCTTCCCACCTCATACCACTGATAACACAACCTTCCCCTGCCAGACATTCAAATGTCCAGCCTGCTCTTAGGTATCTTTCCAGCTGCTGGGTTGCTGCTCCGCCTGGACAATTCCACAACCATGCACGTGTCTTTACATCCAGTGCCCACTTGGGATGGAATTGTCCAGGCAGTGCAGTCATACTCTAGTGGCGGGGGGGACCTGTGGACTGGGAGCCAAATAACTGGGTACCAGTCCCAGCTCTGCCATGAACTTGGTGTGTGGCCTTAGGTAATCTTTCTATTTTGAGGGCTAGTGTCTGTATCTATACATGAAGCGGTTGAGCTCAAGGTCTAGCAAAGCTGGAAAGGCCCTTTGAAGTATCATTCAGGATGAAACCTATATCCATGATTCTTTGGTAAAAAGAGTCCCAAGAGGTAATATTCCAGAGGCTTGACATACCTAATTGTGTACAACACTTTGCCATCCTTGTGGATGCGAACCATCTGGTTGGGCATGGTGATCACATGCTCTTGAGTCCTCTTAGAATTCCTAAAAAAGGTGTCTGGGATCCATAGTTGGCTCACCATGTTGCCATTAAGGACAAAACTCTCAAAGCTGCCATTGTAACGGAGGCGTTCATCATACCAGGTCTGGCAGAAGGTGATGTCAATGGTGTATTCCTGGTGGGATTGATAGAAAAGCACACACCTAGAGCTGTACAGGCAAAGAGTATTTTCATGCCATCCTGTGAAGGGCCTATTGAGCAGATAGGAACCTACTTAGGTTTGCACAGAGGAAAACAACATGAATTAGGCTGTAGGACGTTTCTATTTCCAGGTATTCCCAAAAGAAGGGAACATTCCCAGATAAACAACCATCAGGGAAGACATATTTCATCTAGAAACAGACAGGCAATTGTGGCTTAATTGCGCAGGCTGGGCTCATCACATCACCACTACCTTGTAGGGTTATGAGATTACTCGAGCCAGGTTAACACCCTCTCAGCCTCCACATTTCCATAGCAAACCAAAGATTTCAACTCAAAATCATCTTAAACATTACAAATACACACACACCTTTGGTTGTATATGGTGAAGTTTCCCCTTTCAGGTTTTATTTGGGGAGCACAAATGTTAATTAACCTCAATCCTTCATTCTTCAGACTTATATTTTAAAATGAAGTGCTTTGAGAAGTGTGTATTTAGTCTCATGTTTTTTGAATAATTGTTTTGTTTTTCATTTTAAACAAGGGCACCTGACCTCTGAATATGTGTGTGCATAAGCATAGCTATACCTGTGATTATTTGGTCTCCAGATGATATTATCTATCCCATAAACTGTCTGTTAAACATTGAGAAGGATGTTTAATAGGAAGAAGCATGAGAAGCTAGAGGTTTGCTCTACTGGTACTGAAGGGTAAAAAACAGACTGCAATAGAATTGCAAGTAGTGTGAAGAACAAGTGCCAGAACTAGGCCAAGGGGGAACCTTGAGGGCTAGCCCAACTTCCTTTACTTTAAAGGTAGGGAAACTGAGGCTCAGAGAGAAAAGGGCCTGTCCAAAGTCACACAAATAGCTAATGGCAGCATATTGACTCTGATGCTCAGAGCACCATTACCATGACCTTGCCCTGGGATGGCCTTCACTGATTTCCCTCTCTAGTGCTTATTTCACTTGCACCAACAATCCGTTTGGGTACCAAGGTCCAATTTTCCCCTGTAGAATCCCTAGGTCTTTCTCCTGAGTTATCTCGCATCAAACAATGAACACCAACCAGAAACCTACAGCTTAGAGGCCAGTAGAGCCCTCAAGGGAAAGCTTGGCTTTGCTGCCTAGGCCAAGAGGTGTGGAGAGCCATTGCCAAATTGCTGGGAGCTAGCCTCCCAGACTGAGAAGGTTCCCTGGAGCAGTCCAGAGAAGCAGACAGAAAAAAGCCTAACTACCATTCAAATGGAAGCCCCCAGCCCTGCTCCACCCAGCCCCACCAGCCTTCACAGGTGGCCTTCAGAGTGTTTCTACAGTCCCAAGTAGCTGGCAGTTCCAACTTGGCCTATGGAGCCTCCTTCATTCCTAGGCCATGTGAACTATAGCTAGGGGAAGTCTCCCTTCCCCAATCCATGCATGCTGTGCTCTTGCTCTATGTTAGTGTTTCAAATGAGCATTTAATTTCTATTTAACAAGATACCAATTGTAAATTTATTACACAGCAACTGATAACTAACAGTTCAATTTTTCCCCAGTTTGGCAAGGGAGCTTGGGTTGTACATCTTTTTTAGCTCAGCTGAAACTCTAAAAATTCAGTGTCAAGGAATTGGCTTAATTAGGATTGCTTGCAACAATTATCACAGCAAAAAGCCTTAGCAACTGTTGATGCTATGATGGGCAATCATTCCCAGACTGGTCACTACCTTCTAAGCTCAGGCTAGATATTTCAAAAATTTAACCAGGAAACTGGTAGAAACATTTGATTTAAATCTCCATGCTATGGGCTCGGGTTTCTCTCCCTAAGAACTAATCCTATGCTCTACGCAGCATCTGATTAGCTGAGGGGTGTAGGAACTCTCTTCAAACAACCACACTCCTTCGGTAACAGAATGCTTGCTAAGAGGCTCAGTTGCTTCAAACGTAAAATGAAGATCCCAGTGGCAGCCGTCCCTGCCATAGGCTGTCATGAGGGTCCAAGGAGACAAGTATGCCCTGTTCATTGGTTGTGTGAGAGAGATACACACTCCCTCCTTACCAAATACAAAACTCCACAGTGTTACCAAGGAAAAGTAGACTGTACAAGAACTGAGAACTCCCACAGTTTTAAAGAACTATTTGGAAATATGTAAAAGACCAGACTTCTTGGGGGAAATTTAATACCACATGAGTATTTGGCATCTTCTAAAGGCACTTGGCCTAGGTTAAAGCCGCACTTTATTGGCCAAAGAAAATCAAGTTGTTGGCTCCTCTTTGCATGAGTTCTGTGCCAGTGGCTGCTAAGTTATTAGACTGTATCCCTTGGGCTTGTTAGGTATCAGGGAAAAAAAGTGACTTCTATAGTACATCTTTCATAATTCATTTGCTCAGTTAACATATACTGAGTTCTTGACACCAAGGAAACCATAATCAGGAGAACAAGGCAGATAAAGAGCACATAATTACAATACAATGAGGTAGGGAAGATCAGGTAAACAACTATGATATAAGCTAGAAAAATCTGAATCCCAAAGAGAGGAGTGTGGTGTGAGTACAAAGGGAACAATTAATAGTTGTGGAGGTCAGAGAAGATGCTATTAGAGATAGACCCTGAAGGATAAGACTATGGCAAGTAGAAAATTGGAGCAATGGCATTCCAAACAGGAAATAGCTTGAACAAAGACTCAAAGGTACATGGTGATTTGGTAATACCCATACTCTACTGTGACTAGAGCATGTGGTCTCTAAAGGGGTGGAAAAAAAAATAAAACCAGAGCTCTGGGTTAGCTCCAGCCATGGAGGGCCTTGACCACTAAAGTGTGGTGTTGAACTTCACGCTTTAAGCCAGGTCAGACCTACAGGAGGCACATCACATGGGAGGCCACTGGGTCAGTAGGTAGACTGGGGTAGGCAGAAACCTTGAATTTTGCATATTCCAAGGAGAGATAAGAGAGGCTGAGGACAGTCCTGACACTAGAATGATAGTAATGGAAAAGGAAAGAGAAATGAGAGCAGCAGTCTTACAACAAGAGTTAGTAACTAGAGACTTAAATCTATAAAAATCACTATCAGAAAAAAAGAGCAGTTCCATTGTGGTGTTTAAAGTTGCTTTATTATTTTTATTTTGAATGAAAGACCAGAAGATATGGTCAGGACTCTGAAAGTCCCCTTCAGGCAACAAGGGACTTACCTTTTCCCACCTTCTAGAGTCAGTGTTGGTTATAATATCCCCTCTCCAAAACAAAACCAAAACCAAAACCACAAAACTCTTAGACACAGAGCAGAAAAAACAAGTATGTGAAAGGGCCCATGGGTCAGCTCTCTGGGCTACAAGACACTGTGATCAAAAATCAGTACTCACCATGTCCAGAATAGAGATAGGACCAAGAGTGTTGACAGAGAGCTCAACAGTGACCACAGTGGGCTTTTCTGCAAAGGAGACAGATGTGGCCGAAGTAAGTGTCAAATAGCGGCAGGGACAGGGGAGGGCATGGTCAGAGGGGAGAACAAGGAGATGGGTGAGGACTAGAGACATGGTTTCAACATCCAGTGCTATTTCTTTCTTTGTTCTTTCATGGCAAGATCCAATTCACAGACTGTTAAGAGCTGGACATACCTTGAAGGTCAGTCATCTAGTCTACTCATCTTATTTTATAGTTGGAAAAACTGAGGGTGAGAAAAGAAAAAAAAGTCTAGACCAAGGTCAAGAGCACTGCTGAAACTAGAGTTGATATCTCTTACCTGACAGGTCAGCAGCAGATGTTCCTGCCCATGTGCACGACACCGTCACCTATACCCACACCTCTGCCCTCAATCTCCTGCTCCAGGAGGGGAAGAACCATGTTCTGCTACTCACCTCCTATGCTAGGGCGCAGTTTGTGGTCATAGTTGTTCAGGATGCTGTTCAGAATGTGAGTGGCTGCTGGCAGTTTCCCAAGTCTGCGATGGGGACCAGTAAGGGTGTGCACTGTTTCCTCAGAGAGGAGCTTCTTTTCAGGAGCCTGGGGCTGGGGCCCATAGACATCCTCATGGGCAGAAGGTCCATTTTCTGATTCAACATGAGGTTCTTCGCTCCTAGAACAAAAAACCAAACAAACAAAAAAACTGAAGCTCTGTTCTCCACTCTGTAGGGGCCCCAGCTGAGGCCTTTTGGGACAGAAGCAAACCAAAATAAGTCTGCATCCCAAGGCATAAAGAATGACCGGTAACAGCATATTTTGAGCTAGTAACAGATTATATTTGTTAACTTCTTCTAAATCTTGCTGCTTTTTGGACACTTTCCATACTATCCTTCCTTTATGGTAATTCTTTATTTTAAAAATATCCCAATAACAAAACCAAGCTCAAGATTTTAAAAGAACTTCTCAGTGTAAGGTGAAGAGGGTGTTTGTATATGAGCTTTGGCCAACCAGCTGCCGTTACTAGTCCTGGTCTCCAGTCTGCCTGACCAGCACCACTGGGGAGCAAATGGGCAGGCAGAGGGCCAGGATTTCTGAGAAATGCTCCGGAAAGCCAGAATAGCCTCTCCCATAGAGGGCTTGGACACCGTGGGAATATTCTGCATTTCTTTGCTTTTGTGTTATTCACTGCTTTGGAGTTGGGGGCCAGGGATGAGGGGAAGCTCTGAGCACTGAGAAAAGGCAGGAGTCCTTTACTCAGAGACTGTCATCCAGGAGAGATGGCCGACTGGAGTCCAGCCTGAATGCCACAGCCATGCACCACAGCCAAAAAATAAGAATTAAATTAAATAAAACAACAAATTAAAAAGCCATCTGGCAATGTATGAAACTCACAGATGGTGTTAGAAGTTAGGGTCCTGGTACTTTTGCTGGGAAGCAGTGAGGAAGTGGGCTTCAGGGGGCTTCTGAGGTTCTGGTCATGTTCTAGTCCCTGATGTGGGTGTATTGATACCAGTGTGGTCATTTTCTGACAACTCATCAGCTACACACTAATGATTTGAGTACTTTTCTGCATATATGTTCTAATTCAATAAAAAATTGTTTTGAAAAATAAAAATGCTAATAAAAATCTGCTAATATATGGATCTTATTTGGATCCCGATCTCAAAAGGCAAACTAAAACACAAAACAAAAAACATTTATGACACAATAAGGGAGATTTGAACACTGACCGCATAGTTTCTTCACTATGACAAAATTATTCTAAAATTTTTGGTGTCATAGTGTTATTTTATTATGTGTTTGGAGTCCTTATGACTAGAAATGTATACTAAAATAATTGCATAGGAAATGATTATGATGTCTGAGATTTGCTTTAGAATAATTTAAGCTGAAATAGAGAGTGGGTGGGGGACAGAGAAATTAACTGTGGTCATGAATTTGTAATTAATGAGGCTGGCGATGGGTACATGGGGTTTCACTTTATTGTTCCCCCTACTTTTCTATATCTTTGAAAAAAATTATAATTAAAAGCTTTTTAAAAACCTTCAGCAAAATTAATCTATGATGTTGTAAAGCAGGAGAGTGGTTTCCTTTGGGTAGGAGAGTGTACCGGGTGGGGGCACATGGTGAAGCTTGTGGGGGGTAGGTGGAGAGGACTAGCAACATAGGCAAGGTTTCTGTGGTGCAGACCACAGACAACTTGGGCAGCAAAACGCATTTTCCTGCGGCATTACAAGCTCTGAGAATTGCCTAACTGGCATACAGATGTGGCAGATTTATGCCATTTCTCATGTCTGAAGTGGCTAATTCCCACTCTGGGCAAGGGGAGAACTGGGCTTGAGAAAAAGCAGTTTCCATTTCCAAATAACACATGCAGAAACGTCCTCTTTCCCTGAGGCATTCCCCCCAAGTCCTCTGACTGTTGGAGGGGCAGAGGGAGAACAGAGGCCTGACACCCTGCAAAATGAGTGACGTGGCTAGGAGCATGGCACAATCAGGACTGGCACTGCCAGCCAAGACCACCCAAATGTCTGAAGCCAACAAGAGCCCCAACGTTCAAGGGGTAAACAAACAAGCAAAAGCCCAGGGACCACTGAAGCCCCCATGCTCCCAAACTATGTCTGCGATGAAAATGATATCAGAAGGTCTTGAGGTCGCTGTAGTTCTACAGCACTTGCCAGTAAAATACAAACAAAACAAACACACTCATCTTGGGATCCTTGAGGTTAAGGAGCTGCTGACACTGCATACCTTTCCTCAGCCAGCCATTAAGCCCCCTTTCAAGGCTAGAAATAATAAAAACTTGAAAAACACTCATGTACTGGACTAGGGGAATCTTTCCATGGGGCCTTTTCATGCACTCACATCCCTCTATATGCAATGGTCCAAGATGGAGCTGAAACTCCACATCCCCTCCCACTACTGAGGATGCTCTTTCAACTAACCGTGGGGGAGGGAAGGAGAGGAAGAGGGCACTGGCAATGCTCTAGGAGGGGGCCCACTGGGTTGTTCCCCCCCCCCAAATCAGCCCTCTTTTTCACCTTACAGATGAAGAAACTGAATCCCACCTGGGGGAAGGGCTGTGCCCAAAGTCACCACCATTTGAGGCTGAGCCTGGACCAGAGCAAGATTTCCTGGTTTGAGGTGGCCCTTGCCAACACACCCCAAGGCCACCTCCAGCTCTTTGCTGACATCATGGGTTGCCATGCTGACAATGTCTAAACACCAGTTACTTGGCCCTTCCCTCCCCACCCACTCCAGGGGACTGGAAGGGTAGTTTCCATGTCAACAGCTCCTCTTCCCAGCTCTTTTTTTTTTCCTGCTCCTAATGCTTCCTTCTGCCCCCACTGCCAGACCCCATGCCAGCTCTCCCAAACAGTTCAATTCATATCTGGAGGGATGTGGATGGCTGGAAATTCCTAGCACGCATTCAGAAATATTTGCCAAGTCCCTGCTGAGGCCAACCCCCACATCCCAGGACACCGGTGAGCCAGCAGGGAGCTCTTCAGGGGAGCTAAAGCATTCTGGGGTGAGGAGAGAAGCCATCTCCCCTCTCCCCAAAACAGATAAGCAAGACAGGAGCCCAGTGCCATGGAGACTTCTGGAATGGAAACCGTCTCAAAAATATGAAGCAGTCATCTCCTACTCTATAAAGTCAGAAGTGCAGGGAACAACCTTCCTAGCAAAGTCTCAGGGCCAGAAGAAAGTGTGAAGGAAGTTGGCTGCTCAAGGGAAACCTGTTGTTAGCCTTTGGAAAAGGGGATGGGGATTGAAATCCAGGACCCAAACCTCAGACCTCAGAGAATAACAGTCTCTGACCTCAGGCTCTGGTCAGCCCAACACCCAGCAGGGTGTCTGGTGGGAGGGGGGATGAAGGAGGAAAGGGGAGGCTGGCGGCAGAGAGGAGTGGGGTGGATAACTGGGGCGGGAATCCTTGGACTAAATTGGGGCTAGCGCCTGGGACTGGCACCAAGAGACGCGGCGGGAAGGGAAGCAAGTAAAGTCAGAGTTATCTGGCACAGTGCCTGGTAGTTAGTAGGCGCTCAGAAAAAGAAATTTAAATGAGAGGACACACAAGCCAACACTCCAGCATTTAGGCGCAGTTTCGTTCCCCAAGCCCGAGAGGCTTTCTGGACGCCACCTTCCCAAAGTCTCCCCCAGTCCTCAGCAGCACAAGCCTACGCTGGTCGGTCATCCCGCGGGCCACTCGCTTCTTCCCACTGAAGACCCAGAGAGAGAGAAGCGTGCTCGTGCCCCCCGGCCGTCGCCGTGGTTTTGGAGAGCGGGAGTCTGAGGACCGGAGCGGCCAGGGAACAGGCGTCCCGGCTTGCTTCCTGGGCGCTCCTTCAGGGGTCTGGGGTGCCCATCCTAGAGGGAGCGGGTTGGAGGCTGGCAGCGCGTCCCGGGGACCCGGGATCCAGCTAGCTCGCGCGGGGGCTGGGAAAAGGTGGGCGCGGCGGTTGAGGAACGCAGGGGCGCGGGGGTCCGGGGAGCTGGCCTAGCTCCAGGGGAGAGGGAGCTGGGCGCAGAGAGCTCCTGGGTCCCGGGATGGAGACTCACCTAGACGGAAGGATTATGGACATGCCCAGGAGGATCAGGAGAACTTTGGTTAACATCGTGGTGGGGACCGGGGTGACCACCTGTGCGGAAGTCGCTGCGCACGGTCTGGCCGCACCGAGCGCGGTGTGCAGCGTTTTGTTGGGCTCCAACTTCCACTCCTCCCACTCGCCCCGCCCCGCGCCCCCACCTTGGCCCCGCCCCCTGAGCCCCGATGGAAATCGACGACGTGTTCGCTGCTGCTGCGGAGAGTAGGGTGGATAGGCTTGGGCTGGCGGAAGGAAGGCGGAGGGAGAAGAGGAGGAAGCCCTGTCACCAAGGCCCCCCGCCCCCCGCCGCCACGACTGCAGCGCTGCCAGACAGCCACGGGCGGGGGACGGGAAAGGGAGGAAGAGGCGAGCTGGCGGCGCGGGCCCCGGGCAGGGGAAACCGGAGGCCCGCGGCTGCGGCTGGGAGGGCGGCCACAGACTGGGCCCGGCTAGGCAAGATGGGGGACTGGGTGGGCTCCTGCCTCCTTATAGGATCCCTTCAGTCCGCTAGAGTACCGCGGGATCAAACTGTGGCTTCCAGCCCTCGGCTCCCTCCCCTATCACCTGTTGCGTCCCCAGGTCTTCTGGCCTCTGAGATTTTCCCTACCCTCACTCCAGACCTTCCAGGCCTTCAGAGTACATCTCTGGGCATTGGAAGGAAGCTGGTTGAGTACCTTCCTTGGCACAGGGGAAGAAGAGAGACTTGGTGGGGGGAGGTGTGTCTCTCCCAGCAAGCTCTGATCTGAGCTACTACACAGGCCAGTTTCTCAGGTATTTGGGGGCAAGGAAGGACCCACCAACAGAGGACCAGGCCTAGGCATTCACTGGAGCACTTTCCCTTAACCGCAGAGAGGCAATGAGTGACTCAGTGTGGATCCAGGTTTAGCCCTGGGGCCTGGGTCTGAGAGGGACCATCTGGGACCTCAGAAAACTCTCCAAGACTGGCTGGCCAAATCTTTCTGGAGACTTGACTCTCGGTCATGCCAGAAATAGAAGTGAGAAAGCACTGGGGGTGGGCATGAGGATGGGGGTCAGTGCCCCCATTCAGTGGGGATAGTGAAGAGTCTCAAGCATCCTTGGACTTCCTCTTTGTCACCCAGACCCTCATGATTCACTTGATAGGGGAAAGGATTGCAGAGATTTGCCTGTCAAGCTGATGCCAAACATTAGCAGCATCCTCACCTGTTGCTCTAGAAGGGGCTGTGTGCATCTTAGCTAGCAGGAGGCTCCTTGGAGAGCCTTTGCTGTACCAAGCTAACCTAATACACCCTCTCTACCACCCTATCCCTATCCCATCACTCTGCTTTGTCATCTCCACAACACTGTCCACTAACTGATGATATTCTTGGACATTTCTTTGTGAGCTTGTTTATAGTGGGTTTCCCCCACTGGAATAAGCTCAGTGACAGAAACCAAACCAAACCAAAAAACATGTCTGTTTGGTTTTCCACCATATCTCTGAAATCTAGATGAGTTTGGGGCACAAAGTAGGCACTCAACAAATGTTTGTTTTTGGCCTGTGTGCAGCTGTGTATGTCCCAGTGCCACCCAGTTTACTAGGACCTAGCCTCCCTTCAGCCTCTGTGCAAGGGAGAAGAAAAGACTGCAGGACACTTTCAGGCCTCTTGTGTGCACGTTTCCTAGCCCTGTGGCAGGGCAAACTTCATGGGCTTGTGACCTGTGCAGAAGGGCTGCACTTTGTTTAACGCTTTGCTGTCCTCCTCTTGAAATTCTTAATAATTTTTGAACACAGGGGGTGCCTGGGTGGCTCAGTCGTTAAGCGTCTGCCTTTGGCTCAGGTCATGATCCCAGGACTGGTGCTGGGATCGAGCCCCACATCAGGCTCCCGGCTCAGCGGGAAGCCTGCTTCTCCCTCTCCCTCTGTCTGCTGCTCCCCCTGCTTGTGCTCTCTCTCTCTCTCTGTCAAATAAATAAATAAATAAAATATTCAAAAAATAATTTTTTTAACAAGTGCCCCTGCATTTTTATTTTTCCCTCGGCCCTGAAAATTATGTAGCCACTCTTGCCCTCGGGAGATATGCTGCAAAGCAGGGACCAGGCAAATGCAGAGCATTCCCAAGCTTACTACAGGGAGAAAGCTGCCCACCATCTGCCTGCCTTCCTGTCTAGCACCAGAGTGCTGCGCAGAGCGGCCTTGGGTTTGACATTGGAGTTCCAAGAGATGGAGGTTTGACTGATTTCCCTGTACTCTCCTGGGTTGAGTGCAGCGTTTAATGACCAGCATTAGTTATATTTGTTGAATAAATGACCGAGTCCCAGGCAGCCAAAAGAGGCAAGCAGTTACAGCTTTCTAGTCAGAGGACCCACCTGGGGCACCTTTCTCTTAAGGGTGGAGATTAGTCACATTTTGCCATTTTCCTTACCCATCTCGTCCAATAGGATAGCTACAAGGACCTGTGGAAATTCATGAGCCTTCTAAAAGACAGGGCCTGATTACTGTGTTGCAGCTCTCCTAGTACTTCCTGTGTGCTTGTCTAAGCCAGGCCATGGACTTGGCAATGGAGGGATATAAAGCAAGGCCTTGGACATAGTCTTGGTTCTCACATATGTAGCTCAAGAGAGGAGAAGGGACTTCTCTCAGAAATTACTAGCACAAGGTAGAAAGTCACGAGTGCCTTGGAATTCCCAGGAAGACCAGGTCTCCCTCTGGCTGGGCAGTTCTGGAAACTGCAGGCAGGAGGAGTCTGTGTTTTACAGGGACTTGAGACTTGTAGCAATAGATGGGCCTTACTGGCAGAGGTGCAGATATGGGCATTCCAAACATAGAGTCAGCAAAGGTATTGAAATCAGAAATGTGTGGTGCTTGATAGAAAACAAGGAAGAGTTTGCTGGGAGCATTTGCATGAAGAGGCATTGTGGTAGATAAAGCAGGCTTGACAGGCTATTTCTGGTCCTTGAATGCTGAGCCAAGAACCTGTACTTTATCTTGTAGGCAAAGGGGACGTTACAGAAGATTTTCAAACAGAGACATTGCATGTCAGAACTGTTCTTCAAGGAGACCCCTCTGATTGGTCAGCCAAGAGCTGGTACAACCATTTTGGAAAACAGTGTGGAGGTTCCTCAAAAAATAAAAAATAGAGCTACCCCCTGACCCTGCAATTGCATTACTGGGTATTTATCCCAAAGACACAGATGTAGTGAAAAGAAGGGCCATATGCACCCCAATGTTCATAGCAGCAATGTCCGCAATAACCAAACTGTGGAAAGAGCCGAGATGCCCTTCAACAGATGAATGGATAAAGATGTGATCCATATATACAATGGAATATTACTCAGCCAGCAAAAAGGATGAATACCCAACTTTTACATCAACATGGATGGGACTGGAGGAGATTATGCTAAGTGAAACAAGTCAAGGAGAGAAAGTCAATTATCATATGGTTTCACTTATTTGTGGAACATAAGGAATAGCATGGAGGACATTAGGAGAAGGAAGGGAAAAAATGAAAGGGGGGAAATCGGAGGGAGAGAGGAACCATGAGAGACTATGGACTCTGAGAAACAAACTGAGGGTTTTAGAGAGAGGAACCATGAGAGACTATGGACTCTGAGAAACAAACTGAGGGTTTTAGAGGAAAATGGCAAAACTAATGATGTATTGCATGGTGACTAACATAACATAATAAAATTAAATTAAAAACAAACAAACAAACAAACAAAAAAGAGAGAGTTTACAGGAAGGACAGACTGGAGCCCATTTTCTCCCAGAAAAGGAGTTGTATGGATCTGAATGAGAGCAGAGCCACCAGGATGATTAGAAGGGAGAGAGCAACATGGGGGAGGTTTAACTGACACGATTGATATCTACTTGGAGCGGGGGAGGAAGCAAAGGAAATTGGATTGCTAGAGAAGATTCAGGGTCTTCCCCAGGTGACCAGGGTGGCAGAACAGTAATAGGGAAGGCAGAAGGAAGGGAGAGAGCTTTTAGTCACAGTAATGAGAACTGTCCCTTGCATTTTGTGTTTCACTTTCTAATGTCCCAAGAACCTTCATATTTATTATCTAGGTGTGTGTGCGTGTGTGTGTGTGTGTGTGTGTCTCCCCACTTCTCTATCCTGGGCTCATCACTTCAAATATATCTCTCTACAACTTGATATTCAAGCTTGATATAAACAGAAAAGTTAATATATCAGCTGCATTTTCATAACTAAACCAAGCTACCCATTGATCAGAATAGCCGTGAGCAACCTCTTTGTCACTTGTGAATGATCACATTTAATAACCAATACCAAACCACCATGTGTCATGCTATACATGTGGTTTAAGGGTAAAACCAGAGCTGCTGGTCATAAAGTCTGTGTGTTCCTGTCTCACTTGGCCCAAACTGTAACACATGCACAACGTGTTTTTCCTATTAGACCAAGGGAAAAATACCGGTCCCAACAAGTTGTGCAAGATTCTTAGCTAGTTAAGTATCTGGGCTTACAGCAAGAACAAGATGCCTGGGACACTGGGGAAGCAAGCTGGAGGAAGAATTCTCTATAGGGCTAAGCTGGGAGCTAATATGGATGGAGGAGCGAACAGGGGACAACCAGCATTCAGAACAAATAGACAGTAGAGATAGAGGCAGCACAGGGCAGTGATTAGGTCCTGTGCCCTACAGGTGGGACTGGGTTTGAATTTCAGATCCTCCACTAGATACTAGCTGAATGAACAAAACTTACGTGCCATTCTCACCATTACTGATAAATTACTGAAAAATAGTGCAGGCACACCTGGTATCCTTAAGGTCTTGAACAGTACCTAGGAAGTGTCTGACCAGGGAGCAAGAGCCCAGCCCCAGATTTCCGTGGCAGAGCTAGGCTCCTATTTCAAGAAGGTGATAATGGACTGGAAAAAAACAGGTTCTGGACATTGGGGAATTGGACCACTGAGGGAACACCCTAGGCTGGTGGTACTCAGGTCCAGTCTACAAGGGAGGAGAGGCATGGCTGGGGATGGAGATTGAGAGTCCCAGCACATGGGTGCTATTCAAAGCCATGGGACTAGATGCAATCACCCAGGGAGGAAGAAGATGGCATAAGCCTGAGTCCTGAGAGAGCAGTCACAGTAGCCAACAGAAAAAAGGAGAATTTCTATTAGGATGGCAGGTTCAACAACATTCTAGTAAGACAAGGATTGAATGATGCCCACTGGGTTTATCAATAAGGAAGTCATTGGCAAGCTTGACACAAGCTGTTGCAGTGGAGCATTTGGGGTGGGGGCCAGTTCACAGAGGGTTGAGGAGTGCAGGAAAGGGTCAGTGAGAGAAGGGAGAATATGAACACAGCTTATCTGAGAAGTCTGGCTGGAAAGCAGGGAGAGCTGTCACTGTTTCCCAGACCAAAAGTGGAGATGGGGCTTAATGAAGAGGCCATGTCTGATTCTTCTCTGGGTCCCTAAGACCTGGACCAAAGCCTTGGAGAATAAGAGAAAGAGGTCCAAGGAAGGAGCTAAAGTGTCTTCTGTGAGGAATGAATATGTGAGGTGAGGATATGAAGTCAGAAAACACAGAGAACTTCTCAAGAAGTTTATAGTGAAGGAGGTCAGAGTGCAGCAGCTAGAGGGAAGCAAATACTTGGAAAATTCTGATTTTTGTGTTTTAAAGATGAATGAGATATGTTTATAGGCTACAAGGAAGAAGTCAATTGAAGGGAAGACAGAGGGGAGGAAGTCCTTAAGGAGGTAGCTGGGTACAATCAGACTCTAGTGCGCAGAACTGATCTACTAGTGGAGGATGAACACCTCTTCCTCAGAGGAGGGAGGGAGAAAAGGAAAGGAGAAGAAAGAGAGGCTCATTCATTTATTCAACCAACACTTGTTACCAGGCACCAGGCACTGTCTTAGATGCTAAAGAAATGAGAAAAATAAAAATTCCTGCTCTTGTGGAGCATACATTCCAGGGGAGGAGGCTGACCATAAAAAATATATATATAATAGGAAAATTTGTAGCATTTTAGAGGGTAATAAATGGTTTGGAGAAAAATAAGCAGAGTAAGGTAAGTAGGATTAAGAGTGCTGGGGAGAGTGGGTTACAATTTTACATAGGATGGTCAGGGAAAGCATCCCTAAGAAGATAGCACTGGGCTATGCAAATGTCTGAAAGAAGAGTGTTTTAGTACAAAGGAACAAACAATAAAAATTACCTAAGGGCAGAGCATGTTTGGCATGTTCCAGGAACAACAAGAAAGCCAGTGCATCTGGAGTAAAGTAAACAAGGAGTTAGTGAGAGATGAGATCAGAGAAATAATGGTGTGGGGCTGGCAAAACATGTAGTGTCACTGAAAAAAACATTAACTTTTACTCTGCTTAAAAATGGAAGCCATTGGGAGAGTTATGAGGAAAGGAGTGACATAACATGGCATAGAGATGACATTTAAAGCTATGGGACTAGATGAGATGAACATGGGAATGAGTGTAGCTAGAGAAGAGAACCAAGGACAGTAAGAGACTGGGGAGAAGAAAAAGAGCCAGCCAAAAGACTGAGAAATGTGACCAGTGAGGTGAGAGAATAATCAAGAGTGAGGCATCACTGAAGTCAAGAAAGAGGGAGGAATTCAATTGTTAACTGCTGCTGGAAGGTCAGGTGGGATAAGACTAAGACTTGATCATTGTGGTTAGCAATATATAAGTCATTAGTGACCTTGACAAAAGAAGTTTGCATGGTGTGTGCTTTTGGATGGATGGGACATTGGAAATAAGGAGCATAGACAATTCCTTGGGGGAATTTCATTGCAGAGGACAGCAGCCAAATGGGACAATTGTTGGAGAAAGAAGGAGGCTCAAGAAGTTATATGGGAGAAGAGACAGCATGTGTATAAGTTGATGGGAATGCCCAAGTATAGAGTGAAAAGTATGCTACATTGGAGTCAGGGTGAGGATGATGTCATTAAGTGAGCAAGAGAGGATAAGATGTAATGGTTTGGAAGCAACATTGTAGGTGACAGCCCCACCTGAGACCCTAAGGGACATGGAGTACAGGAGAATAAACCCCTTTAGATGGCCTCCAGAGCTGGTGCCCTATCACAGTGTATTGACTGGATTAATAACTGGGTGTGTGAATGAGAGCCCTGCAGGGAAAGCCATGTCCTCCAGGTGGAGGGGAGCTAGAGTTGGATTTGGATAAAGAGGTGGGAAGGTGGAGGCCTCTGTCTCATAGAGCAAGGTGCTGATGGGCTAGTGGGAGGCTTTGAAGATATAGGGGATGCCAGAGTGGTCAGGGTCTGATTAAAATTGCAGAAGCACAGAGCAGTGCAGGGATGGGTGTGCTATATAGAGAGCAATGAACCCAGAGACTTACAGAAACTGGGGTGTGGAATGTGGTGGGTCTTCTTGGAGTTTGAGGGAGATGATTACCTGCACCCCTATCCCGTCCCCTCCAAATTCATAGTAATTTAAAAATAAGATACAGGGGTCGGACAGATTCAGAAGAACAAATAATTCCCCACATCCCTTAATAAAGGGAGCAGAGGCTCCAAATTGGCTTCCGTAAATGCCATCCTATCCCTCACCCCTGCCTCAAATTAAACTTAACTACCTTTCCTGAGGACAGGCAGCTGCAAAAGGCAGATGGCCTTCCTGTGTATCTCAGAAATCTGGCACAGAAGAACCAAGGATCGCTGTGTTTTCCTTTGCTCTGTCTTACCTATGAGGTAGGCCACTGCTTCTCCTTAGGGAGGAGTAAGAGAAGTAGCAGAAATGTTTCTCGCACAGCACAGGCAACTGAAGTTTCCTGTTATATGGGCAAAGTGAAGACACTAAATAGAGGAGGAATCATTTCACTTATAGTCTCCAGGTTTTTATTCCTTTTAACCACTTAAGCTTAATGATTAAGTCTAAGATTAACCATAGGTTGAGCTACGACCCTCATGTTTGTAGCAGGGGTTAGGGAAAATGGGATGTTATATCAAAAAGCCCCTTGGTACAGCGAGTCCTGTTCTCCCTTTCATGAAACATTTCCCCCATTACCAACTTCTGCCCTCTTTGTGTATCTTCCTTCTTTGTGTAGGGAGGGGCTGACATTTTGAACTCCCCTCTCCTTTCTCACAGATGCTGTTCTGAGTGCTGGGGATACAGTGAAAAGCCAGACTAAGTCCCTGCCTTCATGAAGCTTACATTCTTATGCAAGAACAGGCATTACTCAAATAAGGAAGTAAACCTGTTAATTTCCAGTACAAAATACCATGGGACCATTAAAAGTGGTAATGTAGCCAAGAATAACTGCAGGATAAGGACAATGGCCTGTCAATCTGGTCAGGGTGCAAAAAATGTCCTGGGTCCTTCTGGACCTTCTGGGTAGCTTGGACACTCAGGGCAATCAGCTCTGAAACCAGTTTTGCCATCTCTAATTCCATTGTGGAGTAAAGGGAGCATGAGGAAGGTAAAATGACAAGGCTATTAATATATGAGAGGCTGCCAAGCCATTATCGTTTATTTCAAGTGGTGGTAAAAGCAGATGACTCATCCTTCGGAGCTGCAGGACTTTGCACCAGTCTGGATGGTCTACTGGCTTGCCTATTTTCCCAAGCCCGAAGTTCAGGGGATAGAGCTTCTGAGTGCTAATAGCCCTGAGGAGCTGCATTTCTTCACCCCAGCTCTAGAAAGATTTTCCCAATTGTCAAAGGTCCCAAGGGAACAGATTCTTCAACAATGACTGGGAGCAGGGTGGTTTCCTGGTGGGGATGGAGCTAGGCAGCTAGACGGAAGAGTTTGTATTTTACTTGCCCTCCCTCAGCAGACATACTTCCTTGCCTTGTAGGTTAAGGAGGAAAAGAAGGAGTCTTTTGTTGGAATTCCCAAGAGAGGCTTCTTTTCTCTGGAGCTCTGGGCAAATGCAACCTATTTCATGAAAGACATTTCTCCTCCCAAGGCTTTGGAAAACTGATTGGCAGGTTCATAATGCTTGCTGGGACCAGTTGCCCATCATTTGTAACAGTTGGGAGTGTTGAGCTTGGTTAAGTGCTCTGAGAGGCTCCCTGTATGGAAGCTCTGCCACTGAATCTACAATGTGAAGCAGCCTGTTCTACAAAAGCAATTGGTTCCAACAGACTGGGAGGTGAATTCACCAAGGAAGTATGTAGTTTTAACGTAAAAAGGTCTTTGTAAAGAGCAGGTGTTCTTTCTTTTCTGATGCACCATCAATAATATCACTGGTTGGGCTTCAGTTCCAAAATTATTAGGGCTGGTGCTCTTGTATGAAATAGAAAGGGCTCCATGGTGGGCCAAATAAATTTGAGACTTCCTATTTCTATGGGAAATTTTGACAGGAGAAAAAGATAGAGAATATGTTTTCATCTCTAAGGGCCTAGTATGATGGGCTGTAAAAGGAATCAGGATTTGGAAGGGACTATAAAAGATTTGATGAAGCTGGTACTAACTTCCTCCTGAAATAGGAATCTCTTTTATAGTCTCCCCTCACAAGTGGGCATTCAACCTTAGATTGAACCAAGGATGGGTTGCCCACTACTCACAGGGCATTTTTGTCACTTTTAGACTAGCTGTACAGCAAAATGTCCTTGACATAAGTAAAGAATTACCTGAGGGAAGTTAGAAAGGCCAATCAGACTCCTTGCTTTTCAACTCTAAGTTGTCCAGAACAAAACATTTAAACTAGAAATTAGAGAGCCCATCCCTACTACTCTTTTGCCCTTCCCACATAGGCAGGCATGGTTTGAGCTCCCCCTCTATAGGTATGCACTCTTTGACATTCAGGAATCATTTTCACACACAAAAAAATAAGTAGGTGACACATTTTCCTAATGCTTCTGATACTATATGGACCAAAGATTAGCCAAGAATATAGAGACATCATACTCATCTGGATGTCCCAAAGTTGACAATAAAGCTTCTACCATTTCTTCATGGGCAAGCCCTTAGGACTTTACTCAGAGCCTGTTTACTTAGTCTACACTCAGTTCTAAATATCCTGTGGAAATCTGGTTACCCAATATGCTGCAACTTAATAGCACAATTAGAAGGGACCAAAACTTATTCACCTGATAATTCAGACTGCAGCTACTATTTAGAATTGTCATAATCAATTGAATTAACCATAGAATTTCAGTGTGTTCTTGGGGAAATTACTTTTCTTCTCTGAGCCTGTTTTTATTTTTGTTTGGTTGCTTGATTGATGTGAGAGAGATGATAGCTCCCATGCATACTTTACAGGCCTGTGTTATTGCTTGATTCAGCTATTGTGTTGGAACATTATAGTACTTTTAGCTGAAAGTAATAAAAACCCGTACTTAGATTGACTCAGAAAACAAAAACATTTATAAGGAGGTCCAGAGGTAATGTGGGCCGTTAAGTTGCTTAATTCAGCTGCTCAACAATGTCTTTGAGGACCATCTTACAAATAACACAGTATAGTTGGCTCTTTTCTTTAGTGGCAGAACTTGAACTAGAACAAGAACTGAACTTAAAGGCATCTGACAATTAACCCAGAGCCCTGTTCAGTGCTCATGCTGTCTTAGAATTTTGGATATTCCATAGTTAGCAGTTGCCTTCTGTGTGAGGCTGTGTTGGGGGAAAAAGTCATTGGAAGTTGAAGAAAGCTATGGCAGGGGAGCTTTTGATGTCAATTTGTTGTAAAGTTCCATAACTCCAAGAAGGATCTAATTCTATGATAAGGTTCAAGGTATATCAGAATAGAAAAGGGTCATGGAGGTTAGAGAGACATGGTCTGTTTAGGATGCTTCTGATTAGGAGTGGTGAGAGCATTGGGTACATAAGGGGATAGGGTGGGGAGTGAAGTTGGCATGTATCTCTAGTGCCAAGATGCTAAGGCTGGGTTATCTATTTTGAGGAACATTGCATGATTTAAGTAGAGGAGTTTGGCATAGTCAGATTTATATTTTTCAAAGACTAGTATGGCTGGGATGGCAAGCATGAATTTGGAAATGTGGAGTATGAGACCAGAGGTAGCTGAATCTCTTAAGATACTATTGCAATATTCCAGGAGAGAAATACTGAGAATCTGACCTAGGTCAAGGCAGAGGGGATAGAGAGAAAGGACTGAGAGTCCTTCAGGTTTAGTCTCAGCCTGGTTGTTGGTAACAGATTGGATGTAGGTGGTGAAGGAGGGTTCAGCCTATGGGAACTTTTGAGTTTTGGTTGTAGCCTCCTAGTGCCTCAAGTGTCCTTCATTGAGATAGGCTCCATCACAAAGGCAGAATGCCCTTCGATGGAAGATAAAAGTTTTGGTAGTTTGGAATATGTTGACTCTGAGGTATCTGTGGGATGACCAAGTGGAAAGTTCCAGGAGGCAGTTGAATATATCAAGCTGGAGCTTAGGACAGAGGTCTAGGTTAGAGATTGACTTATGAGTACTATGTATGATATTGTATATAGCACCTTACGTTTTAAAAAGCATCTTCATCTTCATGATTTGATTCAATCCTTACCTCAATTCTATGAGGTAGACATTATTTTTCCCTCTTCCCAGCTGAGGCAACTGAGTCCCAGAGAAATTAGATGACTTGCTTAAGATCACACAGCCAGGAAGTAACAGAGCTGGGGCTAGAATGAGAGTCCCCTAATACGGAATGCCACACATTTCCTACTGTTGTTCAAATAGCAAAGTCAGCTGCACAGAGATAGTGGGAGAAGCCATGGGAATTGAAGTCCCTCAGAAAGCTTATGAAAAATAAGAACAAAGTTGGGCAGAAGATGGAATCCTGGAGTTTTCATGGAAGTAAACATGAGCTGCCTGCAGCTGGGCCTACAGAATTCTGATCAATGTGATGTTATGATTCCCCTTGCCTTTGGACTTAACTGGGTTCCTGGACCTGGGGATGCTGCAACTTCACTTTTCCCAGCTTTCCTCATAAATCTACTCTACACTCCTCCTCCCTGTGCTTCTACTGAAGTTACTCAGTTTGTATTTTGGATCTTGGCTCTGTTAACTGTATCTTGAGGTTCTGAACTCTGGCTGCATCCCTAGATTGTTGACTCACTGGACTCACCCTGGGCCTCCCTGTTTGGGTCTTGGATTCTGTCCAGGGCTTAGGCTGGCTGGGCTTCAGGTTCTGGGTGTCAACACCCAGGGAGTGTCATAGAGAAGGAATGAATTCAGACATGTTTCTTCATCCCATCTCAGGCCTGCTTTCTTGCCAAGTAGGTCAGGGAGAATGACTATGATTTGCTTGATTGGCAAACAAACCCCAGTGAAGTGTCACATGGCATGTTAGACAGACATGAGGGCTTTATAAACTGGAGGGCAATTTTCTGGATGGTCCTCATGGGGAGGCAGTGAGGAAAATCCAAAAGGCAAGCATCAAATTGGGGGTGAGTTGGAGGAAGGAGGGTGCCAAGGGAGACAATGGAAGCTCTGGTTCATGTCTTCAGGAAAACTGAAAGCAATTTATTCCCATCCTCAGATCAGGAGAAAGTGAGCAGCAGAGCTGTGCTGAGAACAGCCATACTTCTTATATCACATTTTCCAGCCTGGGGAGTGAGGAATGTGCATGACTGAGTCTAAAGAAAGTTCACCACTTCCAGCATCCAGGTTTTTGAAAATAGCTATTTAAACCACATATTTTTCTTCTTAGGAAGAAAAAACCCACATATTCCAGGTATGGCACATTTTTCTACCTTAGCAAAACAAAGCACACCAGATATATGCAACCTCTTCCTAATTACTCTTGGTTCTTATTGTGAACTTCATGTCCTGTTCTTGGCTATGACAATTGTTTTCTTCCTCACTACTTAGATGTAGTCACTACTCTTATGGAAAATGGCCCCAAATGGATGTGCTTTTTGAGTCAGTGTATCTCTTTTTACAGGGTTTCTTCTCTGACCTCACTAACAATCTGTCAATTGCCGC
The DNA here is from genome assembly GCF_011800145.1 of Mirounga leonina. Classification (NCBI taxonomy): domain Eukaryota; kingdom Metazoa; phylum Chordata; class Mammalia; order Carnivora; family Phocidae; genus Mirounga; species Mirounga leonina. The sequence goes on from NW_023270210.1 coordinate 3,230,226, forward strand.
TTCTCATGATTGTCAACAAGCCTTCTTCTTTAAGGAAATCACTTTTTCTTGCCATTTCTCATTTGTATTGCCATTGGAATTTAGATATATATGTTTCATAGAACTTTATGTAAACTAAAGTCTCTGGGCACTGTCCCCCACCTCCACAAAAAGGTGTGGAGCATGGGCTTCATAATTGTGATTTCGGTTGCTCTGAGGCTTTCCTTCCCCCAACTCAGTTGTATTCTCACTAAGCAGGGCTTATTCATTCTTTTAGCAAATATTTTCAGAGTACCTACCATATATCAGAGATTCTTTTACAGGCTGGGGATATAGAAGTACAAAACAGAAAATGTCCCTGGCCTCACAAAGCTTGCATTTTATGGGAGGAGACACTTTAAAAATGTGATATATTAGAAGATGGAAAATGCTATGAAGGGAAATAAAGCAGTGGAGGGAATAATGTAGTGCTGAAGGTGCAGTTCATTATTTAAATAGGATACTGTGATTTATAAGGGAATCAAATGGAGGGAGTGAGCCATGTGGATGTCTGAGAGGAAAGCATTCCAGGCAGAAGGAACAAGAATACAAAGGCCCTGAGGTGGGTGGGTGCATGCCTGGTATGTTGGAGAAATGGCACTGGGCCTGGTGTGACTTAAAGGAGTGCAGGCAAAGGGGAGAGTGGTAGAAGGATAAAATCAGGGAATTGCCAGGGGCTGGATCCTGAACCATTGAAAGGACACCACTTTTCACTCTGAAATGGGGGATCATTAAAGAGATTTGAACAGAGGAGTGGTGTTATGAACTGAATTGTGTCCCTCCCAATTAATACTTGAAGTTCTGACCCCTAGTACTACAGAATGTGACTGTTTTTGGAGCTAGGGTCTTTAGAGAGGTAATTAAAGTAAATGAGGTCATTAGGGTAGTGCCCTAATCCAATATGACTGATGTCCTTATAAGAAGAGGAGAATAGGACACAGACATGTACAGAGGGAAGAGCATATGAAGACACAGGGAGAAGATGGCTGTCTACCAGCCAAGGATAGTTTTCAGAAGACCCTGCTGACACTTTGATCTGACACTTATAGGCTTCCAAAACTGTGAGAAAATAAGTCTGTTGTTGAAACCGCCCAGTCTGTGGTACTTCATTATGGCAGCTCTAGTGAACTCATATAAGTGACATGATCAGACTTGAAGTTTAAAAATAGTACCCTGGTCCCTGTGTAAAGAAGGAACTATTGAAGCACAAGGGTGGCTACATAAGTGGCCTGTGGATATGAATATTGATAAGCATAATGAATGTTGTTCAGAAGTGTGTATTGGGCCCAGAGTTGAAGGGGTAGATGAACAAAGGCTCTAACAGAGCAGAATGGAGAGTATATCAAAGGGTGCAAGTGACATGTGCAAAATGATTGAGAACCTGTTTTAAGCAATAGTACAAAGGACAGAAAACTTCTTGGTTTGGCTATGCCCAGGAGTCCCCACTGGGAACACAAACCATCAAACTGCCAAGGTAAAAAAGGTTCTATTCTTGTGTGGCTTTGACCATTTCCTGGGAGGAGAAGGCAGTTGGCAAGGCAGCAATGGAGGTAAATAGCTAAGAACCATATAGCAGATGATTATTAGAAAGGAAGAAAGATGGAATATAAGAGTAAAAAATTACACATGCTTGGAATTGGAAGATCAGGGTTTTGACCACACATATGCCATTGTGGGGCAGATAACTTCCTTGAGCCTTGTTTTATTTCTCTTTCCACTGGAGACCCAAATTCATACCTTGCCTGCCTCACAGTGCTATTGGGAAGGTCAAGCGGGCTAAAGGCTGAGAAAGTGCTTGCTAAGTTAAACAATACAGAGATCTTTAGGTATAAATGCAAGTAAAGGTTTCAGTGTAGCTTCTGGGTGTGGAAGAAGCAAGGAGAAATGGGTGTGGTCAAGACTGCTAGCTGTGCATTTAAATCTAGTTTCATTTCCTTCCATAATAATAAAATTGTGGCTGGGAACATTGCTTCCCAGCTAGACCACATATCCAAGAATCTCCTGTAGTCAGATTCTGTCATATAACTATATTATCCCTAATGGAATGTATGTACCTTAATACCACAGTGTGTTTCCTCCTTGTCCTCTTCCTACGTCCCACCAGCTGGACCCATTTATGGTGGTTACCCACATTTAATTATGTCAATTATATCAGTGCCCTAATGGATAGCCAAGTAACAACTTGGAAGGAACCCGGGCTCATAAATGACTTTCAAAAGGGCAGAACCACTTGCCAGCCAGCATCCTTCACATCAGGACAGTTAAGTGAGAAACTGCTTTTTTATCTCAGCCATCCTATTGTTGTGTTTCTGTTAGAACAACTTAACTTTACCTTAGCTAAAGTGGAATTGTATCTTGAAATACAAAATATTATTGTATCGTTACTATAACAAAAACCTAGCAGATATGTGTGTGGAGGGGGACAAATATATTGATATTATAGAGTTGAAAGCTGGTAACTTCTTGGCATAGCAAAGCATGGTTTTGGCAAAGCATAGTAAAACTGTCACCTAAACTAACTTGAAATTCAGTCTAATGCTTACTGAGAGTCTAGCACTAAAAAAAGTCATTGAGAAGAGTCAGAATATTTGTGTTGGCTGCTCCTTGATGCTTTTAGAAAAGTATTAAAAAGAAGTGGTCTTGCCATTTGTGACAACATGGATGGACCTAGAGGGTATTACGCTAAATCGAATAAGTCATAGAAATACAAATACCATATTATTTCACTCATATGTGTAATTTAAAACAAAACAAAAACTGAAAGACTCATAGATTCAGAGAACAAACTGATGGTTACAAGAGGGGAAGGAGATAGGAGGATGGATGAAAAGGGTACAGGGGATTAAGAGGTACAAACTTCCAGTTATAGAATAAATAAGACATGGAAATGTAATGTACAACATAGGAAATATAGTTTATAATATTTCTTTGTCTCTGACAACCCCCAGCAAGAACCTAGCAAAGGCTGAAGGCTGAAAACTCACTGTGATTCTTTAGTGGGATATATGACAAAGATCATGCAGGTGGCTCAGGAATATATGGTGAGCAGTTCTGAACAGTTCCACCTGTGGTTGAAGCCAGGTAAACAGATTGTTTAGCAATCAATCAGATTATTTCTTTGTGATTAATAGAGCAGCTTGCTTATTCCCAGCTATAAGCAAGATGATCCACCCAACTCCTGCAGGAGCAGGTGTACTCTTTAGTAAGACTATCAACAGAGCTAAGTATTAGAGAGAAATAGACCCAAAGGCCAATGAAATTTCATGTGTAGCTGACAGATGAAGCAGGTCTTGAACTTCTACGGCCATCAGAATCACTTGGTGAACTTGTTAAAATTCAGATTCCTAGGCCCTTCCCTGGACATATTCATACACTTGATTCTTTTGCTGGTGACTCAAGGGAAGACTACATGTTGGTAATTGCTCTCAATTACCCAGAAACTCACTTGAGCCAGGATCAAGTGAGCTGGAAGATTCTTCTTTCCATCTTTAAATGTATCCAGTTACTCCAGTTGGCCAGCTAGTTTTTCATCAGTGTGCTACCTGAACCTGTGAACAATAGCATCTGATACTGTACAGACCTTCTCAATTTCTAAAATATCTCCTGGCCACACATTCATTTAATCCTCATGTTAGCCCTGAGGTAGAGCTGACATGCTAGCATGAGCATCCCATATTTTACAGATGATGGAATTGATAATCAGTGAAGGAAAGTGACTTACCCAAGATTTTATTGCCAGAGTTGCCAAGCTGTGATTCAAACCATAATCCTTAGATTCTAACTCAGGGAGTGTCCTTCTCCCCCAGCCTGTAAGCCGTTCAACCAAGAGGCATTGAGTTTCTGATTTTATTTAATTGTAACAGGTCTTTCAGAGGCTTTGGCATTTATTCTCATCCCTTAAATACATAAAAAGTACCTTTGAAGTTAGAAGTGTTTTTGGCAGTGAACTGTGGAGCAGAGGCCAAATCTCAGGAAAGTGGTCCTTTGTCAGTAGGCTGTCAGTTTCCCTTTTATTACCTAAGGCCCAATCCAGGGCTCTGTCATCCTCCATCAGGTGTCTGGAGCCCCAGTAAGTCTGACCTCCCTAAACAGGATGCCATCTTCCACACCTCTCTTTCCTTCTCTTCATCAGAGCATACTCTCCTGGGCTGCACTCCTTACCCCCAAATTGCCAGGTCTAATGGTGCCATCTAGTTTACTGAGGTCAGGGAAAATGAGGAGGTTTGGCTTAAAGCCCACAGTAGTCCTTGAGGAGGGCCTTTTTTCTACCCTGTAGAGCCAGGAACTCTGCCTGCCAGTCATCTTCCTCAAACTTACAATCCAACTCTGTATGTTAAGATATTGGCCCCAAGGACTTCAGAGTAGGATCCACCTCCCCAAATCCCCTCTCCCAGCTCTGGGGGATTAAAGGCATTTTTTTTTTTGTCTATTCCCATGAAAAATATCCAATTCACTTATGAGAAAAGACTTTGAATCTTGTTTGGAGCCAGTAGGCAGCTGCACAGAAGTCCCATTAATGTCACACCGTTCAGGTCTGAGGAGATAGTTTGCCATTTGACTTCTGTCACATTTCCTCTCCAAGAAGGTTCCCATATCAGCCTAAAGATTATTTCTTTATTCAACAAATTTTTATTGGGACTCTGCTATGTCTCAAGCACTGTAACAAGCTCTGGCAACACAACAATGAACAAAACAAAAATTGAACCTTACATTTTAACAAGGGGGTATTGAGAACGGCTGACACATATAATATGCAAAGCATGTATGTTTTACCTTATGTAAAGGTAAAAAGGTAAAAAGAATAAGATAAGACAAGAAGAAGGGAAAAGTGTATGGTGAGTGTTAGGTCTGTGCACGTGTGCTCAATTTTAAATAGTGCGTCAGTGAAGGCCTCATTTAGAAGATAACATTTGGTAAAAACCCAGAAGACATGAGGGATGAGCTGTGTTGTGGATATTTGGAAAAACAGCATTTTAGACAGAGGGAAGGGTGAGTACAAAGTCCCTGAAGTGAGAGCATGCTTGGCGTGTTTCAAGGAAAAGCAAGGGGGCCAAGTGCAGCAAAAGTGGAGTGAGCAAGGCCAAGAATATTAAGAGTTGAAGTCAGAGATGTTGGAGAAGGGAAAGGGAAGCAGATCATTAGGGACTTTTAAGCTTCGGGGAGTATTTTAGCTTTTACCATGAGATGAAATGGGGAGCCATTGTATGACAGGAGAAAATCAGGATCTGGCTTAGGTATTTTTAAAATCTGCTTCATTGCAGCATAATTTTTTTTTAAGATATAATAAAATGCACCCAGTTCAATTGTACTAGAGCTGCATGAGATTTTTTTAAAAAATGTACATAGTGTGTAATCATCATCACAATCAAGATGCAGAGTATTTGCTTTACTCTAAGAAGCTCCTGAATGTCCCCACAAGTACCACTCTTGCCTCTCATCCCAGGTAATGCCCCTTACCTAATTTCAATCACAGTGCAGAAGCTTTGCCTATTCTGGAATTCACATAAGTGGAATCATACTGCATGGATTCTTTTATGAATGCCTTCTTTTGCTAAATATTATATCTGTAAAATTCATCCATGTTATGTGTAGCAGTTCATTTAGTTTTAATACCAGTTTGTTTATACACTCACTTATTGATAGATATTCATATAATTTTCAGTTTTGGGCAAACATGAATAAATATGCTACACAAATTTGGGTACAAATTTTTGTGTGGATGTATATTTTCAATTCTCTTAGGTAAAAAACATACAGCCAAGTAAATACTTTTATACAACCATCTAGACTCTACCATTGTTTTATTATATTTGTATTATCACAGCTATCCATCCCTCTATTGAACTATTTATCTTATTTTTTTGTGCATTTCAATAAATTAGAGACAACAGTTATTTCCCTCACAAATATTTCATTAGGCATTTCATTAACTAGAGTTCAATATTTGTTTACAGTTTTTTCTTTCCATTTAAAATTTACATACAATGAAAGGCAGAAATCTAAAGATGTCGCCTAAGTTTTGACAAATGCCTACACCTGAGTAAACCAAATCCTTAGAAAGATGTAGACCATTATCATCACCATTATTACCTCGTGTTCCTTCCCAGTCACTCCTTATTGATACCATCCTCTGGAAGCAACTGTTGTTCTAGCATCTTTTCAGGATGACTACTTTGACTGTTATAGAGCTTCATATAAATGGAGTCATACAGTATGTACTCTGTTGTGAAAGTCCTCTTTTGCTCAGGTTGAGACTCATGGTGTGTTTGTGTGTATCAACAGCACCTTCATTTTATTGCTGAGTAGTCTTCCACATAGTGTATTTTGTTTATTCATTCTCCTATTGATAAACATTTGTTTCTTAGTTCAGGTTTTGACTATTATCAATAAAGCTGCTATGAGCATTCTTGAACAAGTCTTTTTGTGGGCATAAGTTTCATTTCTTTTGGATACTTAGGAGTAGAAGAGCTGGGTCATATAGTAGGAATATGTTCAGTTATAAGAAACTTCTAGAACTTTTTCCAAAGTGCTTGTAGCATTTTACATTCTAACCAACAATGTACAATTGCACTAGTTTTTCCCCTAGCCTTTTAAAATTTTAGCCATTCTAATGTGTGTGTGTGTGTGTGTGTGTGTGTGTGTGTGTGTGTGGCATTTTCTCTTAGCTTAATTTTGCATTTCCCTGGTAACTTCTGATGTTGAATACCTTTTAATGCATTTTTTGGAAATTTATATATTTTTGCTTAAGAAGTGGTGTTCAAATATTTTGCCCTCTTTTAAAGTGGGTTTTTTTGGTCTTTTTCTTATTGAGCTTTAGGGTTTTGTTTTTTTTTTTTTTTCAGTATATACCCTGAATAACAGTCTTTTATCAGATATATATTTGGGAATACTTTCTTCCAGTCTGTGACTTGCCATTAATTTTTATTAATAGTGTCTTAATTATGAGGAGAAATTTTAAAGTCTGTTTTATTAATTTTTTCATTTATGGTTATTGCTTTCTGTAGCCTAAGGAATCTTTGCCTGCCCCCAGTTCTCAAAGACATTCTCCTTCATTTTTCTTTAAAAGTTTTAGAGTTTTAGCTTTTACATTTAGGTCTGCGATCCATCTTGAATTAATTTTGGTTTATGGTATGTGGGAGGGGTTGAGGTTAATTTTTTCCATATAGATATCCAGTTTTCCCAGTATCATCTGTTCAAAAGTTTTTTATACCCACTAGGATTGCTTTGAACCTCTGTGGAAAATCAAATGACTTTTTAAGTGTGCACCTATTTTTGGACTCTGAATTCTGTTTTATTGATCAGTGTGTCAGTCCTTATGACATTTCTACACTGTCTTGATTACTGTAGGTTTATAGTAGGTCTTCAAATCTGGTATAAGATCTCTAACTTTGTTCTTATTTGTGAGGCTCTTAATTTTGATGAAGCTCAAGTTATCATTTTTCTCTTTTTATGGTTAGTGTTTCTTTGAATCCTGGTTAAGATAATCGATAATCTTTGCCTACTCTAAGTCTATGAGAATTTTCTCCCAAGTTTTCATCTAGAAATTTTGTAGTTTTATTTATTTATTTTTTAAGTTTTTATTTAAATTCCAGTTAACACACAGTGTAATATTAGTTTCAGGTGTACAATATAGTGATTTAACAGTTCCATACAGTAGTAATGGAGTGCATATACACTCATGGAGCTTCTCCAGTACTCTACAAACACAAGGCAAAACACAAGCCTGTTGGCTCCACTGGTCCCAAAGCTCAGGAAAAAACAACTACCAAAATCAAACCTCAAACAGGAAGACACTGGATTTGGGCTTATTACTGAGGGGGGAGTGGAGTAGGGCTGAAGTCCATTTTGCCACCATTTTGGCAGCAAAACCGAGCCTTTAAATTTAATTTTTAAATGTCTTATTAGTTTCCTGGTTAAAAAATTTGTGTTTATTGTATAAAATTTATAACATATCAAAAAGTATGGAAAAAAGGAATACAATTATCACAATACCACCACTCAAAGAAAAACAGTTTCATTTTAAGCTCTTTTCTTTCTGGAATTTTCTTACATATGCATACACATTTTTATGCAAAAGTGAAATCAAACTGTATATATAAACATGCATCTTGAGTTTTTCACTTCACCTTTTATGGTGACTAATTAGAAAATCAGCACATGACAGTTATTTAAGTTTCGAAAAGTATACAAATATTAAAGGTGAAAATAACAACTACTCTAATGTCCCCATCAAAGATAATGACTGTGGGTGGCCAATTTTAAGTGGCTGAAGCTTCTTGTGTCTGGTTTATTCTTAGATAATCAAATTCAGTAGTGTTCAGCCTTTCTCCTGTCCCACAGCAACAAGGGAATATAAAGCACTCCCCTGCATGGTCTATAATGTCTTCTCTCTAATCTGGTTCTATCTTCATGTTTAACAGACAAAAAAAAATGCAATCTAGGGAAGTTAGTTTCTTGCCCATGAGAATTCAGTCTACTACCCAGGTTTCCTATTCCCTAAAACACAGGCTCATGTTGCTACATCTGGCTACTTCCTCCTCTGTAAATTAAGCAGTCTCCATTGTCATCCCCCACCAATACTGCCAATGCCTGAGTGACTTGAGTTTAAGCAAGTCAAATCAGCCTAAGGTGGTAAAATGAAGGGCAGCTCCTAGGGAACATGTGAGGAAAAAGAATAAGGCTTCTTTTTTTTTGATTGCAACAATCTTATTTGATTGAAAGGAAGCCCTGAGGTCTTTCAGTGAAGAGAGAAGATGGTTCATTTATTTGTTCAATTATTCATTTGTTTGTTTATGGTGGGAGAAGAACAATAGATTTTTTTAAAGATTTTATTAATTTATTTGACAGAGAGAGAGATAGCGAGAGCAGGAACACAAGCAGGGGGAATGGGAGAGGGAGAAGCAGGCTTCCTGCCAAGCAGGGAGCCCGATGTGGGACTCGATCCCAGGACCCTGGGATCATGACCTGAGCAGAAGGCAGACGCCTAACGACTGAGCCACCCAGGCGCCCAGAACAAGAGATATTTTAAGAGCTGGCTGCAGTTTGAGTGTATTGGCCCTGAAGGAAAGTTGAATTTTATTAGAAAAAAATCCTTTGTTTATAAAATCATCTTATTAGGGTTACATGGCCATGGGAACCAGAGCCAGTAGACAAAGTGGAAGTGGAAGGGGGAAGATCAACAAGAATTAAATTCCTCAGCATAATAAAATAACAGGTGTTTTCCCCTTTATTCTAGTGAGCCTGGAAGAATGGAGTTTGGAAACTAGAACTGATAGTGAACCTTGGAAGAAGAAGAAGAATTTTGAGAAGTAGCAGACATGGTCGTAAGGGTGAGGGTGACAGCGATATTGTGATACTGTACACTGTTCATTCCCTGGGGCTGCAAGACAGTCAGGTCTCATATTTAATTCTAGCTTGTTATTGTGTTAGGTTTCTATCTCTCTCTACTATCCACCCCCACCAAGAATTCTTCATCATCATCGCCATCATCATCATATTTATTGAGCATATACTACATGCAGGCACTGTGCTGTTTAATGTGTATTATATCATTTAATCCTCATAACCGCTCCATGAAGTAAAGGTTATCAGCATTCTCAGTTTTTAGATGAAGAACCAAGACCAAAGTGGCTAACTAACTTGTTCAAAGTTCCATCTAAGGGGTTTAGTTCGGACATAAGTCCAGGTCTGGGCTCTAAAACAGTAATCGTCACACTTTTGTGATTGCTCATCCTATCAGTTAAACATCTGTCCCCAATATATGAATATTTCTTTATAGCTTATATACACAAGCCACTGGACAATCTCTATATTATAAATATACATCTATATTATAAAACATATTTAAATCTAGAGTTTTAAGGAGGAAAATATAAATATAGCTAAATAATACTTGTAAATATCTTATAAATCCTGATGGCTTAACCTGAAATTTGCTAATTTCTCACAGCATAGTATACACTTAATGCAAGGTTCATCATTAACAATAGCAATGAAATATCACATTTCATATTGTCTTGATAATTTCAACTTTTTGCCATTTTTTTGTCACATATGATTTGCTTGTCATGTAGCTTATAAAGGATTTATTCCCAGATTAGTTGAAGTGTCAGTGGTGCCATTTTCTTATCATTCATTTATGTTTATACATACTGTTAGTGTTATCTTCAATCTGCTGTTTCTTTGCAGAAAACTTTTAAAAGCACTTATCTATTTTGTGAGGGTGTGTTGAGTTAAAATTGGATGATGTCATTTTGATTTTAGTCATCCTGGTGTGTGTGATTTTTGTATCTCATTGTGGTTTTGATTTGCATTTCTCTAATACCTAATGATGTTGAGCATTTTTTCATGTGCTTTTTGGTCACTTGCATATCATTTTTGGTAAAATGTTTACTTAGACCCTTTGCTTATTTTTTAGTTGGGTCATTTGTCTTTTTTGAGTTGTAAGAGTTCTTCTTATACTCTAGATATAAGTCCCATATCAGATATATACTTTGCAAATATTTTTTCTCATTTTCTGTGTTAGAGAGGATGTGAGGAAATTGGAATACTTATACATTGCTGATGGGATTATAAAATGGTGCAACCACTTTGGAAAATAGTTTGACAGTTAATTAAAAAGCTAAACATAGTTTGCATATGACCCAGCAATTCCACTACTAAGTATTTACCCAAAGAAATGAAAACATACATCTACACAAAAACTTGTGTATGAATGTTCATAATAGTGTTACTCATAATGGCTTAGCAGTGGAAACAACCCAAATGTCTATCAACAGATGAATGGATAAACAAAATGTGCTCTATCCATACAATCTATTCTTATTTGGACATAAAAAGAAATGAAGTACTGATACATACTACAATGTGAATGAACCTTGAAAACATTATACTAAGTGAAGGAAGCTAAGCACAAAAGGATATTTATTGTATGATTCTGTCTATATGAAATACCCTGAAGAAGCAAATCCATAGAAAGAGAAAGTAGTTTAGTGGTTGCCTACAGTTGAGGGGGCAGTTGAGGGGAAATGAGCAGTGACTGCTAATGGGCATGGAGTTTCTATCTGGGGTCATGAAAATGTTCTGGAATTAGATGGTGGTGATGGTAGCACAACTCGGTGAATATACTAAAACCCACTAAATTTTATAGTAAGTGAATTATACCTCAATAAAACGATCATGAAATAAATTGGTTGATATCTATAAATCCATATTACTTAGCACACATGACTTGCTCAAAGTGCTGACACAGTCATGAGTGTCCTACTATAAATGCTAGAACACTGTACGTCTTTCCTCTTACCTCAGGGTACCTCTTCCATAGCACAGGACTCAGGACTATCTGTCACATGAATGGACAAAATGAGATGAGGGCAATAGGTCAACATGCATACTTCATAATGGAAAGATAAATTTCTGTCTCATTTTTTACATTCAAAGACATAGAAACAAGTTGTCGTGTCTTGTTTCTTATATCACAATGAATCACTCCCACACACCTCATATTGGAGACTGCTGTTCTAAACCACCATGCTCTGGATGTGCACTGAATTTGCTTCCAGTAAAAGTTGGTTGCACATGGGGCACCTGGGTGGCTCAGAGGGTTAAGCGTCTGACTTTGGCTCAGGTCATGATCTCAGGGTCCTGGGATTGAGCCCAGCATGGGGCTCCACACTCAGTGGGGAGTCTGCTTCTCCCTCTGCCCCTCCCCTGACTCATGCGCACTCTCTCTCTCTTTCCCAAATAAATAAATAAAATCTTTTAAAAAAGTCAGTTACACACATATCCTGAACAAGTCAACAGAGTCCCAGCTCTGCCATTACTCAAATTCCAGACAAGAGGTAGCAGTTGAACATACAAGATAGAGAAAGAATAATTGATAGGGTAAGACTATGAGAAATTGGGACCAACTGTGAATCAAACAAGGGTGGAGGATTTGACCAAAACGGAAGGGTGGTCACCTTCTCTAACATAAATGAATGACACAGGTAAAGATTGGTGGTAGTAGAGGTAGTTTTATAGATTTAATATACATGGCATAGGGAATTTTCCTTCTGTGGATTTTTATTTTGTGTATGTGTGTGAACTGCGAAGTTCTATGCTGACAGTGGGAGGGAGTTAAGGAAGAAAGTTAGAGTTTTAAGGTTAGTAAATAAGATTTGAAATAGTTATTGTGGATAAGTGGTGGTGGTGGTGGCAGGGGGAAGTTGACCAGAGGCCTGTGGTAGAATTGCCAGACGTGTTGGAGAACTGTTTGAAGTTGATAATTATGCATTTAGAATGAGATCAATCTCCCTTAAGTGCAACTTTCTCCAGCATTATTCAAATACTGAGACTCAGGCACAGAGAAAGCAGATTGTTCAGTTTATGCCGAGTTGGAGTTACACAAAATGAGAGGCAAGAGAGTTTAGGCAAGGCGTTGGCAAGGACACAACTGAGAGACAGGAATCCATCAAAGTCCTAGAGGAGAACATAGGCAGTAACCTCTTCGACATCAGCCACAGAAACTTCTTTCAAGATATGTCTCCAAAGGCAAGGGAAACAATAGTGAAAATGAACTTTTGGGACTTCATCAAGATAAAAAGCTTCTGCACAGCAAAGGAAACAGTCAACAAAACAAAGAGGCAGCCCACAGAATGGGAGAAGATATTTGCAAATGACACTGCAGATAAAGGGCTGGTATCCAAGACCTATAAAGAACTTCTCAAACTCAACACCCAAAAAACAAATAATCAAGTCAAAAAATGGGCAGAAGACATGAACAGACACTTCTCCAAAGAAGACATACAAATGGCTAACAGACACATGAAAAAATAATAATTATTTTTCATCATCAGCCATCAGGGAAATTCAAATCAAAACCACATTGAGATACCACCTTATACCAGTTAGAATGGCAAAAATTGACAAGGCAAGAAACAACAAATGTTGGAGAGGTTGTGGAGAAAGGGGAACCCTCTTACACTGTTGATGGGAATGCAAGTTGGTACAGCCACTTTGGAAAACAGTGTGGAAGTTCCTCAAAAAGTTAAAAATAGAGCTACCCCATGACCAACAATTGCACTACTGTGTATTTACCCCAAAGACACAGATGTAGGGAAAAGAAAGGGCCACATGCACCCTAATGTTCATAGCTTCAATGTCCACAATAGCCAAACTGTGGAAAGAGCTGAGAGGCCCTTCAACAGACAAATGGATTAGGAAGATATGGTCCATATATATAATGGAATATTACTCAGCCATCAGAAAGAATGAATACCCAACTTTTGCATCAACACAGATGGAACTGGAGGAGATTATGCTAAGTGAAATAAGTCAAGCAGAGAAAGTCAATTTCATATGGTTTCACTTATTTGTCAAACATAAGGAATAGCATGGAGAACATTAGGAGAAGGAAGGGAAAAATGAAGGGGGGAAATCAGAGGGGGAGATGAACCATGAGAGACTATGGACTCTGGGAAACAAACTGAGGGTTTTAGAGGGGAGGGGCGTAGGGGGATAGGTTAGCCTGGTGATGGGTATTAAGGAGGGCACGTATTGCGTGGAGCACTGGGTGTTATACACAAACAATGAATCGTGGAACACTACATCAAAAACTAATGATGTACTGTATGGTGACTAACATAACATAATAAAAAAAATAAATAAAACAAAACAAAAAAACCCACAAAAGGGTGCAACTGAATTGGTGAGCCATTTTACCCAAATAGGATAAGGGGTCAGGCAAAAAAAGAAAAAATGGGGGAGGAAGGGATAGAAGATTGGGAGAGACAAAAAAAAGTCAATACTTGGGAGCCCCTAGATGTTGAAGAATAGTCATGCTGGAGAGTAGAGCAAGCCATCCAGAAAGAGAGGAGTTTGTGGTCAGAGAGTGGATACTTGAAATACTGGTTTTGGGGGTGGAACAATGACAGGAAATGCTAAGGTCTATGGTGTGACAATGGGAGTGGGTGGCTAAGATCAAATGAGGAGAAGGTCTTTGGAAACAAAGATGTTAAGGAATTCGGAACCTGGAGAGATGGAGGAATTAACCACATACAATGATGCTGAAGCCATCCTCGATGGCAGAACTTAGTGCAAAGGAACACTGTGAACCAGGTGTCAAGTTCTCAGTGAATGGCTAGCAGGTCTGTAGATTAAAAAAGCAGGGAAAGAGGGAATGCTGGATATCTAAATAACATAAGACTTAAATAAATGGAAGTTTCTTTTTTGTTTTTGTTTTGTTTTATTTTGTTTTACAAGAAGGTAGAAGAGTCATCATCTGAAACAAAAAGGATACCAATGCCACTTCTAGACTCTGAAAAATATGAGATATGAGAAAATAAACAATCTCAGCTTGTCTTTAAGTATTCTTAGAGAAAGCTTGAAAGCCATACTGACATTGGAGGGAGGAACAACAAAGAAGAGGCAGGAAAACTAACAATTAGTCATGAGAATGCAAAAAGGATAATAAATTATGAACATTCTGTGCAGGAGCAAGTATCATACCTCTAGAACTTCTGTATTGCAGTCAATGGATATCATACACTGTAGGCCATACGTTATAGGTTTTATTCACTGCCCTAAGTGTAGTGTAGAAATCATCACCACTACAAAGATAAATAAGTAAAGCCTAGAGAAGAAAATAAACTTGTCCACCATTCCTCAGAGAGTCAGTGTCAGATTCACAAGATGTTTTTTTCTATACTGGGCCACCTCCCTTGTGTCCTTTCCAATGGCGCTTGAAGGATGTTATAAGAGTTAGTCACCATTATCATTTATTTTCTGGCCACCAAAAAATGAGATGTGGACAAGTGTGGGGTTGTGTTATGCTCTGTGGCTCCTTTATTTTATTCTCCAACAACAGGCTTCTTGGAATGAACCACCTTCTAGTTCAGCTCATTTGACTTTTTTTTTTTTTAATTTTTATTTATTTGAGACAGAGAGAATGAGAGAGAGAGAGAGCACATGAGAGGGGGGAGGGTCAGAGGGAGAAGCAGACTCCCTGCCGAGCAGGGAGCCCGATGCGGGACTCGATCCCGGGACTCCAGGACCATGACCTGAGCCGAAGGCAGTCGCTTAACCAACTGAGCCACCCAGGCGCCCCAGCTCATTTGACTTTTGATCTACAAAGTAGAGAGAGCCAAGATTCAGGAAAGCCTTGGGGCCTTCCATGCCTGGCTTGTTCTTGTAAGACATCTATGAAAGTTTTAAAACATGGCTGCAAATTCTTTACACTCCTCTCCTTGAGGGGTGAGGCCTATATATCTCTGTTCCATTTGAATCTGGATGGGTTTAGGACTTCTAAAATCAGTGGAGTACTGGAGAAATGATGCTATGTAATTCCTGAGGCTGGGTC
Organism: Mirounga leonina; assembly: GCF_011800145.1. NCBI lineage: Eukaryota > Metazoa > Chordata > Mammalia > Carnivora > Phocidae > Mirounga > Mirounga leonina. The sequence continues at coordinate 3,245,581 of NW_023270210.1, forward strand.
ATAAAAGGCCATGCATATTCCACCTGGATCACTGAAACACTAGCTCTTGGAGCCTTGAGCTGCCATGTAAGAACTCCAATCACCCTAAGACTATCATGCTGGTATGGACATGTGTAGGTGCTCTGGTTAACAGTCCTAGCTGAGCCTAGCATTCCTGACATCTCTGCCAAGGTGTCAGATATGTGAGTGAAGCTGTGGTGGGCTCACCAGAGTAGTTCATCCTCCAGCTGCATATAGCTGAGTAATCTTTGTTGAGGTCATGTGGACAGAAGAACCACCCAGATCAACCCTGCCTGGATTCCTAACCCATGCAATTGTGAAACATAATAATAAAATGCTTATTGTTTTAAGCCACTAAGTTTTGAGATAATTTGTTGTACAGCAACACAGGACCAGAAAAGACAGTGAACATATTGCCCAAGTAGGTTTCCAGAATGCATTCTGGATAGGTAGGAGGCCTTGATGGAGAAAAGCCCCATTCCCTAGAGGGAGCTTAGGTAGGGGGAAGTGGAAATAATGGCATGGTGATATAAGGTTCACCTGACAGTTTATTTACAAGAGTAACAGGGCATCTATGTACATGGTTAATCCTCATGGGTAATGAGTATGAAGAGACTTCTCTAAGGACTGGGTACAGAATAGGGACAATGGAGGCTCTTGAAGAAGTGGATTCTTCAGAGAAAAACTCCTTCCTTCTTCAGAGAATCTCTCATGTAGTTTACAGAGTTCAACTTGGCTGGAGAATTGGCTGCTCAGAGCTGATAGGTCAGAGCAAGTGACAGTTATGGGAATGTGCCACCGTGTAACACCAGCTGGTTAGATGTTTGAAATGGCACTTCACATATGTCTCCATTTGGTGAGTCTGGAATTAGTCCTGAAGCTTGAACATATGGGCCTGGAAATCCCAGCTTGAAGGTTATGAGCTCAAAGAGCATTGAAATTCAGAAAGACAGAGATAGAGACCGACAGAAAGAGAGAGAGAGATAATGGGAGAGAGACTCCTATTACACAGTAACAATTGCTCAAATAGGCTCAGTCCCCCAAGTCAGTCTCTCAGGCCTGGGGACCTGGTTCATAATTTGGCATGGATTCTATCTGACTCCTCCCAGTAATCCCCACCTCTACCCCAGGATAAAGTGAGGAACTGTGGAACCTTCTGCCTAACTCCAAAAATGTGGCAGCCTGTACATTCTGAACAAGTCAGCATCTTGGTTTTCCATCTGTAAAATGTGGGGCTTTGGCTGACTGGTATCTCAGGGTTTCTGCTGCCCTAATTCTATAAGCAGTAATTGGAACTGAGATAGAGCCTGTGACCTCTCCTTCTGAGGAGGCTCTGGCTTCTGGGAACCCCATGGAACTGGGCAGTGGCAGGTTTCCAAGGGCAGATCAGGACTTCTGTACTTGGTCGGGCCAGGGGGCCAATTAACAATAGGTTAATCACAGTCCAAAATGCCCAATCTACTTATTTACTGAGTCATTATTTGATGAGGCTAATAGTTTTTGGATGGATTTTTAATCCCCATGAGGCACCCATCATGGGAAGGTGACAATGTGCAATTAACAAGGCAACAGGTGATAAATGGCAGTGACCTTACAAGGAGAAGAAAGTCCTATCCCAGCCCCCTTTGTTCTATATATGGAGAAAGCATTTTGAGAAAATCAGAACTGGGATAGAGGGGATGCCAAGAGAAAGACATCTTGTAAATCTCATTGTGACTGATGCAGCTTTACAAAACCCAAACTTTTGTCATCTTTGTAGCATTACTAGAAATAGAGTATCCAGATCAAGGAACTATCAGGTCTAGCCCTTTGTGTGAGAAGTAGACTCCTCCAGTTACTGTCTCTCAGAAAGGCCCAGAGGCCAATCTAGTATGTGTGTGTGTGGGGGGGGGGAGTCATAAAAGCAAGGATCAGCATTGTTGGAAAGAAGTATCTGTCAATCTGAGCTCTTCAGTGGAGGAAAGCATTCATACAATCCATTGAGCAGACATCCTGCATGTCAAAGAGGTGTACATCCTAAACTCTCAAGGCCCCTTCAACTATGAGAGTGCTGGAGTCTGTGTTTTTGAAACTCCCCCTATTTGTAAATGAAGGCTAGGACACGAAATGGCCTGTACTGTGACCCAGTGGAAGGAGAACGAGATCTTGCCTCTTCAAACTCATTTCATCTTGTTGGTAAAATGGCTGTTATATCAACCCGTAGCTCACAGGGATGGGTGCCAAGGCAGCCCAAGTTCTGGGAGCACCAAGAACTCACTTAGGAAGTGAAACAAGGAGACATCTGAGTCATCCCCAGTTCTGGAGCTCAGGATGCTCATGACAGATTTTCCACTCTTCCTCTGGCCTTCACTAGAAGCAGTATGCTGGTTGTTCTGTTGATTACAATAAGTCAACCCTGTAGTCTGAAAGCATTGCATGTATGAGATAGCAGTTGCCAAATCAGTTCTAGGAGCAGAGTTGCTTAGGAGCCTTCTGTAGAAAGGCTACTAACCAGGCAAAACACCATGAGGCCACTCAACTGGCGGAGAGCCAGCTTGCATTTAGCCAACAACCACATATCTATGCCTTACTCCATCATGGCCCAATAACTCCTAATCTGTGCCTGAGGCCAGATAATTACATATCTGCCTCAGACTGAATCCCAAGTAGGGACCTATGTTGCTTAAGGATTTGTCCTTTCCAGCAATTTGCTCCCAGATATTAATGAAAAAGTAATTTCTGGATTTCCAAAATGAAATAGCTTTGTTTGAAAAACACAAATTCTTGCTGGAGGAATGCTAGATTTGCAGGGCAGGTCACATTATAAAGTGCTTGTGGATCCCCTAGGGATCTTGTCAAAATGCAGATTCTGATTCAGAGAATCTGGGAGCAGGCCTGAGATGCTGCATTTCCAACAAGCTCCCAGGGGTTGCTTCTGCTGCTGGTTCCTGGCTGCAGCTGGAGTAGCAGAGACCGAACAAGATGCTCAAACCCAACCCTAAATGGGCCAGGCCAGTGCAGCTGCCTGGTGCCTGGTGGGAAATGCCCAGATGGGAGTACCATCCTTGGGCATCAGGTAAATAAAAACGGTCACAATAATGATTACAGTACTAGGCTCACAGCTTGGATTCCAAGGACCTGATCTAAAGCACCTCTCTTTCCTTAAGGAGTTCTGGACTAGAGAGGCAGATATACAAGTCAGGTGGGTGAAGATGGAAGTAACAGCTCTGTGACTGGTAAATCTTGGATGAGAGGTCTCTCATGGGTGGTGACTGTGGGCTTGCCAGTCTCTCCTCTAATTCTGCAGATAGGCCCACCCAGCCATTAACACAGCTGGTCAATCCCCTGCTTTCTTCTGAGGGCTAGGCCTCTTTCTGACTGGTAGAGATCAGATTATATAAGCTTAACTGCATCCTGAAATGGAGAAGGAAGAGGGGAGAAGGAATGTACTCAGGTTTTTCTCTTAAACCCTCCATCCTTCGGGAGGAGAGAGGGAAAAGGAGGAGGAAAATGGCCATGAGTGTCACTTCTGAAGCCCCTTGATAGGTTGCCATGAAGCCAAGGATATGGAGGTTCCTGATCACCCCAATCTAGCTTGAATGTATTCTTTGAGCCAGGCACCATGCAGAAGGCTTGAGAAATAGCAGCCTTTTCATTGCCCCGCCCCCCACCTCCTGTTGTTCTTCTGCAATCTATTCACTTTACAGTGACCAGGGTGGCCTTCTTAATAATAGTCATATCATATTATGTCTTTGTTCAAAACCTTCCTGTAGTTTCTAATCATACAGGGAATGAAGTTTGAATCCTTCATTTAGGCCCATAAGACTGGACATGGTCTGACCCTTGCTCATTACACCCCAGCTACCTGGGCTTGTATACCTTGCCTCAGATTGCTACTCAAATGTTACTCCCTCAAACTGACATGTGCACACTCTTTAAAATACCTCCTTTACTTCCCTACACTTTATTGCCATTCTCCTTTGTTAATGGCAACTATCATTGTCTATTCACGCAAGTATGCTCTTCTGTTGGGATTATCCCTTCCTTCCACCCATTGAAATTTAACTATAAGAGTTGTTCACAGACACACCTTCCCTTGAGAAGTTTTTGCTCTGTGCCTCCTGTCCACCCTCCCCAGTGAAATTCAACTTTCTCTTCTGTGAGAAAATAGAATTAGGGCAGGCATGGGTGAGCTCAAAGTTCCCTCCGAGAGAAAATCTCATTTGAGCTATAAACAGGTCTGGGAGCTCCTCCTGTAAGGTGAGGCCCAGAAGGCTGAGTGTCTGATCTCCTGGGTGCTAAGCTCTTCACTTCAGTCCTGCTGCCTATAGGTGGCTATAGCCAAATTCACCACCATTTGCTGTTCCACTGTGCAGTCTCTTCCAAGAATACTGGATCTATTTCAAATCTGGTCAGCTGCTCTGAGACCTTGGCCCTCCTGCAAATTCTTTTACCATAGGTCTGTGGGGACCTGTCCTGAATCATGGGCTTTGCTTGGGAAATGGGGATTGCATGAAATTGGCAGTGCATGGAATATTTTCTGAGATAAAACTTCAAGACCAAATGACTTCACTTGTGATTCTTTCCACATGTTAAATAATGAAAAGAGAATGACAGAGTAAGGAGTTCCAAGGATCCATCCCCTCCACTGAAGCAACCATTAATCTAACAAAAACATTCAAAATCAACATTTTTGGAACTTTGGAATCTAATCAAAGACAAAACAACAACCAGGAGAGTGCTAAATAAAGAGCATGCTAAATTTTGGTAAAAAGCATTATAGGATTTTTGTTTACCCTGTCCTGCTCAGAAGGAGCTGTGGGGATGGTGGTACACATTCATGATGCCAGAGGGGGCAATATAGACCTTATTCTCAAATAATTGTGGTTGTGTTTTTTTTTTTCCTGTCTGGTGGCTCCCTAAAGGATTGATTCAGAAGCTTGCCTTTGTTTTCCCCTCCTCAGAACTCTCTCACGGATGGAGCAGTCTCCTGGGCAGCATTTTTGGAAAATATGTAAAGGCATATACTATCCACAGCTGCTTGTGACAAGAGACAACAGATGGGGCAAGTAGCAGAGAAGGTGAAAGCCTAGGAACAAAGAGGCTAAATAGGAGATACACAGGGAAATAAGGACTTTAAAAAGTGCCATATATGTCCCATAATCCAAAAAAACACGCTTGTGCCCAGGGATATATATTTCATGCTCAGAAAAGACTGGAGACAGTCCAAATTTTTACTTGTGACTGATCTATAGGCTCCATACAAGCAGGAAATGAAGACTCAGGTAGTAGCACCTGGCGAAGCATTAAAGAAGTGTCCCAGCTCAAAGACAATCTGCAAAGACAAACAACTACATCCCATAAGAAACAAAAAAAACAAACTCTGGGGAATGCAAGAGAATGTGATTTCCAGAGTTACCATGTTATAATATTTAAAATGTCCATTTTTTTCTTTTCTCTTTTTATTTTTTAGTTTTAGAGGTAGAGTTTAGTGATTCATCAGTTGCATATAACACCCATGCTTATTATATCACATGCTCTACTTAATGCCCATCATTCAGTCACTCCATCCCCCTATCCACTCCTCCTCCAGCAACCCTCTGTTTCCTATAGTTAAGAGTTTCTTATGGTTTGTCTCCCTCTCTGATTTCATCTTATTTTATAAAAAATGTCCCGTTTTGGGGTGCCTGGATGGCTCAGTCAGTTAAGTGTCTGCTTTCAGCTCGGGTCATGATGCCAGGGTCCTGGGATCCAGCCCCACATTGGGCTCTCTGCTCAGTGGGGAGCCTGCTTCTCCCTCTCCTTCTGCCTGCTGCTCTGCCTGCTTATGCGTGCATGTGCTCTCTGTGTGTCAAATAAGTAAATAAAATTTTTTTAAAGAGTCTAGTTTTAAATAAAAATTGTGAGGCATGCAAAGAAACAAGAAAGTATGGGGCATTCTTTTATGTGAAAAAATTAATTAATAGTAACGTCCCTGAGGAAATTCAGACATTAGACTTACTGGACAAAAATTTTATTTTATTATTTTATTATTATTTTTAAGTTTTTTTATCATTTAATTAACATACAGTGTATTATTAGTATCAGAGGTAAGATTTAGTGATTCATCAGTTGCATATAAAACCTAGTGCTCATTATATCAAGTGCTCTCCTTAATGCCCACCACCCAGTCACCCCATCCCCCCACCTACCTCCCCTCCAGCAACCCTCGGTTTCTTTCCTATAGTTAAGAGTCTCTTATAGTTTGTCTCTCTCTCTGATTTCATCTTATTTTATTTTTCCTTCCCTTCCCCTATGTTCATCTGTTTTGTTTCTTAAATTCCACATGAGTGAAATCATATGATATTTGTCTTTCTCTGACTGACTTATTTTGCTTAGCATAATACCCTCTATCTCCATCCACATTGTTGCAAATGGCAAGATTTCATTCTTGATTGCTGAGTAATATTCCATTGTATATATATACCACATCTCCTTTATCCATTCATCTATCAATAGACATCTGAACTCTTTCCATGGTTTGGCTATTGTGGACATTGCTGCTATAAACATCAGGGTGCAGGTGCCCCTTTGAATCACTATATTTTGTATCCTTTTGATAAGTAGCTAGTAGTGCAACTGCTGTGTCATAAGGTAGTTCTATTTTTAACCTTTTGAGGAACCTCCATACTACTTTCCCAGAGTGGCTGTACCAGTTTGCATTCCCACCAACAGTGTAAGAGGGTTTCCCTTTCTCTGCATCCTTGCCAACATCTGTTGTTTCTTGAGTTGTTAATTTTAGCCATTCTGACTGGTGTGAGGTGGTATCTCATTGTGGTTTTGACTTGTATTTCCCTGATGCTGAGTGATGTTGAACATTTTTTCATGTGTCTATTGGCCATTTGTATGTCTTCTTTGGAGAAAGGTCTGTTCATGACCAGATAGAAATTTTAAATCAACTATCTTAATTATGCTCAAAGAGTTAAAGGAAACCATGGGCAAAGAACTAAAGGAAACCAGAAGAACAATGTGTTACCAAATGGAGAATATGAATGAAAAGAGACATTATAAGTTATAAAAGGAACCAAATAGAGATCCTGAAACTGAAAATATAATAACCAAAACGAACAATTCACTAGAGGTTTCAATAGCAAATTTGAACAGACAGAAGACTCAGTAAACTTGAACATAGTTCAATTGAAATTATCCTGAAGAACGGGGGGAGGGGGGAAAGAATGAAGAAGAATTAGCAGCCTAAAGGGTCCATGGGACACCATCAGGTGTAATAACACATGTATATGGAAGTTTCAGAAGGAGAGGAAAGAGAGAAAGGGGCAGAAAGAAAAATTGAAGATAAAATGGTCAAAATTTTCCGAATTTGATGAAATACATGAATCTACACATCTAAGAGGCTCAGTGAACTCCAAGATAAAGTCAAAGATCTACACTGAGAAACATTATGATCAAACTGTCCAAAACCAATGACAAAGAGAGAATCTTGACCACAACAAAACAGAAGGGAATTGTCACATACAAGAAATCCATAAGATTAACAGCCGATTTCTTACTATAAACCATGGAGGTCAGAAAACAATAAGATGACATATTTAAAGTGCTGAAAGAAAAAAAAAAAAAGAAGCATCAACTAAGAATCCCATTCCTGACAAAATTATCTTTCAAAAATGAAGGAAAAATTATCACATTCCCAGATTTAAAAAAAAAAAAAAAGAAAAAATGACAGTTTATCTCTAGTAGACCTGCCCTATAAGAAGTGTTAAAGGGAGTCCTTCAGGTTGAAATAAAAGGAAACTATATGGTTACTCAAAGCCATCTGAAGAAATAAAGAACTCTAGAAAAGGTAACTACATAGGTGTATAGATATGTAAACACAGATTTCTGTATATTTGATTTGTGAGTCCTCTTTTTTCTCCCATATAATTAAAAAGACAAACACATAAAAGAAGCTTAATAAATCTATGTTACTGGGCACACAATATATAAAGACATAATTTCTGATTATAACAGTATAAAAGGGGACATTGAGCTATATAGCAGAGTTTTTGTATGTTATTGAAGCTAAGTTGCTATCAATTCAAACTAGATTGTTATAAATTTAGAATATTAATTGTAACCATTAAGAATAATTTTTAAATATACACACAAAAGGAAATAAAATCAATTCAACACATTGCAGTGTTTTGGAGGAATTAGAGGAATAGTAATGAAACAGTTGATAAACAAAAAGATATTAGACAGAGAAAACAAATAGCAAAATGGAAGAAGTAAGTCCTTCTTAATATGGATAGATTAAATGATCCAATTAAAAGGCAGAGATATGAAAAATTCTTCAAGACATTTAAAAAAGAATTAAAACCAATCTTTCTCAAGCTCTCTCCAAAAGTAGAAGAGGATGAAATACTTTTAAACTTATCCTGTGAAGGCAGCATCAGCCTAATACCAAAACCAAATAATGACACTACAAGAAAATTACAGGTCAATATCCCTTATGAATATAGATGCAAAATTCCTCAATAGAATGCTAGCAAACTGAATCCAGAAGCATATGAAAGGAAATATACACAATGACCAAGTGAGGTTCAATATAAAAGTCTCAATGCAACATACTACATGCATAAAAAAAGGGGGGGAAATGATTATCTCAATTGATGCTGAAGTAGCATTTGACAAAATCCAATAACTCTTCATGATAAAGATATTTAGTAAATTGGGAATAGAAGGAAACATCCTCAGCATGATAAAGGGCATTTATGAAAACCTAAAAGGTAACATCATACCTACGAACTCAACAGGAGATCGAAGAAAAGAGCAACAACTCTCTGAACAGAAAAGCGACCACTTTCTGGAAGGTAGGACGTGCAGAGAAGTGAATCCGAGGCGATATTCGGGAGGATAGATGGCGGGGGAGGGGCCTCCATTGGCCGCTTCTGGCAAGTGATAGAGCCGCGGAGCACGAAATCGGAACTTTTAAAAGTCTGCTCCGAGAGACGTCACTCTGGTGGCTAAGCGGGGGGTGGAACGCTTGTGGGACAGTGTGGTCTCAGGACCCTCGGGGTCACAGAAAGACCGGGGGTGCCTGAGTGCGGCAGAGCTCCCAGGTATTGGAGCGGGGAAGCTGGCTGCAGAGATGGAGCCGAGGCACAGGCTCTCAGCTCGGGGTGGCCATAAACCGTGATCCGCGGCACAGTCGGGCCCCTGCTCCTCCAGCAGGGACCCAACAAGCGGCAGATCCGGGGAGACTCACCTTCCTCCCCCCGGGAGGAGCCGTGCGGGAGTGCACCACAGGGATCTGCTGGGTTTGGAGATTCCACACGGGGTCGGGTGCCAGAGACAGAAACGTGCGGTCACAGGCCGGGTGAGCACGGAGATCGGCTGGAGACCGGGGAGACGGGAGTGACTGGCGGCTTTTCTCTGGGGGCTCAGTGAGGAGCGGGGCCCCGATTTCTCGGCTCCTCCAGGGCAGAGATTGGGAGGCCGCCATTTTCACTCTCCGCCTCCAAAGCTGTACGGAAAGCTCGCAGGGAACAAAAGCCCTGGAGAGCAAACCCGAGCAGATTACTTAGTCCAGACCGGGCAAGGGCGGGGCAATTCCGCCTCCAGCAAAGACATTGGAAACCACGGCAACAGGCCCCTCCCCCAGAAGATCAGCGAGAACAGCCAGCCAAGACCAAGTTTACCGATCAATGAGAACGGCAGAACTCCAGCACTAGGGGAATACCGCGCAGAGAATTCATGGCTTTTTTACCATGATTCTTTAGTCTTTCAAAGTTAATTTTTTTTAACTGTCTTTTTTTTTTTTGAATTTTTCTTTTTCCCTTTTTCAACCAACATCTTATCAATCCCTTTTTTTAAAAAAACATTTTTATTTTTCATTTTTAGAGTCATATTCTATCGCTTCATAGTAGTTACCCGTATTTTTGGCATATATATATAAGTTGTTCTCTCTTTAAAATTTTGAGATAGTTTCTTCTAACAGATCAAAATATACCCTAAATCTCTATTGTATGGTTTTTTCCTACTCCCCTACCTGATCACATTCTCTCCCCTTTTTTTTTCTCTCTCTTTTTTTTAAATCCTCTTTTTTGTTTTTTCAAACAACTTCTTATCAATTCCTTTTATAAAATTTTTTATAATTTCCATCTTTACAGTCATATTTCATCCCTTCATCATATCAACCCTTATTTTTGTACATATATAAGTTTTTCTTTCTTTAAAATTTTGGGAGGCACTTTCTCCTAACAGACCAAATACACCCAAAATATAGTGTGTGGGACTGATCTATATACCGCCCTGATCATATTTGATCACATTCTGGTTTTTTTGTTTTGTTTTGTTCTGTTTTTGTTTGTTTTTATCTTTATCTTTTCCTTTTTTCTTCCTTTTTCTTTTTTCTCTCTTTCCCTTTCTTTTCCCACTGCTTCAGGTCTTTTCTGATTTGTTTAGAGTATATTTTCTGGGAACGTTGTTACCCTGTTAGCATTTTGTTCTCTCATTAATCTATTCTCCTCTCGACAAAATGACAAGATGGAAAAAATCACCTCAACAAAAAGAACAAGAGGTAGTACCGACTGCCAGAGACCTACTCAATACGGACATTAGTACAATGTCGGATCTAGAGTTCAGAATCATCACTTTAAAGATACTAGCTGGGCTTGAAAAAAGCATGGAAGTTATTAGAGAAACCCTTTCTGGAGAAGTAAAAGAACTAAAATCTAACCAAGTAGAAATCAAAAGTGCAATCAAATATGGGGGCACTAACTGCTAGGATAAATGAGGCAGAAGAGAGAATCAGTGATATAGAACACCAAATGATGGAAAATAAGGAAGCTGAGAAAAAGAGAGATAAACAACTACTGGATCACGAGGGCAGAATTCGAGAGATAAGTGATACCATAAGATGAAACAACATTAGAATAATTGGGATCCCAGAAGAAGAAGAAAGAGAGAGAGGGGCAGAAGGAATAATGGAGCAAATTATAGCAGAGAACTTCCCTAATTTGGGGAAGGAAACAGGCATGAAAATCCAGGAAGCACAGAGAACCCCTCTCAAAATCAATAAAAATAGGTCAACACCCCGACAGCTAATAGTAAAACTTACGAGTCTCATAGACAAAGAGAAAATCCTGAAAGCAGCTCGGGAGAAGAGATCTGTAACCTACAATGGTAGAAACATTAGATTGGCAACAGGCCTATCCACAGAGACTTGGCAGGCCAGAAAGGACTGGCAGGATATATTCAGAGCACTAAATGAGAAAAATATGCAGCCAAGAATACTATATCCAGCTAGGCTGTCATTGAAAATAGAAGGAGAGATAAAAAGTTTCCAGGACAAACAAAAACTAAAGGAATTTGCAAACACGAAACCAGCCCTACGAGAAATCTTGAAAGGGGTCCTCTAAGCAAAGAGAGAGCATGAAAGCAATATAGACCAGAAAGGAACACAGACAATATACAGTAACAGTCACCTTACAGGCAATACAAAGGCACTAAATTCATATCTTTCAATAGTTACCCTGAATGTAAATGGGCTAAATGCCTCAATCAAAAGACACAGGGTATCAGATTGGATTAAAAAACAAGACCCATTGATATGCTGTCTGCAAGAGACTCATTTTAGACCCAATGCCACCCCCAGATTGAAAGTGAGGGGGTGGAAAACCATTTACCATGGTAATGGACACCAAAAGAAAGCTGGGGTGGCAATCCTTATATCAAACAAATTAGATTTTAAACCAAAGACTATAATAAGAGATGAGGAAGGACACTATGTCCTACTTAAAGGGTCTATCCAACAAGAAGATCTAACAATTGTAAATATCTATACCCCTAACATGGGAGCAGCCAATTATATAAGGCAATTAATAACAAAAGCGAAGAAACACATCAACAACAATACAATAATAGTGGGGGACTTTAACACCCCCCTCACTGAAATGGACAGATCGTCTAAGCAGAAGGTCAACAAGGAAATAAAGACTTTAAATGACACACTGGACCAAATGGACTTCACAGACATATTCAGAACATTCCATCCCAAAGCAACAGAATACACATTCTTCTCTAGTGCCCATGGAACATTCTCCAGAATGGATCACATCCTAGGTCATAAATCAGGTCTCAACTGGTACCAAAAGATTGGGATCATTCCCTGCCTATTTTCAGACCACAAAGCTTTGAAACTAGAACTCAATCACAAGAGGAAAGTCGGAAAGAACTGAAATACATGGAGGCTAAGGAGCATCCTACTAAAGAATGAATGGGTCAACCAGGAAATTAAAGAAGAGTTAAAAAAATTCATGGAAACCAATGAAAATGAAAACACAACTGTTCAAAACCTTTGGGATGCAGCAAAGGCAGTCCTAAGAGGAAAGTATATAGCAATACAAGCCTTTCTCAAGAAACAAGAAAGGTCTCAAGTACACAACCTAACCCTACACCTAAAGGAGCTGGAGAAAGAACAGCAAATAAAGCCTAAACCCAGCAGGAGAAGAGAAAAAATAAAGATCAGAGCAGAAATCAATGAAATAGAAACCAAAAGAACAGTAGAACAGATCAATGAAACTAGGAGCTGGTGCTTTGAAAGAATTAACAAGATTGATAAACCCCTGGCCAGACTTACCAAAAAGAAAAGAGAAATGACCCAAATCAACAAAATCATGAATGAAAGAGGAGAGATCACAACACGAAAGAAAGACAAACAATTATAAGAACATATTATAAGCAACTCTATGCCAGCAAATTCGATAACCTGGAAGAAATGGATGCATTCCTAGAGATGTATCAACTACCAAAACTGAACCAGGAAGAAATAGAAACCTGAACAGACCTATAACCACTAAGGAAATTGAAGCAGTCATCAAAAACTCCCAACAAACAAGAGCCCAGGGCCAGATGGCTTCCCAGGGGAATTCTACCAAACATTTCAAGAAGAATTAATACCTATTCTTCTGAAACTGTTCCAAAAAATAGAAATGGAAGGAAAACTTCCAAACTCATTTTATGAGGCCACCATTACCTTGATCCCAAAACCAGACAAAGACCCCGTCAAAAAGGAGAACTACAAACCAATATCCCTGATGAACATGGATGCCAAAATTCTCACCAAAATACTAGCCAATAGGATCCAACAGTACATTAAAAGGATTATTCCCCACGACCAAGTGGGATTTATCCCTGGGCTGCAAGGTTGGTTCAACATCCACAAATCAATCAATGTGATATAATACATTAACAAAAGAAAGAACAAGAATCATATGATCCTCTCAATAGATTCAGAAAAAGCATTTGACAAAGTACAGCATCCTTTCTTGATCAAAACTCTTCAGAGTATAGGGATAGAGGGTGCATACCTCAATATCATAAAGACCATCAATGAAAAACCTACAGTGAATATCATTCTCAATGGGGAAAAACTGAGAGCTTTCCCCCTAAGGTCAGGAACGCGGCAGGGATGTCCACTATCACCACTGCTATTCAACATAGTATTAGAAGTCCTAGCCACAGCAATCAGACAACAAAAAGAAATCAAAGGCATCCAAATTGGCAAAGAAGTCAAACTCTCACTCTTTGCAGATGATATGATACTTTATGTGGAAAACCCAAAATACTCCACCCCAAAACTGCTAGAACTCATACAGGAATTCAGTAAAGTGGCAAGATATAAAATCAATGCACAGAAGTCAGTGGCATTCCTATACACCAACAATAAGACAGAAGAAAGAGAAATTAAGGAGTCAATCCCACTTACAATTGCACCCAAAACCATAAGATACCTAGGAATAAATCTAACCAAAGAGGCAAAGAATCTGTACTCAGAAAACTATAAAATACTCATGAAAGAAATTAAGGAAGACACAAAGAAATGGAAAAATGTTCCATGCTCATGGATTGGAAGAACAAATATTGTGAAGATGTCAATGCTATCTAGAGCAATCTACACATTCAATGCAATCCCCATCAAAATAGCATCCACTTTTTCAAAGAAATGGAACAAATAATCCTATAATTTGTATGGAACCAGAAAAGATCCCAAATAGCCAGAGGAATGTTGAAAAAGAAAAGCAAAGCTGGCGGCATCACAATTCCGGACTTCCAGCTCTATTACAAAGCTGTCATCATCAAGACAGTATGGTACTGGCACAAAAACAGACACATAGATCAATGGAACAGAAGAGAGAGCCCAGAAATGGACCCTCAACTCTATGGTCAACTAATCTTCGACAAAGCAGGAAAGAATGTCCAATGGAAAAAAGACAGTCTCTTCAACAAATGGTGTTGGGAAAATTGGACAGCCACATGCAGAACAATGAAACTGGACCATTTCCTTACACCACACACAAAAAAGACTCCAAATGGTTGAAAGACCTCAATGTGAGACAGGAGTCCATCAAAATCCTAAAGGAGAACACAGGCAGCAACCTCTTTGACCTCAGCCAAAGCAACTTCTTCCTAAAAACATCGCCAAAGGCAAGGGAAGTGAGGGCAAAAATGAACTATTGGGACTTCATCAAGATAAAAAGCTTTTGCAAAGCAAAGGAAACAGTCAACAAAACCAAAAGACAACCGACAGAATGGGAGAAGATATTTGCAAATGACATATCAGATAAAGGGCTAGTATCCAAAATCTATAAAGAACTTATCGAACTCAGCACCCAAAGAACAAAGAATCCAATCAAGAAATAGGCAGAAGACATGAACAGACATTTTTCCAAAGAAGACATCCAAATGGCCAACAGACACATGAAAAAGTGCTCAGCATTGTTCGGCATCAGGGAAATCCAAATCAAAACCTCAATGAGATACCACCTCACACCAGTCAGAACGGCTAAAATTAACAAGTCAGGAAATGACAGATGTTGGCAGGGATGCGGAGAAAGGGGAGCCCTCCTACACCGTTGGTGGGAATGTAAGCTCGTGCACCCACTCTGGAAAACAGTATGGAGGTTCCTCAAAAAGTTGAAAAGAGAGCCACCATATGATCCAGTAATTGCACTACTGGGTATTACCCCAAAGATACAAAAGTAGGGATCAGAAAGGGTACGTGCTCCCCGATGTTTATAGCAGCAATGTCCACAATAGCCAAACTGTGCAAAGAGCCAAGATGTCCATCTACAGATGAATGGATAAAGAAGAAGTGGTATATATATACAATGGAATATTATGCAGCCATCAAAAGGAATGAGATCTTGCCATTTGCAACGTGGATGGAACTGGAGGGTATTATGCTGAGCGAAATAAGTCAAACAGAGAAAGACATGTATCATATGACCTCACTGATATGAGGAATTCTTAATCTCAGGAAACAAACTGAGGGTTGCTGGAGTGGGTGGTGGTGTGGGAAGGATGGGGTGACTGGATGATAGACACTGGGGAGGGTATGTGCTCTGGTAAGCGCTGTGAATTGTGCAAGACTGTTGAATCTCAGATCTGTACCTCTGTAACAAATAATGCAATATATGTTAAGGAAAAAAAAAAGAAGAAGAAGATAGCAGGAGGGGAAGAATGAAGGGGGCGAAATCGGAGGGGTAGATGAACCATGAGAGATGATGGACTCTGAAAAACAAACTGAGGGTTCTAGAGGGGAGGGGGGTGGGAGGATGGGTTAGCCTGGTGATGGGTATTGAGGAGGGCATGTTCTGTATGGAGCACTGGGTGTTATGCACAAACAATGAATCATGGAACACTACATCTAAAACTAATGATGTAATGTATGGGGATTAACATAACAATAAATAAAATACAAAAATAAATACAAAAATAAAAGAAAAAAGCAAAAGCAACAAAAGAAAAATAGATAAATTGTACTTCATAAAAACTTAAATTTTGTGCATGAAAAGACACTATCATGGGACTGAAAATATAATCTATGTGATGGTAAAAAATACTTACAAAGAATATATAAAGAAGTATTAAAACTCAACAACAAAAATAATTCTATGGAGAAATGGCTAAAGGTTTTGAAAATACCTTTTCCCAAAGAAGATATACAGGTGACCAAAAAGCACATAAAATATGTTCAATATCAGTCATTAGGGAAATGAAAACCAAAGCCACTTTACATCTGCTAGGATGGCTATAAGCTAAAACACTCAAAATAACAAGCACCAGTGAGGATATGGAGAAATTGGAGCCCTCATACATTGTTTGTGGGAATGCAATATGTTTTGGACATTTTGGTAAACATTTTGGCAGCTCCTCAAGAAGTAAATCATAGAATTATCACATGACCCCAACAATTCCAGTCCTGTGTATATGCCCCAAATAATTAAGAACAGATGTCCATATAAAAAGTTGTACATGAATGTTTATAGCAGCATTATTCATAATGGCCAACAGGTGGAAAAAACTCAAATGTTCATCAACAGATGAATAGATAAAAAAAATGATATGTCCATAAAATGGAATATTAAGCCATAAAAAGGAATGAAGTACTAGTATATACTACAATATGAATGAAACTTGAAAACATTATGCTAAAAGAAGATAGCCACAAAAGGCCAAATATTGTATGATTCTCTTTATATTAAATGCCCCGAATAGACACACCTATATAGGCAGAAAGATTTTGTTTGCCAGGAGCTGGGGGGATAATTTAATGGGGAGAGACTGATTAGTGGATATGAAGTTTCCTTTTGTGGTGATGACAATGTTCTGGAACTAGATTGACTGATGGTTACACAAAATTGTGAAAGCACTAAATGTCACTGACTTGTATACTCTAAATAGTTAAAATGGTAAATTTAATATGTGTATTTTACAATTTTAAAAAAAGAATGAAACAACACCAATCTTATACAAATTCTTCTTTTTTTAAATTTTTAAAATTTTGTTATGTTAGTCACCATACAATACATCATTAGTTTTTGATGTGGTGATCCGCGATCCATTGTTTTCGTATAACACCCAGTGCTCCATGCAGTACGTGCCCTCCTTAATACCCATCACCGGGCTAAACAGTCCCCCCTCCCCCCTCCCCTCTAAAGCCCTGTTTGTTTCTCAGAGTCCATAGTCTCTCATGGTTCATCTCTCCCTCCGATTCCCCCCCACTTCATTTTTCCCTTCCTTCTCCTAATGTCCTCCATGCTATTCCTTATGTTCCACAAATAAGTGAAACCATATGATAATTGACACATGAAAAAATGTTCATCATCATTAGCCATCATTGAAATTCAAATCAAAACCACATTGAGATACCACCTTACACCAGTTAGAATGGCAAAAATGGACAGGGAAAAAAACAACAAATGTTGCAGAGGTTGTAGAGAAAGGGGAACCCTCTTACATTGTTGGTGGGAACACAAGTTGGTACAGCCACTTTGGAAAACAGTGTGGAGGTTCCTCAAAAAATTAAAAATACAGCTACCCTATGACCCAGGAATTGCACTCCTGGGTATTTACCCCAAAGACACAGATGTAGTGAAAAGAAGGGCCATATGCACCCCAATGTTCATAGCAACAATGTCCGCAATAGCCAAACTGTGGAAAGAGCCGAGATGCCCTTCAACAGATGAATGGATAAAGAAGATGTGGTCCATATATACAATGGAATATTCCTCAGCCATCAGAAAGGATGAATAACCAACTTTTACATCAACATGGATGGGACTGAAGGAGATGACACAAATTCTTCTAATGAATAGAAACAGAGGTACCAATTTCTAACTTATTTTATGAAACTAGAAAAGCATTAATATAAAAATCTGACAAGAACACTATAAGAAAGAAAAATTATAGGCTTATCTCCCTCATGGATATGGATGAAAAAAATCCCAAACAAAGCATTTTCAAATTGAGTATAGAAAAATACAGAAAAGAGAGTACATAGTGAAGTGTATTCTAGGAATGCAATGTTTGTTTAGTATTTGGAAAAAAATGAAAAGATACATGAAACCAAATTATAGTTGATTTTCTTATTATTTAGTTTTGAAGTTTCTTTATATATTCTGGATACAAGTCCTTTATCAAATATGTAATGTGCAAATGGTTTTTCCAAATCAGTGACTTGTTTTTTCATTCTCTTAACAATGTCCCTCAAAAAGCAGAAATTCTAAATTTTGACTCACTCATTAGTTTATCACATTTTCTCTTATGTTTCTTGCTTTTTGTGTTCTATCTAAGAAATATTTGTCTAGTCCAAGGTTTCAAAGATTTTCACCTATGTTTTTGGTCTAAGTTTTACAGCTCTTATTTTAATATTTAAATCTATGATACAAAGCAAGTTAATTTTGTATATGGTATGAGACAATGATCAAAGGTTTTTTTTTTAATGTCTAATTCTATCAGCTTTACTAGCTGAAAACACTACCCTTTCTTCATTGAATTTCCTTTAATTTTTTGTCAATAACCAATTTTCCATAAACTTGTGGGTTTTCTGTTACCTCTCTTTGTCTCATTTTCTGTTTGTCTTTGCTTTTGCCAATACCACAGAATCTTGTGGGTCATTTTGGATTTTGGAGGCAATATATTCCTCATTTGGGTGTGGTACTCTGGCCATGTACTGAATGACCTTATAAGCTGCTAGTTTTAAGTGGGGCTCAGAACAAGAGAAGGCTCTGCAACAGATCCAAGCTGCTATGCAACTACTTGCTCTGCCACCTGGGCCATATGATCTACCTGAAGTATCAGTGGCAGATACAGATGTTGTTTGAAGCTTTTGCAGTCCCCTCCTTATAGGTGAGTCACAGTACAGGCCTTTAGAATTTTGGAGCAAGGCTCTGCCATCATTCACAAATAACTACTCTCCTTTTGAGAAATAGCTCTTGGTTTCTGGACCTCAGGAGGTTGAATGATCAACTATGGACCATCAAGTTACCATGTGACATGAACTGCCCATCATGAACTGAGTGTTATCTAATACACTAAGCCATAAAGTTGGGCATGCACAGCAATAATCTATCACCAAATGGAAGTGGTAAATATGTGATCAGCCCCAGGCAGGCCCTGGAGACACAAGCAAGTTACATGAAGAAGTGGTTTAAATACCTCTGGTCCCCACTCCTGCTACACTGCTTTCTCTCTCCCAGCTTGCATTTATGACCTCGTGAGGAGTTCCCTATGATCACTTGATGGAGAAAGAAAAGACTTGAGCCTGGTTTAATGGTTCTGCATGACATGCAGGTACCACCTGAAAGTGTACAGTTCTAGCACTACAGCCTGAATGAAGGTGGTGAAGAGAAATCCTTCCAGTGGGCAGAACTTTGAGTAGTGCACTAGGTTTTCCACTTTGGTTGGAAGGAGAAATAGCTAGATGTGTGATTATATACCAATCCATGGGCTGTGGCCAATGAGTTGACTGGATAGCGAGGGACTTGGAAGGAATATAAATAGAAAATTGGTGACAAAAATATCTGAGAAAGCGGTATGTGGATAGACCTCTCTGAATAGTGAAGATGTGAAGGCATCTATGTCCCATGTGAATGCTCACCAAAGAGTGACCTCAGCAGAGGAGGATTTAATAATCAAGTTACAGAATGACCCATTCTATGGATACCAGCCACTTTCCTCAGTCATCTCAGCCATCACCTAGTGGTCTCATGAACAAAATGGCCATGGTGGCAGTGATGGAATTGATACATGGACTCAGCAACATGGATTTCCACTCACCACGCCTAATCTGGCTATAGTCACTGCTGAGTGCCTAATCTGCCAGCAAGAGAGACAAATATTCAGCCCTCCACATGGCACCATTCCCCAGGGTGAACAGCCAGCTGTATATGTTCTGAATCAACATCCAACAAATGGTGCCGTTTCTCCCATAACCAAGATTCCTGTGTCCAGGAATTAAGGGGAAGAAATGAGAGTTGCACTACTCCTTATTAATCCTAGTGACCCACTAGCAACATTTGTGTTTCTTGTTCCTGTGACCTTATGCCCTGCTGTCCTAGAGGACTTTAGTTCCAAAGGGAGGAAAGTCATATCTCCAACAGGAAGTACAACACTAGTTCCATTGAACTGGAAGTTAAGACTGCTACCCAGCCAATCTGGACTCCTCATGCCTGTAAATCAATAGTCAAAAAAGGGAGTTCCTGTGCTGGCTGGGATGACTGATCCTGAGTACCAAGGGGAAACTGGATTACTACTCCACAACATAGGTGAAAAAGAGCATGTCTGGAATACAGGGGATTCCTTAGGATATCTCTTAGTATTACCGTACCCTATGATTAAGGTCAATGGAAAACTGTAACAACCCAATGCAGGCAGGATTACTAATGAGGCAGACTCTTCAGGAATGAAGGTTTGGCCCATTCCACCAGATAAAGAATTCTGACTAGCTGAGGTACTTGCTGAAGGTAAAGAGAATACAGAATATGTAGTTGAAGAAGGTAGTTGTAAATACCAACTATGACCATGCAACCATTTATAAAAATGAAGACTGATTTTCATGAGTATTTTCTATTTATTTCCCTATGAATTCATTTGTGTGTGTTCTTTTTTTTCCCTAGAGAACCCTGACTAACACATTAACAAAAATGAATAAACTACTATTAAATGCAAGAATGTAGAAATATATTTATATAGAAAATACATGCTGTGTGTCCATTATTATAAAGTTGAAAACATGTAAAACTATAATGTTAACCATCAGAACAGTGTTTATCTTTAGGTTGGTTGGATGGGGGAGTTATTAGAAAAGTCTTTGAGGGGACTTCTGGGATGCTAGTTATGTTCTATTTCTTGACCTGATTTTTTGTGACCTTGGTGTGATACAATCATGATACTTTATGGATATTTATGCATACAATTTGTCTATTTTTATGTATGTATGTAATACTTCTATAAAAATATTTTAAATGAGAGCATGAAATGATACTGAAGAAAATAAGTCATAAATATCACCCATAGCCTCATGTCCTATTTCAGAAAAAAAGATTAACTGTTCATATCTGAACTTGCTATGTCATATGTACTTTCTTTTGAAGATTTTTTTTTACTTATGTGAGAGAGAATGAGTGCAAAAGAGAGCTAGCAAGAGCAGGGGGGAAGGGCAGAGGGAGAGGGAGAAGCAGGCTCCCTCTGAGCAGAGAGCCCAATGCGGGGCTCCATCCCACGACCTCAGAGTTACAACCTGAGCTGAAGGCAGACATTTAACCAGCTGAGCCACCCAGGCGCCCCTATACTTTTTATATATCAATTAATTTTATCATTTTCTCTCATTCTTTTTTTATGGATTACTTTCTTTTTAATGTTTTTTTTCTTTTTTTAATTTCAATTCTTCTGGGACTTTGTAAACCAGATTTCTACATTGCCTGCTGAATGCCTGTTAATCTCTACCAATAGAAGATACCAGAGAGATACTAAGTTTGGAAGAAAAAGGAGAGACTGGCTTTTTCCTCTTTGCTTCTATGGTCTTCTTGCAGTTCCACTGGGCATCATTCCAACAATGCTTATTTACCTAGGCATATGAGGTTCTTTCTGATAGAAGCAAATGAATCCATTTGCAGTTTTTCTAACACTTGCAAAACTAGTTTCATTGAAATCTTTTTGGAGAAATCAGGTAAATATTGTCCAGTCCAGAAGTCTAGTTGTCAGGCTCCTCTAAGCTCAGAAAAACTAACACCAGCTGAGAAGATTCTTTTATCAGAAGTCTGTGCTTCAATTACACAAGACCCCTCCCCTCAGTTTCAATGTCTTTACTAAGTTTTAACAATTCCAACCTCTCCCCTTTGTTCCACCAGCCCTGCTATTTCCTGTAGTTATTACCTCCATGGTCCCTTTGAGCTTTCTTATTTTACCCTTAAAGTCATGTAGTTAATAATTTTATACCTAATAAATAATTCTTTATATTAAATCCTCTCTGTTCAAATTATTTGTGCTATTTCTGTCTCCTGGTTTATAAAGAAAGTAGTAACAGAAGTGGTTCCAGGAAATACCCTAAATTTGTATTTGGAGATGAGTTTGGTTGTATCTTTGGGATAGAACATAATGCTGAACTCTGAGTCAATAGAAACTGGGATGTTAGTAATTCATGTATATCTTCTGCAGACTGTCATGAGATTCTTGTTAACATACATGCTTTGGGAGTCCAAACTACTGCCATACTGACTGCTATGAGAGCAATTATGATTACAAAGTCTGTAGAGTTGGGTGCACTCTTTTGAGTAAAATGGAGCTTGTGCAGAATGAAAATGACAAGATTGAGTCTATATACTTTAAACTCAAATCATAGAGAACCAGAGAGAGCTGCTGTGGTGACCCAAAATAATTTATTTCTTGTAGCTGTGGGGTCAGTATTACTGAAAATAAGGCAATAAACAAAATTATGCTGGCTATAAAATTACAAGATAAATTTAACAGCTCATCAAAATTCAAGGATGGTGATACTTTTAAAACCTCCACTTAACTCATCTTTTTGGCTTGTAGAGAAGAAAGATAGATCTTAGAGAATAACTGTTGATTATTTTTATCTTAATCAGGTAATGATTTCAATTTTAAGCTGCTCTTGCAGCTATGGTGTTTCTACTGAAGAAAATCAACATAGCTCATGACATTTGCTATTCATCTACTGAACTTTACAATGCTTTTTCTCCAGACTAATTTTTAAAGACCACCAGAAAAGTTTGCTTTACACAGAAGAGCACATAGTACATCTTCACAGTCTTTCCTCAAGGAGCCATCAATTATTCTGCTTTTTTCCAAAATGTAGAGCCTAGACATTTTGATTGTTTGCACACCTCATATACTACAGACTGGTCTACTCTATTGACAACATTATGCTGATTACATATGATGAGCAAGAAGGACAGGGAATGGCATGTACTTTAATTGCATTGGTAAGACATATATGAACCAGAGAGTAGAAGTGAAAAAAAAAACATGAAAATTCAGGGATTCACTACCTCAGTGAAGTTTCTGAGGGTCCAGTGATTTGGAGAATCACTATAGTATCTCCAAAAGGAAAGACAAATCCCTGCACTTTTTACCACCTACCAAAGAAAGAGGCACAATTTGATTTCCTTATTCTTTTTTTTTAACTTTTGAGACAATATTTATTACATTTGAGTATACTAATTGTACTATTTGCTCAGTAATCCATGAGCCTTCCAGTATTGTTGAGGGCCAGAGCAAGAAACGACTCAGCAGCAAGTGCAAACTGCAGTGAACAGTGCAAGCTGCTTTTTCATTTTAGCCTTATAATCCAGCAGATTCATTATCTGTGGTAAATAGAAATGCTATATGGAACCTCTGGGAAGCACCACTATGAGAATCATATACTGTATCTCTAGGATTTTGGAGAAAATCTATACTTAGTTTTTGCAAAACAACCCTGGATTGCTTCTGAGCTTTAATATGGAAAGAATACCCAATTATGTGATATCAAATGATCATGCAGCCCACTTTCTTATCATGAACTAGTTATTATTTGACCCAGAAAGCCTTAAAGTTGAGCATACACAGCAGAAATTTACCATCAGGTGGAAATGATAGCTAACAGGTGAGACAGGCCTTAAAGACCCAAGTAATTTGCATGAACAGGTGACTCAGACTGACACCTGCTACATTGATTCCTCTCATTGTATTCACATCTATGGGTTCATAGGTAATATATTATATGAGTTGGCTGAGAAGAGATCAGGCCTATTTTATAGATTTTCTGTATGAAATTCTGGAAGTGGACATCTGCTGCATTAAAGCCCCACTCAGAGGTAACCCTGAAGGACAATGGTGAAGGAAAAGTCTCCCAGTGGGCAAAGTTTCAAGTTTACATTTTGTTGTCAACTTGATCTGGAATGAAAGATGGCCAGATCTACAAATTTATGCTGACTCATAGGCATTTCTCAATGGTTTAGTTTTATGGTCAGGGACTTGGAAGACATGGAATTGGTAGACTGGTGACAATAAAAGACCTCTCAGAGTGGTCAGAGCATGAAGGTATTGGTACCATGTGAATGCTAACTAATGGCATACATTGCAGAGGCGGCTCAGTGATTACATAGACAAAAATGTACATTTACAGCATGGTGACTATAGTTAATAATACCATATTACATATTTGAAAGTTGCTAAGAGAGTGGATCTTAAAAGTTCTCATTGCAAGAAAAAAGTCTATAACTATGTATGGCGATGGTTGTTAACTAGAATTATTGCAGTGACCATTCTGCAATATATATAAATATTGACTCATCATATACCTGTAACTAATATAATGTTGTATACCAAATATATCTCAAAAAATTTTTTAAAATAAATAAAAAAGATAATGTATGGTGATTAACATAAAAAAAATACTTTCTGTCAATTTCTTCCAGCTTCTTTCCCAGCCATCCAAATCTTCATTCAGTGATTCCATGAACAGAGTGGCCATGGTGGCAGGGTTGGAAGTTATGCCTGAGATCAACAACTTACCTGGTTATCATTACTGTTGAGTATCTTATCTGCCAACATCAGAGAACAACACTAAGTCCCTGATATGGCAACATTTCCTTGAGAGAGACCAGCTAGCCATCTGGTGGCAGCCTGGTTATTATGGCCATATTCTAACACGGAGGAGGAAGAGGTTCATCTCTATGGGAATAGATGTGTTACAAATCTGGGTTTGCCCTCCCTATCTGAAATACTTCTGCCTTTATCACAATTCATGAGCTCATTGTTTGCCTAATCTATCATAATGGTGTTCAACATGGCAATGCTTTTCATCAAAGAAATAATTTGACTGCAAAAAAAGTGTAACAATAGGCTCATGCCCATGTAACTCACTGTTTTACCACATACCTCATTACTCTGAAGTATCTGGCATAATAGAAGTAAAAGACCATACTGCTGGGACAAAACAACCTGAAATGATGGGATTCTGTTTTACAAAATATGATATATGCTTTGAATTAGAGACCAGTTGTGTCAGTCTGCTCATGCTGGCATAGCAAAATACCATACATTAGACAGTTTAAACAATAGAAGTTTCTTACAGTTCTGGAGGCTGGAATGTCCAGGATCAAGGTTCCAACAGGGTTTGGTTTCTGGTGAGAGCTCTCTTCCTGACTTGTAGATGGCTGCCTTCTCACTGTGTACTCACATGTTGGAGAGAGAGAGAGAGAACACTAGTGTCTTTTCTTCTATAAGGATTCCATTTTTATCAGATAGGGCTTCACTCTTATGACCTCATTTAACCTAAGTTAACTCCTTAAAGGCCGTATACCCAATACAGTCACATGGAGGGTTAGGGATTTAACATATGGATTTTTAAGGGACATAATTCAGTATATAACACCAGTATATGGTCCTGTCTTTCCAATAGCCAAAATGCATGGGTCTGTTCATCAAAGAATAGAGATAAGAATGTCTTCTCTCATAATTATACCTAATAACATATTTGTGAACTTTATGCTTACTAGTGTGCACAACTCAGAGCATTTCTGGTTTGATAGTCTTAGTTTCCAGAGGAGCAATGCTTTCATGAGGGAATACAATAGTTGCTTTGAATACAAGGTAAGACAACTACCTGACCATTTAGGGCTCTTCATTCTACTGAACCAAGAGGTAAAGAAAGGGATTATTATACAGACTGTGGTGACTGATCTTAATTATCAAAAGGGAATTGGATTGCTGGTATAAAATGAGGACATTGAGCATGATGTCTGGAACCCAGGGGACTCCTCAGTACTTTAAGAAAAGTACTTTTATACCCAAAAATAAAAGTTAATGGAAAATTATAGCAACTAAGAAAAAAAAAGGCAGGACCATTAAAGCTTCAGATCCTTCAAGGATGAAGGTTTGGTCTATGCTACCAGATAAAAACCCTAACCAGTTGAGGTCATAGCTGAGGGCAAGGGAATTACAGAATGAGAAGTGGAAGAAAGAAGATATCATGACCAGATATAGAAACAAACATTATTCATTCAATTTCCTTCCCTTCTCTTCTCCTTCCCCTATTATTTAGTACAAGTTTAGTTGGTGGTTAACTTTAAAGTTTTATTTCTTTTTTTTTTTAAATATATTTTTTTAAGATTTTATTTATTTATTCATGAGAGACAGAGAGAGAGAGAGAGAAGCAGAGGGAGAAGCAGGCTCCCAAGGAGCAGGGAGCCCGATGCGGGACTCGATCCCAGGACTCTGGGATCATGACCTGAGCCGAAGGCAGACGCTTAACCGTCTGAGCCACCCAGGCACCCCTAAAGTTTTATTTCTATATAAAATAATATTCAAATATATTGTGACTGAATTTGTTGAGGAGAAATTAATATATCTCAGAGATTGATCATGTAAAGTAGATACAATAATTTTTGAAGATTTATTTTGAAGAGAATGAGAATGTCTTCTTTTATATAAAGGATGGCTGGATCTTGTCAGACACAGAGTTGTTGGTTATTGTATTAAAGTTTAGAAGTATGTTATAGGAGTGTAAAAGGGTATATACTGATGTTGAATGGCCAAAGGAGTACTTAGACTATGCCAGATATTAAGTAATTTTCTCTCAACTCCACACCCATCCTTCTGTGCTCTGCTCTGTGACACTGAAGCTGAGACTCTGCAAATCTGCTTTGCCAATAAGGGATGCTCAAAGATTACAAGTCTAGAAAAGGGAGATATGACTTACTCCTCCTGCCTGCTTCTGGGTTTCAGCTCCTGTAAGTTTCTTGCTCCCTCAAAATACACTGTAAAATCTCCACAATCAAGTCATATTACAATAAATGTTACAATAGTGACAGCAAAAATATTCTAATGGACAGACAGTAGAAAACATTATCAAGTCCAGCTAGATCAAGAAGGACCAGTTTCATGCATGGTGGGGAAAGGCACATTAGCTTGACCTAATGAACATATATAAAGTTTTAGCCAACCATTACAGACCACAGATTTTTCTCATCCATAAAATATTTACACCCCCCCAAAAAGGATCATGGTCTAGTCTATAATGAAAACCTAAATAGATTTTAAAGCATTAGATATCATACAGACTGATCTTTTACCACCGCAAAATTAGATAAGAAAGTAATAACAAAAAAGATAAATGACCATGCATTTAGAAATTATTTAAAAATGCACTTCTAAATAACTTAGGATTTTAATCAGAAATCACAATGGAAATATAACAATACCTAGAACTTAATGCTAGTGAAAGCAATATATATGAAGCCTTCAAGATACAACCAAGACAATATTTTTATTTTTAGCAAAACTGTGAGGTATAATTCACATAGAATAAACTGCACATTTTTAAAGCATACAATTTCATGCCTTTGGGCATTTATATATGCCTGTGAAAGCATCACCACAATCAAGATAATGAGCATATCTATCATAATCAAAAGTTTCCTTACCACTTCATAGCTCCTCCCTCACTCATTCCTTCCCCTTCTCTAATCCCAAGCAACCCCTGATATAATTTCTACCACTATATATTAGTTTGCATTTTATAAAATTTTATACAAATCTAATTAGGGTGACCAACCATTTAGACTTCCCTGGGACTATGAAGTTTCCCCGCATGTCAGATTCTCAGTCATACTAACAGGTGTGTAATGGTATATCATAGTAGTGTATTTTGCTTGATTGCTTTAGCATTATAATAAATCTTGAAATTAGGAAGTGTAAGTCTTCTGACTTTTTTTTTTTTCATCAAGGTTATTTTGGCTATTCCAGGTAATTTGTGTTTCCATATGAATTTAAAATTAGCTTGTCAAGTCTGCAGAAAAATGCCTATGGTTATTTTGATTGGGAGTGCAGTAAATCTATACGATTTGGGAAAATCAATGTCTTAACAATATTTTGTCTTGAGACCCACCAGCAGAATGTATCTCTCCATTATTTAGGTCTTCTTTAATTTCTCTCAACAATGTTTTAGAGTTTTTAGTATATATGTCTTGCCCATACCTTGTGATATTTTCACCCAAATGTTTCATAATTTGATTTATTATAACTAATGTTATCTTTGTACATTTCAATTTCTGTTAATTGGTAGTACATAGAAATAAAATGTATTTTTATATTGATCTTGTGTCTTGCAAACTTGTCAAACTTATGTGTTACTTATAGTAACAGTTTTAAAGATTTCATCAGCTTATATGAGTAGATGATTATGTTTTCTATGAATAAATACAGTTGTATTATTTCCTTTCAAAAATGGAAGTCTTTCATTTCTTTTTATTGCTTATTTGGCTGTGCTAAAACCTTCAGTACAATGTTAAATAGAAGTGATGAGAGTGGATTTCCTTGCTTTGTTACTGATCTTAGGAGGAAAACATTAAGTCTTTCACCATTAAGTATGATGTCAGTTATGGGCTTTTCATAGAAGGTCTTTATTAGGTTAGGGAAGTTTCCTCTTCTATTCCTAGTTTGTAGAATGTTTTTATCATAAAAGAGTGTTAGATTTCTCAAATATTTTTTTTCTTTTCTATTGAGAGGACCATCTTGGATTCAATTTGTTAAAACATTGTTTGAAATCGGTACATCCATGTTAACAAAGGATATATGTCTATAGTTTCCTTTTCTTATAATGTCTTTTTCTGTTTGGGGCAAGGAGAGTTTCATGGAATGAGATGGAAAGTATTCTCTCCTCTTAAATTTTCTGTAAGAATTTATGAAATTGTTATTATTTCTTTAACAGCTGTTTGATAAAATTCACCAGTAAAACCATCTGTGCCTGGAAAAATTAAACTGGGGTTATGTATTTTGGGCAGAAGACCACAGAGGTAAAGTGCCAAGTCATCACATCCTATCACGGGTACATACTATCAGCATGACTTGTTGATATTAACTTTCATCGTCTGGCTGAGGTAATGGTTGTCAGATTTCTCCACTATGAAATTATTCTTGTTTTCCCCTTCCCATACTTTGAAAGGAAGCCACTATTCACAGCCCATACTTAAGTAATGAGGATTTATACTCCCTCTCCTTGAGGTTGAAGTATCTAGAAATATTATTTGGAATTCTTCTGCAAGGGTTATTTATTTCTTCTCCCCCACCTATTTATTTAATAATTTATTTATATCAATATAGACTCATTAAAATTTATTTTATACTTTAGGTTATAAGCTAATACTAGTTTATTTTGTTGTTCAAGTTGTTCTAGCTTTGGCCATTGGGAGCTCTTTCAGTTGGCTACTTTGTCCCTTTGACATACAACAATGTAGATTGATTTTTAATCACTTCATTATTTTCTAGCACTACAAGATGCTCTGAATCATTGCGTATATTTCCTGTCTCAGTCCTAGAATCATTTTTCCAAGGAGCCTTGGTTAATTAATTAGAGAGTGATTTTAGAAACCTAAATTCAACTGCCTGCCATGCTTTTTGCTAGTGGGGATTCGTTGCTTCTAGTTCCTCTCAACTAACAGAACAAGGACATACATGTGTCTACTAAGCTATGTATATATACATGTTTACAAATATTTAATATATGAAACCATCTGTATTTATTTTGAGTTGACCATGAGTTCAGATTAATGTCTCTAAATCATTACAAGAATCATTCTAGCCTCTTCCCTTACTTATCTATAACCTCCCACTCAATCAGTGAGAGATTTGGCTCTCTGATCTGCCATTCATTTACTTAATTGTTTAATTACAATATACATGTATAACAGTATAGAATTTCTAGCCTGTAACCCCAGGGGAAACAACTTTATCAACGAGAGTACAACACTTATATGCAGTTTATTTTGCCTTTAATCTGACAGATACCACTCATTTCCAAAGTTATTTAACTTAACACCTTTCCTCCCAACCTCTTTACTATGACTGTCTCATATAGCTATAATACAGTTAGATTATCTTCTCACAGTATGCATCCCTTTCTAGGATTACCTGACCACTTAAATGATTTTTTAAAATTTGCATACATTGGGGCACCTGGGTGGCTTAGTTGGTTAAGCGTCCAACTCTGGATTTTGGCTCAGGTCATGATCTCCTGGTCATGAGACTGAGCCCTGAGATGAGCCCTGCATTGAGTCCTGCTCCATGTTCAGTGCAGAGTCTGCTTGTCCCTCTCTCTTCCCCCACCCCCGCCGCTCCTCCCTCCGCTCATGCATGTTCTCTCTCTTTCTCAAGTAAATAAAAAAATGCATACATTGCAATTCACTCTTTCTGCTATAAAATTCTATCATACAGATACTCATCATGTCACATATCTAGCATTAAAGCAGCATACATATTAGTTTTACCATCCTAAAAATTACCTGTGTTTCAGCTAGTCACTCTCCTAAATTCTTGGCAACTACTGATCTTTTTACTGCCTCTTTAGTTTTGCCTTTCCCAGAAGGTTATATAATTGAGATCATTCATTATGTTGCCTTTTCATACTGCTTTTTTTACTTAACAATATGTATTAAATGTTCATCCAGATCTTTTCATAGCTCAGTAGCTAATTTACTTTTATAGATAAAGAATATACCAGTGAGGGCGCCTGGGTGGCTCAGTTGGTTAAGCGACTGCCTTCGGCTCAGGTCATGATCCTGGAGTCCTGGGATCGAGTCCCACATAGGGCTCCCTGCTCAGCGGGGGGTCTGCTTCTCCCTCTGAGCCTCTTCCCTCTCTTGCTATCTGTCTCTCATTCTCTCTCTCTCAAATAAATAAATAAATAAAAATCTTTAAAAAAATTAAAAAAAAAAAAGAATATACCAGTGAATGTACTATAGTTTGTTTATCCATTCACCTACTTAAGGGCATCTTGGTTGTTTCCAGTCTCTGGCTATCATGAATAAAGTTGCTATACATTCATGTGCATGTTTTGTGTGAACTACATTTTCAAATCAGTTGTGGAAACACCTAGAATCATAAGTGCTAAGTCATATATATTTATCTTTAGAAGATTATGTTAGCTTTTTAAGAAACTGCCAAACTGTCTTCCAAAGTGGCTTTACCATTTTACATTTTTATAAGCAATGAATGAAAGTGGCAGTTGCCCTGCAACTTCAAAAGTATTTATTATTACCAGTTTTGGGTTTTTAGCCATTTTAGTAGGCTTGTAGAGGTAGCATATAGTTGTAATTTGCAGTTCCCTAATGACAAATGGTGTTGAGCATCTTTTCCTATGTTTATTTGACATATGTATGTCTTCTTTGGTGTGGTGTTTTTAATCTGGTTGTATGTTTTGGTTTGCTTTTTTTTTTTTTTACTGTTTCTAAGTTTTAAGTGTTCTTTTTAATATTTTGGACACAAGTCTTTTATCATATATGTTTTTTTAAATTTTATTTTATTATGTGATGTTAATCACCATACATTACATCATTAGTTTTTGATGTAGTTCCATGATTCATTGTTTGCGTATAACACCCAGTCCTCCATTCAATACATGCCCTCTTTAATACTCATCACCAGGCTAACACATCCCCCCAACCCCCTTACCTCTAGAACCCTCAGTTTGTTTCTCAGAGTCCATAGTCTCTCATGGTTCGTCTACCCCTCTGATTCACCCTTTAATTTTTCCCTTCCTACTATCTTCTTTTTTTTAAAAACAAATAATGTATTATTTGTTTCAAAGGTACAGGTCTGTGATTTATAAGTCTTACAAAATTCACAGTGTGCACCATAGCACATACCTTCCCCAATGTCTATCATCCAGTCACCCCATCCCTCACACCCCACACAACTCCAGCAACCCTCAGTTTGCTTCCTGAGATTAAGAATTCCTCATATCAGTGAGATCATATGATACATGTATTTCTCTGATTGACTTATTTCACTCAGCATAATACCCTCTAGTTCCATCTACGTCCTTGCGAATGGCAAGATTTCATTTTTCTTGATGGCTACATAGTATTCCATTGTAGAGATATACCACATCTTCTTGATCCATTCATCTGTTGATGGACATCTTGGCTCTTTCTATAGTTTGGCTATTGTGGACATTGCTGCTATAAACATTGGGATGCAAGTACCCCTTCAGATCACTATATTTTTATCTTTGGGGTGAATACCCAGTAGTGCAATTGCTGGGTGATAGGGTAGCTCTATTTTCAACTTTTTGAGGAACCTCCATACTGTTTTCCAGAGTGGCTGCACAAGCTTGCATTCCCAACAATGGTGTTGGAGGGTTCCCCTTTCTCCAAATCCCGGCCAACACCTGTCATGTCCTGACTTGTTAATTTTAGCCATTCTGACTGGTGTGAGGTGGTATCACATTGAGGTTTTGATTTGGATTTCCCTGATGCCGAGTGATGTTGAACACTTTTTCATGTGTCTGTGGCCATTTGGATGTCTTCTTTGGAAAAATGTCTGTTCATGTCTTCTGCCCATTTCTTGATTGGATTCTTTGTTCTTTGGGTGCTGAGTTTGATAAATTCTTCATAAATTTTGGATACTAGCTCATTATCTGATATGTCCTTTGCAAATATCTTCTCCCATTCTGTGGTTGTCTTTTGGTTTTGTTGACTGTTTCCTTTGCTGTGCAAAAGCTTTTTATCTTGATGAAGTCCCAATAGTTCATTTTTGCCCTCGCTTTCCTTGCCTTTGACGATGTTTCTAGGAAGAAGTTGCTGCGGCTGAGGTTGAAGAGGCTGCTGCCTGTGTTCTCCTTTAGGATTTTGATGGACTCCT
This sequence comes from Mirounga leonina, assembly GCF_011800145.1. Taxonomy (NCBI): domain Eukaryota; kingdom Metazoa; phylum Chordata; class Mammalia; order Carnivora; family Phocidae; genus Mirounga; species Mirounga leonina. The sequence goes on from NW_023270210.1 coordinate 3,278,026, forward strand.
GTCTCACATTGAGGTCTTTCAACAATTTTGAGTCTATTTTTGTGTGTGGTGTAAGGAAATGGTTCATTTTCATTCTTCTGCATGTGGCTATCTAATTTTCCCAACACCATTTGTTGAAGAGACTGTGTTTTTTCCATTGGACATTCTTTCCTGCTTTGTCGAAGATGAGTTGACCATAGAGTTGAGGGTCCATTTCTGGGCTCTCTCTTCTGTTCCATTGATCTATGTGTCTGTTTTTGTGCCAGTACCATACCGTCTTGATGACGACAGCTTTGTAATAGAGCTGGAAGTCCAGAATTGTGATGCTGCCAGCTTTGCTTTTCTTTTTCAATATTCCTCTGGCTATTCGGGGTCTTTTCTGGTTCCATACAAATTTTAGGATAATTTGTTCCATTTCTTTGAAAAAAGTGGATGCTATTTTGATGGGAATTGCATTGAATGTGTAGATTGCTCTATATAGCATTGACATCTTCACAATATTTGTTCTTCCAATCCATGAGCATGGAATGTTTTTCCATTTCTTTGTGTTTTCCTCAATTTCTTTCATGAGTATTTTATAGTTTTCTGAGTACAGATCCTTTGCCTCTTTGGTTAGATTTATTCCTAGGTATTTTATGGTTTTGGGTGCAATTGTAAATGGGATTGACTCCTTAATTTCTCTTTCTTTTGTCTTGTTGTTGGTGTATAGAAATGCAACTGATTTTTGTGCATTGATTTTATATCTTGCCACATTACTGAATTCCTGTATGAGTTCTAGCAGTTTTGGGGTGGAGTGTTTTGGGTTTTCCACATAAAGTATCATAGCATATGCAAAGAGTGAGAGCTTGACTTCTTCTTTGCCAATTTGGGCGCCTTTTATTTCTTTTTGTTGTGTGATTGTTGTGGCTAGGACTTATAGTACTATGTTGAATAGCAGTGGTGATAGTGGACATCCCTGCCGTGTTCCTGACCTTAGGGGGAAAACTCTCAGGTTTTCCCATTGAGAATGATATTTGCTGTGGGTTTTTCATAGATGGCTTTTATGATATTGAGGTAGGTACCCTCTATCCCTACACTCTGAAGAGTTTTATTTTTTTATTTTTTTTTTGACTTATTTATTTATTTGAGAGAGCGAGAGTGAGAGAGAGAGATCGTACATGAGATGGGGGAGGGTTAGAGGGAGAAGCAGGCTCCTCGCCGAGCAGGGAGCCCAATGTGATACTCAATCCAGGGACTCCAGGATCATGACCTGAGCCGAAGGCAGTCGCTCAACCAACTGAGCCACCCAGGCGCCCTCTGAAGAGTTTTAATCAAGAAAGGATGCTGTACTTTGTCAAATGCTTTTTCTGCATCTATTGAGAGGATCATATGGTTCTTGTTCTTTCTTTTATTAATGTATTGTATCACATTAATTGATTTGTGGATGTTGAACCAACCTTGCAGCCCAGGAATAAATCCCACTTGGTCGTTGTGAATAATCCTTTTATTTTTTATTTTATTTTATTTTATTTTATTTATTTGAGAGAGAGAGAGAGAGAGAGCACATGAGAGGGGGGAGGGTCAGAGGGAGAAGCAGACTCCCTGCTGAGCAGAGAGCTGATGCGGGACTCGATCCTGGGACTCCAGGATCATGACCTGAGCTGAAGGCAGTTGCTTAACCAACTAAGCCACCCAGGTGCCCCATGAATAATCCTTTTAATGTACTGTTGGATCTTACTGGCTAGAATTTTGGTGAGATTTTTTGCATCCATGTTCATCAGGGATATTGGTCGGTAATTCTCCTTTTTGATGGGGTCTTTGGATTTGGGACCAGATAATGCTTACCTCATAAAATGAGTTTGGAAGTTTTCCTTCCATTTCTATTTTTTGGAACAGTTTCAGAAGAATAGGTATTAATTCTTTAAATGTTTGGTAGAATTCCCCTGGGAAGCCATCTGGCCCTGAGCTCTTGTTTGTTGGGAGATTTTTGATGACTGCTTTAATTTCCTTAGTGGTTATAGGTCTGTTCAGGTTTTCTATTTCTTCCTGGTTCAGTTTTGGTAGTTGATACATCTCTAGGAATGCATCCATTTCTTCCAAATTATCTAATTTGCTGGCATATAGTTGCTTATAATATGTTCTTATAATTGTTTGTATTTCTTTGTTGTTGGTTGTGATCTCTCCTCTTTCATTCATGATTTTATTTATTTGGGTCATTTCTCTTTTCTTTTTGATAAGTCTGGCCAGGGGTTTATCAATCTTATTAATTCTTTCAAAGCACCAGCTCCTAGTTTTATTGATCTGTTCTGCTGTTCTTTTGGTTTCTATTTCATTGATTTCTGCTCTGATCTTTATTATATCTCTTCTCCTGCTGGGTTTAGGCTTTATTTGCTGTTCTTTCTCCAGCTCCTTTAGGTATAGGGTTAGGTTGTGTATTTGAGACCTTTCTTGTTTCTTGAGAAAGGCTTGTATTGCTATATACTTTCCTCTTTGGACCGCCTTTCCTGCATCCCAAAGATTTTGAATAGTTGTGTTTTCATTTTCATTTGTTTCCCTGTATTTTTGAAATTCTTCTTTAATTTCCTGGTTGACCCATTTATTCTTTAGTAGGATGTTCTTTAGCCTCCATGTATTTGAGTTCTTTCTGACTTTCCTCTTGTGATTAAGTTCTAGTTTCAAAGCATTGTGGTCCGAAAATATTCAGGGAATGATCCTAATGTTTTGGTACCAGTTGAGACCTGATTTGTGACCGAGGATGTGATCTATTCTGGAGAATGTTCCATTTGCCCTAGAGAAGAATGTGTATTCTGTTGCTTTGGGATGGAATGTTCTGAATGTATCTGTGAAGTCCGTCTGGTCCAGTATGTCATTTAAAGTCTTTACTTCCCTGTTGATCTTTTGCTTAGATGATCTGTCCATTTCAGTGTGTGGGGGGGTAATGGCCCCCACTATTATTGTATTATTGCTGATGTGCTTCTTTACTTTTGTTATTAATTGGCTTATATAATTGGCTGCTCCCATGTTAAGGGCATAGATATTTAAAATTGTTAGATCTTCTTGTTGGATAGACCCATTAAATATGATATAGTGCCCTTCCTCATCTCTTATTATAGTTTTTGGTTTAAAATCTAATTTGTCTGATATAAGGATTGCCACCCCGGCTTTCTTTTGATGTTCATTAGCATGGTAGATAGTTTTCCACCCCCTCACAGATTCAATCTGGCTGTGTCTTTGGGTCTAAAATGAGTCTCTTGCCAACAGCATATCAATGGGTCTTGTTTTTTTATCCAATCTGATACCCTGTGTCTTTTGATTGAGGCATTTAGCCCATTTACATTCAGGGTAACTATTGAAAGATATGAATTCAGTGCCATTGTATTGCCTGTAAGGTGACTGTTACTGTATATTGTCTCTGTTCCTTTCTGGTCTATGTTACTTTTATGCTCTCTCTTTGCTTAGAGGACTCCTTTCAATATTTCTTGTAGGGCTGGCTTCGTGTTTGCAAATTCTTTTAGTTTTTGTTTGTCCTGGAAACTTTTTATCTCTCCTTCTATTTTCAATGACAACCTAGCTGGATATAGTATTCTTGGCTGCATATTTTTCTCATTTAGTGCTCTGAATATATCCTGCCAGTCCTTTCTGGCCTGCCAGGTCTCTGTGGATACGTCTGCTGCCAAGTTAATGTTTTACCCTTGTAGGTTACAGACCTCTTGTTCTGATCTGTTTTCAGGATTTTCTCTTTGTCTCTGAGACTTCTAAGTTTTACTATTAGCTGAATTCCTGGGGCCAGATGAAATTTAAGTCTCCTACTCCTCTGCCATGTTGCTCTTCCTCTCTTCATCTTCAATTTACTCAAATAAATCTTCTGCCACATTTTCTCTCCCTTCATATTCTGGGACTCCTATAATGTGAATGTTATTACATTTTAATAAGTCACTGAGTTCCCTAAGTCTACTTTTGTGATCCATTACCTTTTTTTCCCTCTTCTTTTTCAGCTTCATTATTTTCCATAATATTATCTTCTATATCACTGATTCATCCTGTGCTTTGTCCATCCTCATTGTTATGACATCCATTTGGGTTTGCATCTCAGTTATAGCATTTTTAATTTTGGCCTGACTAGATTTTAGTTCTTTTTTTTTTTTAAAGATTTTATTTATTTATTTATTTATTTATTTATTTATTTATTTATTTGACAGAGAGAGAGAGACAGCGAGAGAGGGAACACAAGCAGGGGGAGTGGGAGAGGGAGAAGTAGGCTTCCCGCTGATCAGGGAGCCCAATGCAGGGCTTGATCCCAGGACCCTAAGATCATGACCTGAGCCAAAGGCAGATGCTTAATGACTGAGCCACCCAGGTGCCTCTTGATTTTAGTTCTTTTATCTCTTCAGTAAGGGATTCTCTAGTGTCTTCTATGCTTTTTTCAAGCCCAGCTATTGTCCTTATAATTGCTCTTTTAAATTCTAGTTCAGACATCTACTTATATCTGTGTTGACTAAATCCCTGGCTGTTAGGTCTACTTCCAGTTCTTTCTTTCAGGGTGAATTCCTCCATCTTGTCATTTTGTCCAGAAAAACAAAACAAAACAAAACAAAACAAAACAAAACAAAACAAAGAAAACACATAGATCCTGGGTGTGTTTTGGCGTGCTTGTTAAAAGAAGCTAGATACAAAACTTTTAAAAAATAAATAAAAATAAAATAAATAAAAAGGAAGTTAGTTCCTTTTTCCCTTATAGTTGAAGCTTTTCTGCACTCTGAATCAGTAGACTTCATGCATGGGAGATGTTTATGCTAATATTCTGGGGGAGGGGCTTGCTGCACTGAATCTCAGGCTGACTTGTTTCAGTGAAAATGCACCTCCAGGGCACAGGGGGGTGCAACTTGGTGTAAGCAGCTCCAGCCTCCTCCAAGTGGTGCTGTTTTGCTCCCTGAAGGCTTTCAGTGCTGATGGGTGGGATGATTATAGCCCCGCAACACTCTCTAGCCCTGGAGCTGAAAGTTCACACCCACCACTCTTTAGGGAGCCCTCAGAGAAGAGTAATCAATTGCCCCTCTTATGTCTTCAGCTTCCATCAGATTCCTGCCTTCACCTTGCCTGTGTCTGAGCTTTTATCTCAGGCATGTGGCCGGGTTTCAAAATACCAAATTTTAGGGACTCCAAAAGTGCAGACCTGCACTGATGCTCTGGGGGACAGTCTTGCGGCACTTTTGCCATTTGCCACCCATGCCAGGAAAGTGGTTGCACAACCATGCAGTGCCTCAGAGTTTATGGAAAAGGGAGCAGACAACTGGCACCTAGGCTCACTGCCCTGTGCCAGAGTCCCTGCTCCTATGCCTGGGAGCAGTGCAGCATGTTGGTACCACCTCTTCTTCTTGCAGTCCAGGGGATCCTTAGATCACACTATCCACTCCTGGGTTTCTACCCTCCTTCCCTACCTGAGCACATTAATCCAGGCATGATCCCAGTGGTGGCAGACTTCTAAAATTTTAGATTTTACACTCCACCGCTTATAATACTTTGTAATAGTCTCCATAAGCAGGGCTTCCTCCCCTCCACAGCACCCACTATTCTTATCTCCCCAAATCAACTCTCTGCACTTCCTACCAGAAGGTGGTCGCTTTTCTACTTGTAGACTTGCAGTTTTTTTTCTCTCAGACCTCAGTTGATTTCTTGGGTGTTCAGAATGATTTGATAATTATCTACCTGTGTTTGAGGGACAAAGCAAGCTTAGGGTCCCCCTACTCCTCCACCATCTGAACTCCTGCCCCTAGAAAACATTTTATTTTTTTAAAGATTTTAAAAATTTTAATAGAAAACATTTTAAATAACATTTAGTTTACTATGGGCTGTTGCAAGAGACATATAAACAACTTTTGACAAGGCACATATAAACAACACTCAATAATGCAAGTAATTGTGATAATTCCTTCTGCCAACATTGCCTATATACAATCCTGTCCATAATTATTAGATCTGATATCATGTCATTGAGAATATCACTTAAATATAATTTTCCTTTTAAAATATATCATTAGTTTTTCTGGAGAAATGGTATTAAAAACTATATAGATCCTTAACTGTGAAGCATTGTATTTGAAAGTCTGAGAGAAATTAAATGACTACACATAGCCTACTAACTGGATTTTAAAGATTTTGTTTGTTTGTTTCTTTATAGTTACATAACCAGCAAGTGTGCCAGGGGTTGTAAAGAATCCAGCAAGAGGTTGAGCAATATTACAACAAAACATCTAGATAATGAGTGTTTATTTTTGGTAGTCTAAATCACATTTTTAAATATTTACAGTATTTTTTTATTACAATGGTAATTTTTAGAAGTGTTTGAAATATTGAAAGCATAGAAGTGTTTGAAATATTGAAAGCATAGATAAGAGAATAAAAATTGCTTATATTTCCATAAGCAGGAGAAAAACAATGTTGCTATTTTGCTGGACATACTCCCAGTTTGTATGTATGTCTATATTAACATATATATGTGTCCCACAGTCTTTCAATCTGGATTTAATTTGAGTAAGTTGAGATACTGGGACATTTGTCATATATAGATAATTCAGGTTTTAAATCTCTATTATAGGACTTCTGACTGTGGCCACGATGGAGTAACAGGGACCAAATTTACACACCTACTTAAAACAACTAAAACATGGCAAAATACACAAAATGATCACTTTCCATTTATTGGACATTAAGCAAAGAAGAACAGTGTTCTCTTGAGAGATGAAAAACAAGTGAGATGAGTCCTATGATGGCCCAAGCTTATTGCCTAGAGAGAAATTGCAGACCACAGTAGGAGCCTGGCTATCTCCCTGAGTTGAGGAGATGGAGCTGGCAGTCTGGGAATACCAGGTGGCTAGACTGAAGGGTAAAATTCCAGAGAGGAAAGAGCTCCACAGAGAGAAATCTCTAGAGATTGTGTAGGTCTGGGAATTATTCCTGCTGCCATTAGTCAGAGTGGAAAACCTCATAATTCATGGGACTCAGTTAGAATGCACAGAATGGTTTTTGCCTTAGAAGTGAGGAAATATTAGCCATAGTCTAAAAACTGCTAATGAAGTTTAAAAGCAAGACCCAAAAGGAGAATACTGTTTCCAAGTAATTTAATTGTGTCCCAGAACAAAGCTCAGGAATATTTATATATAAAAACACAAAAATATCCAGCACTTGGGCGCCTGGGTGGCTCAGTCGGTTAAGCGACTGCCTTCGGCTCAGGTCATGATCCTGGAGTCCCGGGATCGAGTCCCGCATCGGGCTCCCTGCTCGGCAGGGAGTCTGCTTCTCCCTCTGACCTCCCCCCTCTCATGTGCTCTCTCTCATTCTCTCTCTCAAATAAATAAATAAAATATTAAAATATATATATATCCAGCACTTAACAAGGTAAAATTCATAACTTCTGACATATAATTGAAATTACTGACCATTCAAAGAAGCAAGAAGGTAAGATCAACAATGAGGAGAAAAATAAATTAAAACTGACCTAGAAATGAAGCAGATAACAGAGTTAGTAGACAAGGACATTAAAACAGTATTATATATAACTATGTTCTGAATGTTCAAAAGATAAGAGGAAAGGTTAAACATGTTGAATTAGGGACATGGAAGGTACAAAAAAGGATCCCAAATAAACTTTGAGATATGAAAGCTACAATGTTGAGTTGAGAAAATATACTGGTTTGGATTAATGCAGATTTGACATGTAAGAAGAGAAGATTAGTGAACTTGAGGATATAGCAATAAAACTTTCCAGAATGAAACACACAGAGAGAAAACAATGCTGAAAACAATGAATAGAGCATTGGTGAGTAGTGAGGCAACTTCAAGTGGCCTATGCACAAATATTTGGAGACCCCAAAGGAGAGGGAAAGGGGAGGATAGAAAAAATATTTAAATGAAAAACCTCCAAATATGATGGAAACTATAAACCCACAGATTCAAAAAGCTAAAAGAGTGCCAAGAATAGGAAAGGTGAAGAAAAACATACCAAGGCCCATAATAATCAAACTACTTAAAATTAGTGCTAAAGAGACTATGTACTCTGAGAAACAAACTGAGGGTTCTAGAGGGGAGGGGGTGGGGGGATGGGTTAGCCTGGAAATGGGTATTAAAGAGGGCACATATTGAATGGAGCACTGGGTGTTATACGCAAACAATGAATCATGGAACACTACATCAGAAACTAATGATGTAATGTATGGTGATTAACATAACATAATAAAATAAAATAATAAAATAAAATTAGTACTAAAAAGAAAATCTTAAAAATACTCAGAGATAAAAGACACTTTACTACAGAGGAACAAAGATAAGCATAAGTGTATATTTCTTGTCAAAAACAATGAAAACAAGAAGAGAGTGGAACAATGTATTTAAAGTACTAAAAAATTGAACTGTCAACTTAGAATTCTATTTGCAGTGAAAATATATTGCAGAAAGAAAGGTGAAATAAAGCTTTTTCTGAAATACAAAACCTTAAAGAATTAATCACCAAGAGACATGCACTACAAGAAATGTTAAAGAATGTTTAAAAAGAAATGTTAAAGTCCTCCAGGCAGACAGCGAAATATACCAGATAGGAATCTAGATCTACACAAAGGAATGAAGAACACCAGGAATTTCAACTTCATGGGTAAACATAAAGATGATTTTCTTATTTATGTAAATGTCATTAAGAGATAATTGACTATTTTAACAACCATGTATGGTGGAGTTTTAACATATGTAGCAGTAAAATGTATGCCAACAGTAGAGGAAAGGCTATGGTGAAGAAATGGAAGTATACTGATTATTTTCATTTTTTAAAGACTTTATTTATTTATTCATTTATCAGAGAGAGGGAGAGAGAGACAGAGTGAGCACACAAGCAGGAGGAGTGGCAGGCAGAGAGAGAAGCAGGGTCCCCACTGAGCAAGGAGCCCAATGCAGGACTTGATCCCAGGTCCCTGGGATCATGACCTGAGGTGAAGGCAGACACTTAACCAACTGAGCCACCCAGGCGCCCCTATACTGTTGTTTTTTATGCTTTTATTCTGAGATCCAGTGGGTATGGCCAACTATACCCCTTTTGTACCCAAGGCCTTAGCACAGTGACCAGATAAGCACACATATAACAGGCATTTAAACAGAACTCATCATTTAAATGTGAACACAATGTGACTAGAAGAGCTGCTAAGAACTCCACATCCAAATTTTTTTTCTCTGCTCTCTGTTGAATAAAGAACCCCTATAGGAACCACTTTCCCTGTGTTCTTAAAAGGGGATTAAGTTACACAGCTTTAATAGATTTTGGTTGAGATTAGAGAATCTGAAAATCAGTCAAGGGGACTGTGTGCCCTGTTGTGAACAGAGGCAACAGGTGAAAGCAAAATGAACCAAACTCCCCATTCTTTTGAGAATATTTGAACATGATTTAAGAATAATTTCAAAAGAAGGAAGCACCGGTGGAAAGATAGAGAGGACCTACTCAGTGCTGAGAGCTACCAGGTCAAGGGAGGGACCTCTTTCCCAGAGGAGAGTTTGAAGCCGACCCAGTTCTGGGAAGATAAGAGACAGGGATTGGTGTTAGCAGGAGAGAGGAGACTGTGCTAAATCCTAGGGAGGGGGGTTGGAGGGAGAATACCCAGTCCTGTGCTGAGAATAGAGAAACAAAGATAGGAGGACGGAGTGTGCCCCTAGTTCAGGGGTGGTGGGCAATGAGGACTTAGGGAAACAAGACAGGGGATGGTAAAGTGTGCTGGGTATACAGAGGTTGGGGGGTCACAAGTCGTTGGCAGGAAAAGCCAGGCAGCAAAACTAGCATTCAGAGTATTGGACAGGATGGAGTCCCCATTTATACACCTGTGCAGGAACATAAGGAATTCCATGCCTGAGAAATAGTCTTCTAGCACAGAACGTTCCCAGCTGTGCTCGGGCAAGTAGAGGGAAGCCTAGGGTTCTGTGGCCGGTGTTGGGACTCACTGCCCCAAGGGGGAAGAAATGGTGCTGAGTGGATGGGACTGGGTTCACAGTCCTCATTTCCACCAGACTACTCTGGTTTGCTCACGCTTATGGAGCGGGTCTGTGTGGAAGGCTTCAGTTGGAGTAACAGGTTTCACCTCTAAAATGCTAATAGTCTACCAGTTAGATACAGAATGCATCATGGAGATTTTCCAGTTAGACATAGGACATAGAGGATGAATTCATGGAATCCTAGCCTCCTGGGCCCAAAGTTGCCCTCAGCCGCTTGCTCTGTTTGTCAAGAGTAACTTTAGTTACTACAGAGCTGCCAGCTTCCTGAAACAAGGTTAGAGGAAGTAAGTGTTGAGTACTGGTGGATATATGTTCAGCCTTAACAAGGGTGCCAGGAGCAGAGTATTAAAAAGTAACCCAAAATGGCATATATATGCCTTTATTCAACCAGAAATCCACCTATCAGAGGAATTTTTCCATGTTTCCTTTAAAAATTACATACACGGGGCTCCTGGGTGGCTCCAGTCTGTTAAGCATCTGCCTTTGACTCAGGTCATGGTCCCAGGGTCCCAGGATCAAGTCCCACATCGGGCTCCCTGCTCTGCGGGAAGCCTGCTTCTCCCTCTCCCACTCCCCTGGCTTGTGTTCCCTCTCTCGCTGTCTCTCTCTCTGTCAAATAAATAAATAAAATCTTTAAGAAAAATTACATATACATATACATATGTATATATAAATCAAGTTGCTGGAGGGTGCCATTCACTGATTCAAAATGTGGAGCCTGCCCCCCTACCTGGGCCTTCCACCTCCATGGATGAAACCCACAGTTCTCCAACTGCTCATGAAACTTCAGAATTCCTATGGGAAACTATTATTGAGGGTGTCACCATGGACATCTCCTCCCCAGGTCCAAATGCCATCTTGGAGGTGGGGATGCTCTCAACAGGATGGTCCATGGTGCTTCCTTCCTAGGAAACATGGTCTGTCTATCAGGAGATTTCCCCAGCCCATTTATGCTCCTTGTCCTGCACTGGAGCCCACACTTTCTCATCAGTTGAATAAGAACAAGCCATCTCCACAGGTTTTCCACCCACCCTGCAAACTGGTGGCAACACAGGCCAGCCATCATAGCCACAGGACAGGACACCCGCCCCTGCTATGCCACAACCTCAGGAGCCCTGGAAGGCAGTCTGAGCCGTGGACACCATTTGGACAGCTTTTAAGCATGTCCATGTCCAGCCCTTTATCTGCAGAGTTTGAGGTGATTAACCCCAGGGGTTTCTCCTTCCAATTTCACCCTCTTTGCTGCTAGCTGCACACTCCCTTCCACTGCTCCTGGGTATTCCTGGCCTATCTCAGCTGTCCTTCCTCGGTCACCAACTCCTCACTCACATAGCCCCACCCTCTATGTGGGGTTGCACTGCACCCAGGGGGAAAGCCCCCTGCCTCCAGCAGGCATCATGACAGCTCCCAGCCCTGGGACCCTGGCAAGGATGCCCTGGACCGCTAGAGTAGTCAAGAGATGTCGCTCACCTGAATTCAGGGGCAGGGAGTCAAGTGTACTCTTCCTGACAGAGGTAGGGGGACTCTACAGTATGTGGGGTGTCTGGCATGCTGCTGATCCATTCATCCAACAGACCTGCCCTGTCAGACTACCCCGCAACTTCCAGCTGGTGATAATGATTCAGAGACTTCCCCAGCCCATCCATGTTCTTTCTCCTGAATCCCTTTGCCTTTCCACCTTCTCTCCTTTTGGCCCGTTTCCCCCTAAGCTGAACTCTAGATTCAGAGCCCTGACTGCCAGCCTGCCTGGGGCTCTCTGGACTTGGTTTTGTACTCATTTTCTCTCATGGACTCTGGCCATCACTTTCCCCAGGATGCTCTCAGTGCCCCTCACTAGCGGAGGGTGTCCTGGCTGGTGTCCTCCCCTAGCTGCTGGTCATTCTGGCCAAATCTATCTTTGTCAAAGTAGAGGGGGAAATGTCTTGTTGAAATTGTTGATATTGCAGAATCTTAAATCATTTCCAATTTTTATGAGAATGCAAACTGGTATAGCACTTGTGGAATAAAATTTCAGACGCATTTATGAAATGTTAAACAATTCACACCCTCTCCACTCTAACCCAATGTCTATGTTAGTATGTATATCCTACTAGAAAACATTCATATCTACCCAAGGATTCATATTCAAAGATGTTGTTTTCATCTTATTAATCATACGATAAAGGGAAAACAACTTGTTTCCACCCGGAAAAAACTCTTTATGTGATTAATTATGGTATATACAAACTTTAACATTCCAGGGAATAGTTTCAAAAGTGAAGTAGATCTATATGTGCTGTCATGGGAAGATCCTGCATCCATTTTATTAAGTGACAAAAGCTAGTGGCAGATCAATATGCACAGTATTACAGGTTAGGTTGAATAAAAACAATATATTCATAGAGCATATCTATGAAAAAGCCATAGTCACCTTTAGAATAACACACACTAGGGGCGCCTGGGTGGCTCAGCTGGTTAAGCGTCCGACTCTTGATTTTGGTTCAAGTCATGATCTCAGGGTCCTGAGACCGAGCTCCGAGTCGGGCTCTGTGCTGAGCATGGAGCCTGCTTGAGAGTGTCTCTCTCTCTCTCTCTCCCTTTGCCCCTCCTTCCACTCACACACTCTTTCTCTCTCTCAAAGAAAAAAAAATGTTTTCAATTAAAAAAATAAAAATAACACACACTAGATTGTTAGCCATGGTGACTTCTGAGGAGGAGGCTGAATTGTGGAGGAACTTTGAAAAGGGGATATTGTGACTCATCTGTATTTTTAGAAGTTTTTTGCAATAGGAAGATATGTACTACTACCTTCTTAAGTAAAATTTCTAGATAAGCCTAACAGCAAAAAAAGTGGCTGCATGAAAGTAACTGCTAACTGATGCAACAAACTTTGACATTTGAAGGGCTAACACAACAGAAGTGTATTTTTGTGCACACAAATTCTGATACGGTTTGGCAGGGGCCCCCTGCTTTTCCTAGACCCTGGGTCCAGGTTGCTTTCATCTTGTGGCTCCCCTATCTCAACACGGGGTCACCATGTTTGCTGGTGAATCAAGGGAGACAGCATGGAACGGACATACTGGCTCGCAAATGCCTGGATGTGAGAAACAATGCTTCTGCTCACATCTCCATGGCAAAGGGTCATCACACAACCCTCCCTAACTACAAGGGGACTGGCAAGGTGGTGTCCCCTGTATCCTGGAAGGAAAGCAAGATGCACTATGGATGAACACTAAAGTTTCTCCCATGTATTGTTACACAGTAGGGGCTTAACCAAATGCAACTATTATAATTTGTTATGATGACTGACTTTATTGCTGGGAGGAGTTTCTTTTTTTTAAGATTTTATTTATTTAATTGTCAGTGAGAGAGAGAGAAAGAGATTGCACAAGCAGGGGGAGCAGCGGCAGAGGGAGAAGCAGGCTCCCCACTGAGCAGGGAGCCTGATATGGGACTCGAGCCCAGGACCCTGGGATCATGACCTGAGCCAAAGGCAGACACTTAACCAACTGAGCCACCCAGGCACTCCAGGGGAGGAGTTTTTGAGGTCAGTTTGCCTTGGAGTTCTCTGAACTTTTCAAGCATCTCCTGTGTGACAGATACTTTCAAATACAGGCTGACATCTAATTTTCAAACGATTCTGTAATCTCAGCAAGGAGGATTCACTTTCTTCATTTAATGACCAGAGGATTACTACAGAGAGTAAGGTTCTATGTTGGGGGAGAGAAGGTGATTCCTAGCTGTTCCATGGGGACCAGTGATGAGCTCGTTAGCAGGCCAGGTTCAAGAGTTAGACAGAAGAGTACACAGGGGAATATCAGGGAAAGGCTGCTGTAATTTGGGAAAGTGCTAGGTCTGGAAAAAATGCCAGTGCCTGGGCAGTCAGTTCTCAAAGAACTCTGAGGCTCAGGCAGAAGAACTCTAGGTTAATAAAGCCCACAGACAGTACCCAAAACCTGTTTGATTCTCATTGTCACCTTCCTTCCTTAGCAACAGGTTTTAGTACCTTAGCCACAGCATCCTTCTTTTTGTCACCTGGAAGACACCGTGCTGTCCTCAGGAATGATGTAGGACGCAGAAGGTTGGCTACAGGCTGCAGTGGGTGGGAACAGCGTGGACTTTACATGAATTCAGACCCGGGTTCTAGTCTCTGCCCTGTCACTCACTAGCCATGTGATCCTGGGAAAATGACCAAGTCCTAGGAGCCTCAGCTTCTTTCTGAAGTGAGTGAGTTTGATAAGCCCCATCTTGCAGGACTGCAGGAATGCATGTGATATATGGAAAGCACCTTGCACAGTGCCTGGCATATATTGGAACTTTGATGAATGGCAATGATTTCAAATATTGTGGTTTATTTATTTTTTTTATTTTATTATGTTATGTTAGTCACCATACAATACATCATTGGTTTTTGATGTGGTGATCCACGATCCATTGTTTTCATATAACACCCAGTGCTCCATGCAGTACGTGCCCTCCTTAATACCCATCACCGGGCTAAACAATCCCCCCCCTCCCCTCTAAAACCCTGTTTGTTTCTCAAAGTCCATAGTCTCTCATGGTTCATCTCTCCCTCCAATTCCACCCCCCCATTTTTCCCTTCCTTCTCCTAATGTCCTCCATGCTATTCCTTATGTTCTACAAATAAGTGAAACCATATGATACTTGACTTTCTCTGCTTGACTTATTTCACTTAGCATAATCTCCTCCAGTCCCATCCATGTTGATGTAAAAGTTGGGTATTCATCCTTTCTGATGGCTGAGTAATATTCCATTGTATATATGGACCACCTCTTCTTAACCATCTGAGCCACCCAGGCGCCCCCACCTCTTCTTTATCCATTCATCTCTTGAAGGGCATCTTGGCTCTTTCCACAGTTTGGCTACTGTGGACATTGCTGCTATGAACATTGGGGTGCACATGGCCCTTCTTTTCACTACATCTGTGTCTTTGGGGTAAATACCCAGGAGTGCAATTGCTGGGTCATAGGGTAGCTCTATTTTTAAATTTTTTTTTAAAGATTTTATTTATTTATTTGAGACAGAGAGAATGAGAGAGAGAGAGCACATGAGAGGGGGGAGGGTCAGAGGGAGAAGCAGGCTCCCTGCCGAGCAGGGAGCCCGATGTGGGACTCGATCCCAGGACTCCAGGATCATGACCTGAGCCGAAGGCAGTCGCTTAACCAACTGCACCACCCAGGCGCCCTATTTTTTAATTTTTGAGGAAACTCCACAGTTTTCCAAAGTGGCTGTACCCACTTGCATTCCCACCAACAGTGTAAGAGGGTTCCCCTTTCTCCACAACCTCTGCAACATTTGTTGTTTCGTTCCCTGTCCATTTTTGCCATTCTAACTGGTATAAGGTAGTATCTCAAGGTGGTTTTGATTTGAATTTCCCTGATGGCTAATGATGATGAACATTTTTTCATGTGTCTGTTAGCCATCTGTATGTCTTCTTCAGAGAAGTGTCTTTTCATATCTTCTGCCCACTTTTTGACTTGATTATTTGTTTTTTGGGTGTTGAGTTTGAGAAGTTCTTTATAGATCTTGGATACCAACCCTTTATCTGTAGTACCATTTGCAAATATCTTCTCCCATTCTGTGGGTTGCCTCTTTGTTTTGTTGACTGTTTCCTTGGCTGTGCAGAAGCTTTTTATCTTGATGAAGTCCCAGAAGTTCATTTTTGCTTTTGTTTCACTAGCTTTTGGAGATGTATCTTGAAAGAACTTGCTGTGGCTGATGTCAAAGAGGTTACTGCCTATGTTCTACTCTAGGATTTTGATGGATTCCTGTCTCACATTGAGGTCTTTCATCCACTTTGAGTTTATCTTTGTGAATGGTGTTAGAGAATGGTCGAGTTTCATTCTTCTCCATGTGGCTGTCCAGTTTTCCCAGCACCATTTATTGAAGAGACTGTCTTTTTTCCATTGCATGTTTTTTCCTGCTTTGTCAAAGATTATTTGACCATAGAGTTGAGGGTCCATATCTGGGTTCTCTATTCTGTTCCATTGGTCTATATGTCTGTTTTTGTGCCAGTACCATGCTGTCTTGGTGATCACAGCTTTGTAATATAGCTTGAAATCGGGCAACGTGATGCCCCCGGCTTTGTTTTTCTTTTTCAACATTTCCTTGGCAATTTGAGGTCTTTTCTGATTCCATACAAATTTTAGGATTGTTTGTTCCAGCACTTTGAAAAATGTCATTGGAATTTTGATTGAGATGGCATTGAAGGTATAGATTGCTCTGGGTAGCATAGACATTTTAACAATGTTTATTCTTCCAATCCATGAGCATGGCATATTTTTCCATCTTTTTGTGTCTTCTTCAATTTCTTTCATGAGTGTTTCGTGGTTCCTAGAGTATAGATCCTTTACCTCTTTGGTTAGGTTTATTCCAAGGTATCTTATGGTTTTTGGTGCTATTGTAAATGGAATTGTTTCTCTAATTTCTCTTTCTACAGTTGCGTTGTTAGTGTATAAGAAAGCAACTGTTTTCTGTGCATTGATTTTGTATCCTGCCACATTACTGAATTGCTCTATGAGTTCTAGTAATTTGGGGGTGGAGTCTTTTGGATTTTCCACATAAAATATCATGTCGTCTGCGAAAAGAGTTTGACTTCTTCTTTGCCAGTTTGAATCCCTTTTATTTCTTTTTGTTGTCTGACTGCTGTACCTAGGACTTCTGGTACTATGTTGAACAATAGCGGCGAGAGTGGGCATCCTTGACGTGTTCCTGATCTTAAGGGAAAGGCTCTCAGCTTTTCCCCATTGAGGATGATATTCACTGTGGGTTTTTCATAGATGGATTTTATGAACTTGAGGAATGTTCCCTCTATCCCTATACCCTGAAGAGTTTTAATCAGGAAAGGATGCTGTATTTTGTCAAATGCTTTTTCTGCATCAATTGAGAGGACCATATGGTTTTTCTCCCTCCTCTTATTAATCTGTTCTATCACATTGATTGAATTGCGAATGTTGAACCACCCTTGCATCCCAGGGATAAATCCCACTTGGTCGTGGTGGATGATCCTTTTAATGTATTGTTGGATCCTATTAGCTAGGATTTTGTTGAGGATTTTGGAATCCATATTCATTAGGGATATCGGTCTGAAATTCTCCTTTTTGATGGGGTCTTTGCCTGGTTTAGGGATTAAGGTAATGCTGGCCTCATAGAATGAGTTTGGAAGTTTTCCTTCTGTCTCTATTTTTTGAAACAGCTTCAGTAGAATAGGTATTATTTCTTCTTTGAATGTTTGGTAGAATACCCCAGGGAATCCATCAGGCCCTGGACTCTTGTTTTTTGGGGAGGTTTTTGAACACTGCTTCAATCTCGTTACTGGTTATTGGCCTATTCAGGTTGTCAATTTCTTCCTGGTTCAGTCTTGGCAGCTTATAGGTTTCCAGGAAGGCCTCCATTTCATCCAGATTGCCCAGTTTATTGGCATATAGTTGTTGATAATAATTTCTAAGAATTGTTTCTATTTCCTTGGTGTTAGTCGTGATCTCTCCCCTTTCATTCATAATTTTATTAATTTGGGTCCTTTCTCTTTTCTTTTGGATAAGTCTGGCCAGTGGTTTATCAATCTTATTAATTCTTTCAAAGAACCAAATTCTGGTTTCATTGATCTGATCTATTGTGTTTCTGGTTTCTAATTCATTGATTTCTGCTCTAATTTTAATTATTTCTCTTCTAATGCTTGGCTTGGGCATCGTTTGTTGCTTTTTCTCTAGTTCTTTAAGGTGTAGAGTTAGTTGGTGAATTCAGGATTTTTCTATTTTTTTGAGGGAGGCTTGGATGGCTATGTATTTCCCCCTTAGGACCGCCTTTGCAGTAGCCCATAGGTTTTGGACCGATGTGTTTTTGTTCTCATTGATTTCCATGAATTGTTTAAGTTCTTTGATTTCCTGGTTGACCCAAACATTCTTGAGCAGAGTGGTCTTTAGCTTCCAAGTGTTTGAATTTCTGCCAATATTTTTCTTGTGATTGAGTTCCAGTTTTAGAGCATTGTGGTCTGAGAATATGCAGGGAATGATCTCAGTCTTTTGGTACTGGTTGAGACCTGATTTGTGACCCAGTATGTGGTCTATTCTGGAGAAAGTTCCATGTGCGCTCGAGAAGAATGAGTATTCTGTTGTTTTAGGGTGGAATGTTCTGTAAATATCTATGAGGTCCATCTGGTCCAATGTATCATTCAAAGCTCTTGTTTCCTTGTTGATTTTCTGCTGAGATGATCTGTCCATTGCTGAGAGTGGAGTATTGAGGTCTCCTATAATTAACGTATTGTTATCAATATGACTCTTTGTTTTGGTTAACAGTTGGCTTATGTAGATGGCTGCTCCCATGTTGGGGACATAGATATTTACAATTGATAGATCTTCTTGTTGGATAGACCCTTTAAGAATGATATAGTGTCCTTCTGTATCTCCTATTACAGACTTTAGTTTAAAATCTAATTTGTCTGATATAAGAATTCCTACCCCAGCTTTCTTTTGAGGTCCACTGGCATGGAAGATGGATCTCCATCCCTTCACTTTCAGTCTGGATGGATCTTTAGGTTCAAAATGAGTCTCTTGTAGACAGCATATGGATGGGTCCTGTCCTTTTATCCAATCTGCAACCCTGTGCCATTTTATGGGAGCATTTAGGCCATTCACGTTGAGAGTGATTATTGAAAGATATGAATTAATTGTCATCATGTTGCCTGTGAAGACGTTGTTTTTATAGATTGTCCTTGTAAATTTCTGTTGTATATCACTCTTGGGGTCTTTCTCCTTTTATAGAACCCCCCTTAATGTTTCTTGCAGGGCCGGCTTAGTGGTCACATATTCTTTCAGTTTCTGCTGGTCGTGGAAGCTCTGCATCTCTCCATCCATTCTAAATGAGAGCTTTGCTGGATAAAGTATTTTTGGCTGCATGTTCTTCTCATTTAGTATCCTGAATATGTCTTGCCAGGCCTTTCTGGCTTGCCAGGTCTCTGTGGATAGGTCTGACGTTATTCTGATGTTCCTCCCTCTGTACGCAAGGAATCTCTTCCCCCTAACTGCCCTTAAGATGGTTTCCTTGGTTCTAAGATTTGTGAGTTTTACTATTACATGCCGGGGTGTTGGCCTGTTTTCCTTGATCTTAGGAGGGGTCCTCTCTGACTCTAGGGCTTGAATGTTTGTTTCATTCCCCAGTTTAGGGAAGCTCTCAGCTACAATTTGCTCAAATACATCTTCTAGTCCTCTCCTCTCTCCACTCCCTCTGGGATTCCAATTATTCTGACAGTGGAACCCTTCATGGTGTCACTTATTTCTCTGATTCTATTTTCATGGATTCTGAGTTGTTTTCCCCTGGCCTTCTCTCTTCCCTTTTTATCTATTATATTGTCTTCCAGGTCACTTATTCGCTCTTCTGCCTCAGTTACCCTAGCTGTTAGATTATCTAGATTGGATTGGATCTCATTGATAGCATTTTTAAGTTTTGCCAATTCACCTTTTATTTCTGCCTTAGAGACTCTATGTTGCCATTAATTGATTTCTCCATTCTAGCCATTGTCTTCCCAATTGCTAGCCTGAATTCCTTCTCCGACATCTTGGTTATATCTGCATCCATTTGTAAATCTGCAGCATAGGTCATAATCTCTCGGTCTTTTCTATTTTGGGGGTTCCTCCTCCTAGTCACTCTGTTGATGGGTGTTTGAGGGAATGTATAGAGTCCAAATTATTGACCAGAACCCAAGCAAGATTCACCTGTTTTCTTGGGACCTTAGGGTTGCTGGCCTCTTGTTTTCCCAGCCTGTCTTCTGGGGGAGGGGTCTGCCGCACTGTTACTCAGGCAACCCTGTTTGGGCGGAGTTGGCCTGTCCCCCTGTGGTGGGGGATGGGCTCAGCAGGAATCAGTCTTTGGGGCTTTTGTTCTCTGGCAGCTTTCCCTGGTGGCTTTCCACGTCTCTTCCATGAGTCACAGCAGAAGAGACCGTTTCCAACCCTCTGCCTCAGAGCAGAGAGACTGCAGCCTGTTCTTCAGTGAGCTCTCCAGGCCACACCATCTCCATTTCTGTCCGTGCTGCTATAAACTGCAGCATCCTGGGTTGTGCGCCCCTCTGCAGTGCTCCCAGTCCTGCCTCCAGGTCAGGGCACATCTCTGCCCTTTGTGCTTCTAAAACCACCAGCTGCTCCCAATTCACACGCCTGCAACCCCATAGCTCCGGGTTTCCATCCCAGGGGCTGCCCTAGAGTCCTTTCCCTGGAGCTACTGGTCTGAGAGTCTGTGCCCCGTCCACAGCATGCAAGGCTGTCACTCACCAGTGGTGTAGGATCCCCACAGCCAGGCACCCTCCCACTGCCATTTATCCTCTGATATCTGCCCGCAGAATCATGGCTGTCGGCTTCATACCTGAAAACCAACCACCTGCGGTACTCTATTTGTAGAGATCCAGATCTTCTTACATCTCAGGTTGGTTTCGTGGATGCTCAGAGTGGTCTGGTAGATATCCAGCTCAATTCCGGGGACCAGTTGAAATAGGGTCCCCTACTCCTCCACTATCTTTCCCCCTCCTCAAATGTTGTTTGGATCCCAGAGCCTTCCACTCTCTCCTCTGGGGTATTTTTTTATTACCCAGGTCATGTTAGAGAATGTGCAGCTCAATAGGACATGGAATAGCTAATCAGCCAAAGAGGGCACTTCATAAGTAAAACTCAATCCATTTTCTAAATTAGAGGATATATGTGAGATATATGAGAATATGTGTGGAATGCAGGCGTGAGGGAATTGTCTCAGCTGGACACAATACAAAGCTCCTAGAATGTGAGTCAAAGACCAGCTCCTTCCCTCCCTCCCAGCTGCTTTTCCACCAAACCACTCCTTTCACTCATTTCTCCCCCCACCAAAACCTAGACCTTGCTTACTTATAGCTGTCCAAATTACACTCCAGATAATCAAACTAAGATGACTTTTTAATGCAGTGGGCTCTGGCTTTGCATGGTCAGGGCAAGAGTGTCAGTCTAGAGTCTTCTGGGCTTCACTTCAAAGGACTATCACTGTACTTCTCCAGAAATACTTGCAGATGATGGATATAAAACACTTAGTCTGTGCACTGTGTTCAACTGCATTGGGATGAGAGTGCAGGATACCTTCTTTTCCTGCCCCAGGAGGAGATTTCTCTCTGGTTTGTCCATGATCCAGAAGGAACTTCTCAGAGCAATCATCCATTTCAGATTTTGCTCCCACCTCTAAGGCACCCTGTCTCCGAGTAGGGCCACCGTCACCCCCAGGTTCACGGTGATCAGCTGCACAGAAGGAATCACGGTGACCCGACACCCTGAGCCACCCAGGCCAGGGGCACTTCCACTGCAGTGCTTGCCCTGGGAGCCGCACTCCCTCATCCTTCTTCCGTTTCTTCTGCAGGTCTCAGGGCACCTCTCCCCCTTTCCTGCCACGAGTGCAGCTGCTAGACAGTCACCTAAGGGTGGGACATATCCTGCTTCTCCTAATGTCCTCACTGTTCACACACAGGGCCTTCTAGAGAACAGAGCTCAGCCCACGTCTGGGAATCAAGGAGCCAGTGAGCAGGGCTCCCTCTGTGCTGAGATGTCGTTTCTCCTCCTTTCTTGAAGAACCAAGTGAATGAAGGAGCACACATCTATGTTACTTTTGCAGAATGACAGACGAGAAGGAGTAAGAAGCAAAAATGAACAATCTTCTATTTCCCTATTTCCTGACCCCATCACTTGACTGCTCCATTCTTTCGCCTTTCCAACAAATTCCTATGCCAATGCCCTGTGTTTTCATTCCAGAACACAAACAAGGAGGGAAGGTCTCCCATCTTATTTCCAGAACATGACAAAACTCTTAAAACTCTTGAACTGGGTAAGTACAAATGCTGTGGGGTGGATGTCACGCACACACTTAGCTGCCGAAGCTGGTTAAATCTCCTATTCCAAGGAACAACATTTGAGAGCTTCCTCAAGAAAACCAAGCTCTGGATGTCGGAGTCATCGCAGAGAACAGGCCCCCAGAGAGGCTGGCTCTTCACCCTGCTTTCTTCCCCCAGCCTCCCTGGCCCTGCCCTACTTAGAACTCCCAGGGCTCTC
Source organism: Mirounga leonina (assembly GCF_011800145.1). NCBI lineage: Eukaryota > Metazoa > Chordata > Mammalia > Carnivora > Phocidae > Mirounga > Mirounga leonina. The sequence goes on from NW_023270210.1 coordinate 3,300,060, forward strand.
TCTTCACACACAGAGGGAAGAACCAAAATGTGGCCTCACTTCATGCCCAGCACCCCACAGGAGAAGCTGCCAAACCCACCAAAGCCTGGAAAGGCCCTGGTCACCACTGGGACTCAGACCCCCTCTTCCTCATTGCTCACAGCTCCTTCAGACAGGATCAGAGAGGAACCGGGCTGCCTGCAATTGACCCGGAGCAAATACTCCAGCACTTGCAACTTGCTGGTTTTGGCGTGGGCCCTGGGACCCCACAGGAACTCGTAACGGGCAGGGCTGCTGCCGGGCACCTGCCGGTACTCCAGGTACCCTTCCTGCACCCAGACTTTGGTGAGGAGCTCCCTGGGCTCTCCATAGATGATGTGCTCTTTGCCAGCATACACCCCCATGACCCCCAGCGCTTCCCACACCTCCCCCTCAGGGTCACAATCGTCCCCCAGGAGGATCAGCCTCAGTAGCAGCACCAGGAGGCTGGTCTTGGGCATGCCATGCTCACCGCTCAGCATCCCATCACAGGTGAGACCCAGGACGGTGACCAGGATGTAGGAGTGGTCGCTGGGGTCCACTTCCTTCACGTCCATGCCAAAGACCAGCCTCATGCACTCGGAGGCTTTGCCCAAGATCACTGGGAAGTCGTCCCGGTAATCTTTGCTGACGATCTCCAGCATCTCTGCCTGGTGGGTCGGCTGCTTGTTGCGATATTTGAGGAGCAGGAACGCCACCAGGTCAGCCACTTTCACGTGGAGTTTGTCCTGGAGAGAGGGTTGGGTGACTTCAGGCTCCTCCCAGGTGCTTAATCCCTCCTCATCAGGGCTGCTGGAGCCCTGGTCAGGCTAGCTCCAGGCCCTGGCTCCCGGGGCAGTGGGGGAAGGGCAGGCACTCTGAGGGCTCTGGAGAGGACTCAGGGACTCAGCAGCAGACCCCTCCCCCAGGGGGATCAGGAACAGGACAGAGCAGGAGGAGGAAGGGGAGGATGAGGAGGAAGTGGAGGCAGTGGAGGAGGAGGAAGGGGAGGAGGAAGAGGAGGAAGAAGAAGAGGAGGGAGGAGATGGGGGCTCCTCCTCCCCAGCCCCGGACAGCTGTGCCTCCACCAGGCCCTGGGCCTCTCCTGGGTCTTTTTCCACCTTCCAGAGCTCACTCCTCTGACCCAGGGGCGTGACGTTTGTGTTGGGCTGAACCTGAAGAAAGATGTGGGATGGCTCCTCAGGGTGCAGCTCAGCCAACAGAGGCCCGCGGTCCCAGAGCTGACAGTGGACTGCGTCAGCTTGGGTGCTGAGGAGTCCCCTCTGTGTTGGGATGGGCGAGCCCCTGGCTCCATGCTCAGAGCATGTACCTCACCTTGACCACTGGCACTCATCTGCACCTCCCCTTCTCTCTGACCTTAGAGACTCCTGCCTCAGACAGAGGCCTGGACTCTGAGTTCTTGGAGCCTCTGGCAGAGGGAAGGAGGGGGCACCTCAGGGTGCAGACACAGAGCATGGCTGTGGAACCCCAGTGAACACAGGAGGGCTGGGTCAGACTCTGTGAGGTCCCCCCCCCAGTCCAAGCTGGGCGGTCCCCTCCTTGGCCTCTCAGGGGACTGCTATTTCCCCTGGCAGGGCCTGAGCCCCACCCCTACAGCCTGAGGCCAAAGGGTCACAGCAAGACCACACAGCCCTGAGACTCCACAGAAGGTAAGCAGGGGAGGGGTCCCACATCTGCCCGTGCCTGCCAAAGGTCTAAAGGCTCATCACGGATCTCTAGGGATGGCCAAGCTTGGGGTTCCATCTGTGCTGGGATGGGTGCACCTCTCTGTCTATACCTCGACCCCTGTCTATACCTCGACCCCACAAAAGACCTGGGAAAACTCCCTGTGTTGACCAGAGGCTATCCTCCTGGTGCCAAGGCCTCATCTCTGGGAGACACCAGAAAGAATAGTCAGGAGAAATCAGTCAGCCCACCGATCCCCCATCTCCCCATGGCTGACAGAAGCGGCAGGGTAGGCCTGGGCCCTAAGGATCCTGCTGTGGGAGACATCCCCTCATTTCTCACCCTCCCCCCTGCCAGGGCCAGAGCCAGAGCCAGAGCCAGAGCCAGAGCTAAGGCACCTGCCTCCTCAGCTGACCTGATTCCAGACCCTCAGGCCCAGGCCCTTCTTTCCCTGAGACCAGGGATCTGGAAAGGAGGAGGGGCTCAGCCTGACAGGCCCTGCCCATCATTCCCAGGGCTGCCTGGTAGGGGCTGGCCAGATTCCTGGGCCATCCCCTCCTTGTCCTGAGGGCTGGGTTGGGATCCACTCACTCCTCCCTTGGGAGTACCTACATTGACTCTTGGCAGGACCAGGGACTCCTGTGTGTCTCCCAGGTGGGCTTCCTTAGATGACCTGACCCCGACCTCTCCCAGCATGGTCCTCACCCTCCTGAGAGCTCTGAGAGGAGGGTGAGGAGGCAGCAATCCAAACCTTCCTCCTGCATCCCACCCAATTCACAAAGAGCTGAGGTCGGGGTTGGCCCCTCTGTCCTGGGGCGGTAGTCCACTCTTTGTTCTCAAGGTGCTCATGTTTACTTTTGGCAGCACCTGGAACTATCCCTTCTCCTAACCACAGGATGCATCCAGCAGGCCAAGGCCACCATCCTGCTGAGACCCAGAGGAGAAAGTGGTTTGCTTACTTTTGACACCTGGCCTTGCCTCGCAGGACTGACCACTGGGGCAGGACTTCATTTGGGTCCCCTATGTCTGGGTGGAGGTCAGCTCAGTCCTCCCTCAGGGTCTTGGGACTCCACCCTCTGCTGACCTGAGGCCACACTCCTCAGACCAAGGCTCACCTCCTTCAGACCCTGGGTGCAGAAGTCAGGAAACACTTCAGCTGCTCCCCCCACCTTGGGGGACATGGAAGGAGCCCAAGGGCAACAAAATCATTGTCTGTTTCAGGCTCTAAAGTCCTCAACTCTCAGCCTGCATCCCTCCTGGACTCCAACAAGACCTGGGGCCCTGCCCTCTGCTGTCCCCCGAGTCCTTTCCCCTCTGACTGCCCCGCACATCCCTGAGATCCAAGGCCAAATTCGGGGGTGCGACTCAGGCGGACAGCTGTTCAAGGGCCTTCCATCGATGACTCTGTTCTGGGGTCCAGGGTCCCCTCAGTTCTCCCTGAGTGTTCTCACCTGGATTCCAGCAGGATCTGAGCCCTCCCTGCTGCTGACCTGAGGATCCGCCTCTTACCCCAACCCCCAGCCTCTCTGAGACCCGGATGTGGATGTCTCAACGCGCCACTCGTCCTCCTCCCGCTCAGGGGCCTCCCAGGACTGACTCTGTTCTGGGGTCCAGGGTCACTCATGTCCTCCCGCCGGGTCCTCACATCCAGTCCCATTAGCTCCTGACTCCCGTTTTTTAAACCAGGCCCCCAGCCTCTGTCAGAACTGGATGCGGACGTCCTGACACACTGCCTGTGGACTTGGCACAAACAGGCCTCCCAGGGCTGACAGCAGGGGCAGGCTTCAGTGCATTGTCCCAGTTCTGGAGTCCAGGTCCCTCCCTGAGTCCTCCCTCAGGGATCTCAACTTGAGCCACAGCACATCTGGTGATCCTCTCTCTGCTGTCTCCAGGCCTGTTGCCTCAGACCAAATCCCTCACTGCCCTGAGAGCCACGGGAAATGACTGTGGATGTCACATCAGGCTACAAAGTCCAGGGATTCCCTGAGATAGGTTCCTTTGGGTCCCTTAGCCCTATCCTCTGTTCCCCATCTGGACTCCCTGGATGGCCTGTGCCCTCATCCCTGCTCCTGAGGGCCACTCCTTACAACAAGCTCTCAGTGTCTCTGGGACCCAGAGCAGAAGTCAGGACATGCCTCATGTCATCGTTGTCCCACCCTGGGGCCTCCCAGGACTGATTCCCTACTGGGTCCAGGGTCCCTCAGTCCTCCCTCCTCTGGTTCTCACCTTGACTCCTGACAGAACCTGGGTGCTCCTCCTCCCTCCCCCCAACGCCTGCCAACTAGAGACCCTGCTCCTTACACCAGACCTCCTGACTCTCTGAGACCCAGAACTACTCATCCCCATGCTCCCCAGAGATCTTCCTGGACAGACACTATGGCCCAACCTCTGTGAGGTCTCCTCTGTCCTCCCTCAGAGTTCATACCTTGACTCGGGTTATTGCCTGGGCCCTCTTCTCTGCCCACCTGAGGGAGGCCCTGCTCCTTCCACCAAGGCCCTCAGAATCTCTGAGACCCGGATGCGGAAGTCTGGACTCAGATGGACGTGTTCCCATCTCCCCTCATGGATCTTCCCTGACTGATGCTGTGCTGGGGTCCAGGGACCCTCAGTCCTCCCTCTGCATCCTCACCATAAAGCCCAGCAGGACTGGGGCCCACCCCTCTGCCCACCAGAGGGAAGCCCTGCTCCTTTCACCAAGGCCCCCAGTGTCTCTGAGACCTGGATGCGGAAGTCCAGACTCACCGCGTGTTCCCACCCCCTCACAGACCTTCCCAGACTGACGCTGTGCTGGGGTCCAGGGTCCCTCAGTCCTCCCTCTGCATCCTTAGCGTGAAGCCCAGCAGGACCTGGGCCCACCCCTCTGCCCACCTGAGGGAGGCCCTGCTCCTTCTGCCAAGGCCCCTAGTCTCTCAGGAGACCCGGATGCACCAGTCCGGCTGCACTGGCCGCATGTCCCCATCCTGCCCAGCGGCCTTCCCGGACTCTCCTTGGGGCCTGATCTCAGTGAGGTCCCCTCTGTCCTGAGCTCGAGAGTCCCTCAGTCCTGCCCCCTGATCGATCCCCACCCCGTCCCCACCTGAACTCCCTGGGGCTACCTGTGCCCCCGCCCCTTCCCGACCTGGCATCCTTCCCCTCTGATCAAGGTCCTAAGCTCCCTCAGACCTCCAAGGCGCATTTCAGCGGACGGACGCCACCTGTGGCCACCCTCCCCAGGGGGCCCCCAGAGCCGGGCCGTGGCAGGGCCCGAGGGGCTGGACCTGAGCTGGGAAGAGTGGTCCCTACAGTCCTCCTTCTGCTCCTGAACCCGCCCCAGGGAGGGCCTGGGCCCGTCCCTCTGGGGACACGTGTCCATTGCCCTGGGCCCCGGCGGGAAGAGCTCAGTCTGACGACTCAGCCCCTGCCCGAGGGTCTTTTGGGGTGCCGGCATGGGCGACCTGGCTCCTGGGGGTCCCCCAACCCCCAGTCTGTGCTCCCTCCTGGTGGGTCTACCTGCACGCCTGGCCTCGCCTGACCAAGATCCGGCCTCCCACACACGGTCCTGGCGTCTCTCAGGCCTCTGAGGCGGAAGTTGGCACTCGTCACATCCGGACCCCATAGGAAAGGGTCCCCTAGGGCTGACAGCACGTCAGACAGAGATGAGTTCCAGGGTGGGCTAGGTGGGGGCAAGAGAGGGGAATGGGCAGCATGGGGGGGGTCCCCTCGGTCCTTCCTGGGCTCCTCACCCAGGCTCTGGCAGGCAGGGTTGGGTCCCCCTCCACCTGCACAGTGCTGAGTCTGTGTCCTTCACACCAAGGCTCTCACTCCCTGAGTTCCCTGGGGAGATTGGTGTGGGGGAGTGTAGTTTCCTACATGCAAACATCAAACCAGACTTTCGGCGTGTAAATACCCGCCTCATTCATTCTACACTGTTAAAACCCAAGTCTGGGTACCATTCCTACTGAGATGAACACAACTCCCTCAGATTTGAAACAAAACTAAGATACCCAGTTGAACAAATCTATTCACTGAAGACAGCCTGAAGGCAGTTATTTCAACCTGGAAAACAGAAAACTGAGGAAATCTACATGGACACTGGGAAAAGGATGTGAAATAGAAAATTTCCTTGGTAGTATCCAATAAGTGAGTGGTTTTCATAGAGAGGTTCATAAGAGAAATTTTCGGAGGGAAGTGGGATGATTCACATCTCCACAGAAACTTAAATATATCCACTTTACTTGGAGGGATTTTAGGTAAGACATACAAAAACTACTTAATGGTGAATGAAGGGTGGCAGAGAACACAATGAACCACTAAAATGGGTGACCTTGGGGAAAGGTTTGTTGGAAACACTCTCCCTGCCATGTGACCCACCAGAACTGAACATGGGGTAGTGAGGAGCAGATGTCAGTCGGTTTGAGATGGTTCTTTATGGGTACTGAAGAAATGTCCCTTTTCTCCAACCAAAGCATCGCAGCTTCCTCAAACTCACCCCTCCACCCCCACCACGGAAGTGTCATGATGGTGCTTTGTTAAGTCTAAGCTGCGTTTTGGCCTCCCCAGCACCACCCCTTACCCAAGGACAGGTCAGGATGGCAATGTCTAAGGCCCTCCCCCAGGGCTACCATTGCCTAGAGGAGAACCTTGCTGACCAATCAAAGCCTGAGTATGGCTCCTCGTTGTCCTAGAAGGAGGTATATATAGGTAGGTCAGGCACCCTGGGTAGACCACTGGGAAATTTTGACAAGGCAAAGGTGATCAGGAAACCACAAATCCCTGTCAAAGTTATAGAACAACCAATCCCAAGCATCAAAAGGAAGAAGAGGAAGATTCCCTCGAACTTAGGTCCAGAGACAGTGTCAAGGTGATATGACCACACCCAAGGTCTTCTTCTTCTTCCTCCTTTACACCTCCCCAGGACTCCTACCCTGTTCTTGCCTGGCAGTAACTTCAGAGCAAGGACAGAGACCTCAGAGCTATCTGTGAAGTCTCCGAGGTCTGGCCCCTGAGAAATGCCCAGTGGTTTAGAGACCAAATCTTACATCTATGGGGTATGCCAATAGTGATGATTAAAATCAACAAATTGTGAAAAGATGTGTGTGTGTGCACGCGCATGTCTGTATTCATGATTCCTCTGTATGTGGGGAGGAAGGAAGGGAAGAAGAAAATAGGCAGATGTATAAGAAGGGAGAAAGGTGGGGGTACTACAGGATTGGGTATCAGACCAGAAAGTCCACAGTAAGCCATATGGGGATGATAAGGACTGGGTGACATCTGAGCACTGAAAAAAATAACAACATAAAAGATCATATTTTATCCTATGGGAAAGGAGGAAAAGGGCTTGTTGTTTCTGTCTGTGTGCTTTGGGGGAGCAGGGCACAATGTCAAGGCATAGATTGCAAGAACTTATATATGGAATGATATGGTGGGTGGCAGTGAACCCCCAGAAAGGCAGACAAATACATCATATCTAGGTCACTTACATCATCGTCATTTTGTTTTGTTTTGTTTTTTTATTTTGCTTTTTTGCATTCCACCTTATGCTGTAAGCAACTGAAGGTCCTCAAAATAACCAAAAACCTTATACTACTGAAAATCAATGATAGTACTCCCTAGCACTAAAATCATAGTCTTTGGACACCCAAATCCAATACCAGTTGGGTCATTTTTTGTTAAGAAGCTTGAGGTAGAGTAGTAGTCTCCCAAAGGCAGGGCAATGGGAGTGGTTCACACCCAGTGCAGGCAATGAACTGCAGACAACTTTTTAAATTAAACTTTAATTTTGAGATAATTGTAGACTCACATGCAGTCATAAATAATAAAAAGACATTCTTTGTACCCTTTAGCCAGTTCCGCTAATGGTAACTTATTATAAATTGTGGTAGTATAATATCACAACTGGGATAATGACATGAATATAGTCAAGATATAGAACATTTCCATCATTTCAAGAATCCCTCATACTGTCCATTTATGGACACATCTACTACCCTCCTATCTCACCTCCCTCTTTAACTTCTTGTAACCAGTCATCTATTCTCCATTTCTATATTATTGTCATTTCAAGAATATTATATAAATTGAATTGTACATAAGCTGTGGGGATTGGCTTTTTTCAATCAGCATTATTCTCTGCAGATTTATCCAGGTCCTTGTTGTATATATCAATAGTTCATGTCTTTTTATTGCTGAGTAGTATTCCATGGTATGTGTATGAACCACAGTTTGTTTGACCATTACCCCATTGAAAGTTATCAGATTGTTTCTGTTGTTTGGCTATTATGAATAAAACTGTTCTGGATATTTATGTACAGGTTCTGGGTGAAAACAAGTTTTCACTTCTCAGGACAAATGCTCAGGGATCTATGGGTCATATGGTAATTGCATATTCAGTTTTTTTCTATTTTTTAATTTAAATTCAATTAATTAACATATAGCATATCATTAGTTTTAGGGGTAGAGTTCAGTGATTCATCAGTTTTATATAATACCCCGTGCTCATTACATCAAGTGCCCTCCTTAAAGTCCATCATCCAGTTACCCCATACTCCCACCCCCCCATTAACCCTGTTTGTTTCCTATGGTTAAGAGTCTCTTATGGTTTGTCTCCCTCTCTGATTTCATCTTCTCTTATTTTTCCCTCCCTTCCCCTATGCTCCTCTGTTTTGTTTCTTAAAGTCCACATAGGAGTGAGATCATATGATAATTGTATTTCTCTGATTGAGTTATTTTGCTTAGCATAATACCCTCTAGTTCCATCCATGTCATTGCAAATGGCAAGATTTCAATATTTGACAGCTGAATAATATTCCATTAGTATTCCAATAGTATTCCACTTCTTCTTTATCCATTCATCTATCAATGGATATCTGGGCTTTTTCCATAGTTTGGCTATTGTGGGCATTGCTGCTATAAACATTGGGGTGCATGTGCCCCTTCAATAACTGTTTGTATCCTTTGGATAAATACCTAGTACTACAATTGCTGGGTCATAAGGTAGCTCTATTTTTAACTTCTTGAGGAATCTCCATACTGTTTTCCAGAGTGACTGCACCATTTGCATTCCTACCAACAGTGTAAGAGGGCTCGCCATTCTCTGCATCTTTGCCAACATCTGTTGTTTCCTGAGTTGTTAATTTTAGCCATTCTGACAGGTATGAGGTGATATTTCATTGTGGTTTTGATTTGTATTTCCCTGATACCCAGTGGATGTTGAGCATTTTTCATGTGTCTGTTGACCATTTGTATGTCTTCTTTGGAGAAATGTCTGTTCATATTTTCTGCCCATTTCTTGACTGGATTCTTTTTGTTTTTTGGGTATTGAATTTGATAAGTTATTTATAGATCTTGGATACTAGCCCTTTATCTGATATGTCATTTGCAAATATCTTCTCCCATTCTTTAGGTTGCCTTTTATTTTGTTGATTATTTCCTTTGCTGTATAAAAGTTTTTATCTTCATGAAGTCCCAATAGTTCATTTTTGCTTTTGTTTCTCTTGCCGTTGGAGATGTGTCTAGTAAGAGGTTGCTGTGGTTGAGGTTAAAGAGGTTGCTGCCTGTGTTTTCCTCTAGGATTTTGATGGATTCCTTCTCACATTTAGGTCTTTCATCCATTTTTAATCTATTTTGGGGTGTATGGTGTAAGAAAATGGTCCAGTTTCATTGTTCTGCATGTGGCTGTCCAATTTTCCCAACACCATTTGTTGAAGAGACTGTCTTTTTTCTACTGGATATTCTTTCCTGTTTTGTCAAAGATTAGTTGACCATAGATTTGAGGGTCAATTTCTGAGTTCTCTATTCTGTTCCATTGATCTACATGTCTGTTTTTGTGCCAGTACCATACTGTCTTTATGATTACAGCTTTGTAATATAGCTTGAAGTCTGGAATTGTGATGCCACCAGCTTTTCTTTTCTTTTTCAACATTCCTCTGGCTATTCAGGGTCTTTTCTGGTTCCATACAAATTTTTGGATTATTTGTCCCAGCTCTGTGAAAAAAAGTTGATAGTATTTTGATAGGGATTGCATTGAATGTATAGATTGCTTTAGGTAGCATAGACATTTTAACAATATTTGTTCTTCCAATCCATGAGCATGGAACATTTTTCCATTTCTTTGTGTCTTCCTCAATTTCTTTCATGAGTGTTCTATAGTTTTCTCAGTACATATCCTTTGCCTTTTGATTAGATTTATTCCTACGTATCTTATGGTTTTAGGTGCAATTGTATGTACCCAAATGGGATCGACTCCTTAATTTCTCTTTCTTCTGTCTCATTGTTAGTGTATACAAAAGCAACTGATTTTTGTGCATTGATTTTATATCCTGACAATTTGCTGAATTCCTGATGAATTATAGCAATTTTGGGGTGGAGTCTTTTGGGTTTTCCACATAAACTATCATATCATCTGCAAAAAGTGAGAGTTTCACTTCTTCTTTGCTGACTCAGATGCCTTCTATTTCTTTTTGTTGTCTGATTGCTGAGGCTAGAACTTCTAGTACTATGTTGAATAGCAGTGGTGATAGTGGACATCCCTGCGGTGTTCCTGACCTTAGGGGAAAAGCTCTCCATTTTTCCCCATTGAGTATGATATTCACTGTGGGTTTTTCATAGATGGCTTTTATGATATTGAGGTATATACCCTCTATCCCTACACTGTGAAGAGTTTTAATCAAGAAAGGATGCTGTACGTTGTCAAATGCTTTTTTTGCATCTATTGAGAGTATCATATGGTTCTTGTTCTTTCTTTTATTAATGTAGTGTATTACGTTTATTGATTTGAGGATGTTGAACCACCCTTGCAGCCCAGGAATAAATCCCACTTGGTCGTGGGGAATAATCTTTTTAATGTACTATTGAATCCTATTGGCTAGGAAGTTGGTGAGGATTTTTATATCCTTGTTCATCAGGGATATTGGTCTGTAATTCTCCTTTTTGGTGGGATCTTTGTCTGGTTTTGGGATCAAGGTAATGCTGGCCTCATAGAATGAGTTTGGAAGTTTTCCTTCCATTTCTATTTTTTTGAAACAGCTTCAGAAGAATAGGTATTAATTTTTCTTTAAATGTTTGGTAGAATTCCCCTGGTAAGCCACCTGGCCCTGGACTCTTGTTTTTTGGGAGATTTTTGATAACTGATTCAATTTCCTCGCTGGTTATGGGTCTGTTCAGGTTGTCTATTTCTTCCTGTTTCAGTTTTGGTAGTTTATACATCTCTAGGAATGCATCCACTTCTTCCAGATTGCCTCATTTGTGGGCATATAGTTCTCATAATATGTTCTTATAATTGTTTGTATTTCTTTAGTGTTGGTTGTGAACTCTCCTCTTTCATTCATGATTTTATTTATTTGGGTCCTTTCTCTTTTCTTTTTGATCAGTCTGGCCAGGGGTTCATCAGTCTTATTAATTCTTTCAAAGAACCAACTCCTAGTTTTGTTGATCTGTTTTATTGTTCTTTTGGTTTCTATTTCATTGATATCTGCTCTAATCTTTATAAATTCTCTTCTCCTGCTGAGTTTAGGCTTTATTTGCTGTTCTTTCCCCAGGTTCTTTAGGTGTGTAAAGGTTAGGTTGTGTATTTGAGACCTTCCTTGTTTCTTGAGAAAGGCTTGTATTCTTATATACTTCCCTCTTCGGACTGCCTTTGCTGCATCCCAAAGGTTTTGAACAGTTGTGTTTTCGTTTTCTTTTGTTTCCATGACTTTTTTTTTTTTAATTCTTCTTTAATTTCCTGGTTGACCCATTCATTCTTTAGTAGGATGCTCTTTAACTTCCATGTTTTTTAGTTCTTTCCAAATTTCCTCTTGTGATTGAATTCAAATTTCAAAGCATTGTGGTCTGAAAGTACATAGGGAATGATCCCAATCTTTTGGTACTGTTAGAGACCTGATTTGTGACCCAGTATGTGATCTAGTCTGGAATATGTTCCATGTGCACTTGAGAAGAATGTTTATTCTCTTGCTTTAGGATGAAATGCTCTGAATATATCTGTTAAGTCCATCTGATCCAGTATGTCATTCAAAGCCCTTATTTCCTTCTTGATCTTCTGCTTAGATGATCTGTCCATTGCAGTGAGTGGGGTGTTAATGTCCCCTACTATTAGTGTATTTTTATCAATGTGTTTCTTTAATTTTGTTATTAATGGTTTATATAATTTGCTGCTCCCATATTAGGGGCATAAATATTTACAATTATTAGGTCTTCTTGTTGGATAGACCCTTTAATTATGATATAGTGTCCTTCCTCATCTCTTATTATAGTCTTTGGTTTAAAATCTAATTTCTCTGATATAAGGATTGCTCCCCCAGCTTTCTTTTTCCATTATCATGATAAATTGTTTTTCACCCCCTCACTTTCAATCTGGAGGTGTTTTGGGGTCTAAAATGAGTCTCTTGCAGACAGCATATCAATGGGTCTTGCTTTTTAATCCAATCTGATACCTTGTGTCTTCTGATTAGGGCACTTAGCCCATTTACATTCAGAGTAATTACTGAAAGATATGAATTTAGTGCCATTGTATTACTTGTAACGTCACTGTTTCTGTATATTGTCTCTGTTCCTTTCTGGTCTATGTTACTTTTGGGCTCTCTCCTTGTTTAAAGGATCCCCTTTAATATTTCTTACAGGGCTGGTTTAGTGATCACAAATTCTTTTAATTTCTGTTTGTCCTGGAAGCTTTTTATCTCTCCTTTTTTGAATGATAGTCTTGCTAGATAAAGTATTCTTGGCTGCATATTTTTCTCATTTAGCACCCTGAATATATCATGCCAGTCTAATATTTCTACTCTTGAAGGTTATGGACCTGTTGTCCTGAGCTGTTATCAGGATTTTTCTTTGTCTCTGAGATTTGCAAGCTTCACTATTATATGTCATGGTGTTGACCTATTTTTATTGATTTTGAGGGGGAATTCTCTGTGCCTCCTGGACTTGAATATCTGTTTCCTTCCCCTGATTAGGGAGGTTCTCAGCTATAATTTGCTCCAATATACCTTCTGCCTTTCTCTCTCTTTCCTCTTCTGGGATCCCAGTTATTCTATATTGTTTCACTTTATGGTATCATTTCTCTCTCAAACTCTCCCCTTGTAATCCACTATTTGTTTATCTCTCTTTTTCTCAGCTTCTTTATTCTCCATCATTTGGTCTTCTGTATCACTAATTCCTTCTTCTTCTTCATTTATCCTAGCAGTTAGAGCCTCCATTTTTTATTGCATCTCATTAATAGACTTTTCGATTTCAACCTGATTAGGTTTTAGTTCTTTTATTTCTCCAGAAAGAGATTCTCTGGTGTCTTTTATGCTTTTTTCAAGTCCAGCTAGTGTTTTATAATTATTATTCTGAACTCTATTTCCAGTATCTTAATCATATCCATACTGATTAGGTCCCTGGGAGTCAGTACTGCCTCTTGTTCTCTTTTTTAAGGTGAGTTTTTGTCTTGTCATTCTTCTAGAAAGTGGTGACTTTTCTATTTGTAGAGTTGCAGCAATTCTTTACTTAGACCTCTGGCTGAGTTTGCAGGTGTTAAGAATGATTTGATTGCTATCTAGCTGAATTCCTGAACCAGACAAAACTAAGGTCTCCTACTCCTCTGCCATCTTGGATTATTCTTGCATTTAGTTTTATAAGAAACTGCCAAACTGTTTTCCAGAGTGACTGTACCATTTTATATCCCCATGAGCAATGTATGAGTGATGCAATTTTCCACGTCCTCACCATTGTTTATTTTAGCCATTCTGATAGGTGTATAGTGATATCTCATAGTGGTTTTGATTTTTATTTTCCCTAATAGCTACTAATCCTGAACATCTTTTCATGTGCATATTTGCCATCCTTCTGTACATCCTCTTCAGTGAAATATCCACTCATGTCTTTTGCCCATTTTCTAATTGTATTGTCTGGGTTTTTGTGTTGTTGTTTTTTTTTTTCTGTTGAGTTTTGAGAGTTCATTACATATCCTAGATGCTTGTGATTTATTGGATGTGTAATTTGCAAATATTTTCTCTCAATCTCTATTTTGTGTTTTAAACCTCTTAACAGAGTCTTTTGTAGAACAAATAATTTTAATTTTGATAGTCTATTAATTTTTTTTTTTTACTTTTATGAATCATGCTTTTGGTGTCAAGTTTTAAGAACTCTTTGCCTAACCCTACATCCTAAAAATTTTCTGATTTTTCCTAAAAGTTTTATAGCTTTATGCTTTACAATTAAGTCCATTATTTTTTATGTTAATTTTTGGTAAGGAGTAAGGATAAAATCAACTTTTTGTTTGATTTTTTGTTTGTTTGTTTTGGCCTATGAATGTCCAATTGTTCAGCACCATTTGTTAAATAGGCTGTCTTTCTGCCACTGAATTGCTTTTGTATTTTTATCAAAAGTTAGCTGGGAATATTTGTATTGTTCTATTTCTGGTTTTTTTCTTTTTCCATTGATCTATGTGTCTAACATAGTCTTGATTACTGTAGCTATATAGTAAGTTTTGAAGTAAGTCAGACACACCCATCCCAATTAATTCTCTTTCAAAAATGTTTTAGTTATTCTAGTTCCTTTTTCTCTCCAGATAAATTTTATTTTATTTTATTTTATTTTATTAATTTTTTATTTGAGTACAGTTTACACACAGTGTTACATTAGTTTCAGTTGTACAACACAGTGATTTGGCAAGTTTAAATATTGTGCTATGCTTAGCACAAGTGTAGCTACATCTGTCACCATACAATACTATTATAATATCATTGACTATATTCTTTATACTATGCCTTTTATTCCTATGACCTTATTTATTCCATAACTGGAAGTCTTTATGTCCTACTCCCCTTCACCCATTTTGCCCATACTCTGCCCACTCCCCTCATTTTAGAATAAATTCATCTGTATCCACAAAAATTTTTGCTGGGATTTTGTATTATGTCTGTGAATCAATTTAATAGATACAAGGCCAGTGAGGTCGTCTATTTTTCCTTGTGTGAATTTTGGTGGTTTGTATCTTTCCATGAATTGATCTCTTTCATCTAAGTTACTGAATTTATGGCCATAGGACTATTTGTAGTATTCTGTTATCAATTTAATATCCATGGGATCACTAGGGATGTCCCCTCTTTCATCATTGATATTGGTAATTTGCTTTTCTTTCTTTTTTCTTGTTAGTCTGGTTAGAGTTTGATCAATTTTAATGATCTTTTCAAAGACTTGGTTTTTTGTTTTATTGATTTTTCTCTATTGTTTTCCTGTTTCAATTTATTGATTTCTCCTGCAGCTTGTAGTATTTCCTCTCTTCATCTTGCTTTGAATTTAATTTGTTCTTTCTTTAGTTTCCTAGGGTGGAAGCTTAGATTACTGATTTTAGATCTTTCTTCTTTTCTAATATAAGCATTTAAGTATGCTATAAATTTCCCTCAAGGACCACTTTATCTGAATCCCACAAATGTTGGATGTGTATTTTTATTTTAATTCAATTTAATGTATTTTTAAATTTCTCAAGACTCCTTCTTTAATCATTTCTAGCTTTCAGTCAGTCAACAAATGTTTACTGGGCACCAATTTTGTGCAATATTGTGTTAGGCACTCCAGGTACAGCCAAACAAAGCTTCAGGGAGCTTACAGTTTATTGAAGGAGGGAAGTTAGAATACACTGATAAATGACCAGATTAGGTTATGTCAAACCTGCTAATCTCTAATCTCTACAAAGAAGATTCAATAGGAAATGTGGTGGAAAGTAGTTGAAGGCCGCTTTACTTATGGTGATAGGGCCCTAAGGTTACATGTAGCTCTAGTGTAAGAATGCATGTGGAAGTGCTCAGAAACCAGGCCAGTGGTGAGGAGTGAGAGCCATAATGTGAGAGGGTCAGGTCAGTTTTCTTACTACCTTCCGAATCTTCTACCTCACCCTCCTGGCTTCCCACTATCCCTAGCTTGAATAATTTGTTCCATCTCCAGCTTGGGCTCTATTGCTCCTGTCCTCCATGCCTCTAGGGTTTTATTCCTAACACTCTTGCCCTCCTCTCTCAGATTCATCTTTCTTTAGCCCCAATTGAGATTCACCTCCTAAAAGACACCTGCCCCTCTTTAGCTTCCTCTCTGGACTCAAACATCCATCTTCTCATGTTCTAGTTCCATAGAGTATGCTTCTGTATAAGAGTGGCTCTGTGCATGTGGGTACTTCATTTAGACTACAGGATAGGATCTCAGAGGGCCATGACTGCTTCTGAGCCTCTTGGTGGCCTCAGTATTACCCAGCACACTGCTTGGCACAGAAGAGAGGAAGCACTCAGGTTATGTTGCATGGTACTACCAATGGTGATGGCAGGGCTTGCAAGCTCTCAAACTTAAGGCTTTGCAATACCCCACATTATTAGAGTAGATCCAAGCAGAGGCTATGGGAGGGAGGAAGGGAATGCAGGAGAAGAGAGGGCTGGGTTTGTCCAAAGTCACTGGGATAGAAGACCTAGAGCCTTCCTCTCCTTTTTCTCACACAACACTTTCTCCTGGCTTTCTTCCCATCACTGGCCTATCTCTCTGTTCTCTCCATCTAAATACTAAGTGAAGATGCTCTTCCAGACTGAGCCCCAGGCCTTTCCAACCTCTCATTTCTGACACCATGTACTTTCTGCCTATTATCATCCATTCCCTGCCTCCAGCTTGACCTCTCTTCTGACATTTAGAGAAGAGTATATGTTTGTCTCCCAGACCCATCCACCTAAGGCCTAACAGGTATCTCAATTTCAACAGGGCCCCAAATAGCCTTATCTCCTGTATAAGAGCACCATGGTTATTCCAGCCATAATCAGGATGGAAATCAATGATCAATACTACTGTCAATTTTAATCCTAGATGGTTTCTGACTCTACCTTCTCTTCTCTGTCCCCACTGAAACCATTTTGGTATGTGGGCCCTTATGCTGGTCCATTTTCTCTCAGATCCATTCATGACACTTCTCCTGCTCCACTCTGTTTTTCAGGCCAAATTTCCTTGGCTCTTATACCTCATGGAGGGAGACTGAGTGAGAGGATGAAAGAAGGAAGATGAGAGAGTGACTTCTTCTCTCTCTGCCTTGAGCCACATCTATCTCCTCTGTGACTCCATCTCCCACTAATAGACTCTCTGTGATTCTATTTTCTATCAGGTGCCTCAGGACTCTGGATACACTGGCTCTATTCTTTGTCCTTCTAGGCTAGGTATGGTAGCAGTTTCCTGCTGTTGCTTATCTCTGGGTTGCTTCATCTTATACAGTCTGACTCCTCAGTAATTCCATCTTGATATAACCACTCCCTGTGCTACATTTTTCCTCTTGCAAAAATTAGAGTGGCTTCTGTTTTTTTAGATTGGACCTTGACTGATACAGCACTTGTTACTTCTAACCTAGCTTACTGTAACAGCTTTTTAGTAAATCATCTTGATTCTAGTCTTATTCCTCTCTAACTTGTGCCAAATTATTGAAGCCAAAGTAATATGTCTTAGACTAACTTTGCCTAAAAACTTTAATAGCTCCTTGTTGCCAACAGGATGGAGCCCTTATCTTGGTTTTTAATCTAATGGTAGGATGGATGGAGAGAGGACTGTTGTCAGTGGTTGGTGGATCAAACAAGATGGGGACCAGGGCAGCAAGCTAGAAATGTCCTTTACCTGCTGGTTCAGTTTCATATTTGCTCATCATAGGAAGGAAAGTGAGCTCTCAAAAACAGCCTTGGTGACTAATAAAGCCTTCAAAATCCTCTGATAAATATGGACCAAGGGATTAGAAGCTCCTGATTCATGTACTTACTACATTCTCAAAAGATTCCTGTCCCAAAAACAGATGACCATAATGTACCTATAAGCTTATTTATTTTTATACTTCCCCTTCCTCAAAAATGGAATTAAGAAAATTTTCAAAAACAGAGTATAATTGGATTTTTAAGAGATTGAAGTATGAAGGCTAAGGGAAAATACAAATTAGTGAAAAAGAAAAAGATGGAGCCAGGAGTAAGTTTGTACATACAATGCATACTGTGGGATCCTGAGCTTTCAGTTAAGCTTGAGATCTTTTGGCAGCGCAGTGCTAGGAGAAAAAGTCTCCATTTTGTGATCCTCAGGATTCAAAAGATAAAAAAACAACCAGTTGCTCATAGAAGCCAAACTATTTCCAATGATATGAGAAAGGAATTGCTTCTGGAGGTGGTCCTCATGGAAGGGACAATATGGACCATAATGAGCAATATCCTCAACAACACCTTAGCAGTAAATGCTTTAACTGAAGCTTCTGTCATAATCAGAAAAGGTTTCCCTGGATTCATGGCTTAAATGTATATGTTGGGTGGAGGGTGTCCTGGAGTTACAGTTTCTTTGATTAGCATATATATATATTTTTGCTATTCTCTGAGACTCCTACATTATAATACTTACTAAACTTGTAATTATCTGAAACCCTTCTGCTTTTGGCTTTCCCTTGGTTGATATGCCAGGTCTATGTCATTTGGACATTTACTCATTCATCTAGCAGCCACTTATGGATAACCTACTGGGTTCTGATAATTCAGTTGTGAAGAAGATAGGCTTAGCTTCTACCACCATGAAATATAAAAAATTAGTGTGGAGAGATATAAGATAAATAAGTCAATAAGTAAAATAATTTTAGATCACTATGATATCTTGTCAAAAATAAAACAGAGGAATGGGATAGTGTTTGGGTGGTAGAAAGAATGCTAGTTAATTTGTGTAAGATGGTCAGGGAAGGCCTTACAGGAATATTTGAGCTCAGACTTAAATGATGAAAAGCAAGCAGTCATACAAGTTCTTGGGGGGAAAGTGATTAAAGAAAGTGACAGGCAGTGTGGGGATGCTGTAGACCGAGTACTGCCCTTGGTGTCTTTTCACCTCCTCCTTCTGCAGTGGTGGTGGCAGCAGCACTTAGCAGTGGCAACTTGAGGCTGCACCCAGGCCAGCCCCCCAGGGTGGTGCTCAACTGAGAGGGGAGCTCAGCACCCCAAGGGGCTGCCCCTCCAAGAGCAGAGGCAGCAAGAGGACGTGTGTGTCTTGCACAGGTCCACACAGGGAGAGCAGTGGGGATGGAGACTGGCATCACCTTCTGGTCCTCCAGGGAAAACAGGAAAATGAGAACCAGCAAGAGCTTGAGGGACAAATGCCCAGATTGAGATTGGAAGACTGTTCATTTGCCTATTGGTTCATTCCTCGAAATTGCGTTACAACTGCCTAATTAAGCATCATTTGTGGAGAGGTGGAGTAAGATGGCGGAGGAGCAGGAGACCTGGATTTCGTCTCCTCTCAGGAATTCAGCTGGATAGGGATCAAACCATTCTAAACACCTACGAACTCAATAGGAGATTGAAGAAAAGAAGAGCAACATCTCTCTGAACAGAAAAGCGACCAGTTTCTGGAAGTTAGGACGTGCGAAGTGAATCCGAGGCGACATTCGGGAGGATAGATGGCGGGGGAGGGGGCCTCCATCAGCCGCTACTGGCAAGTGATAGAGCAGTGGAGCACAAAATCGGAACTTTTAGAAGTCGGCTCTGCTGAGGGACGTTGCTCCAGTGGCTAAGCAGGGGGTGGAACCCTCACTGGGACAGTGTGGTCTCAGGACCCTCGGGATCACAGAAAGACCAGGAGTGCCTGAGTGTGGCAGAGCTCCTAGGTACTGGAGTGGGGAAGCCGGATGCAGAGACGGAGCCAAGGAGTGGGCTCTCAGCTGGGGGTTGCCATAAACTGATCTGCGTCACAGTCGGGTCCCTGCTCTTCCAGGAGGGACCCAACAAGCGGCAGATCCGGGGAGACTCCCCTTCCTCCCCCGGGAGGAGTGGTGCAGGAGCGCACCGCAGGGATCTGCTGGGTTTGGAGACTCCACACAGGGTCCTGCGCCAGAGACAGAAAGCTTGGTCACAGGCCAGGTGAGCATGGAGTGTGGGAGACCAGGGAGATGGGAGGGACTGACTGCTTTTCTCTGCGGGCTCACTGAGGAGTGGGGCCCCAAGTTCTCTGGGGTGGAGATTGGGAGGCCGCCATTTTTACTCTCATCCTCCAAAGCTGTATGGAAAGTTTGCAGGGAAAAAAGCTCCCAAGAGCAAACCTGAGCAGATTACTTAGCCCGGACCAGCAAGGGCGGGGCAATTCCACCTCCGGCAAAGACATTTGGGAACCACGGAAACAGGCCCCTCCCCCAGAGGAGAGCAAGAACTGCCAGCCAAGACCAAGTTTACTGATCAATGAGAACCACAGAACTCCAGCACTAGGGGAATACTGCACATAGAATTCATGGTTTTTTAACCATGATTCTTTAGTCTTTCAAAGTTAATTTTTTTAACTGTCTTTTTTTTTTTAATTTTTCATTTTCCCTTTTTCAACCAACATCTTATCAATCCCTCTTTTAAAAAACATTTTTATTTTTCATTTTTAGAGTCATATTCTATCCCTTCATAGTAGTTAACCTTATTTTTGGCATATATATATATATATATATATATATATATATATATGTTGTTCTCTCTTTAAAATTTTGGGATACAGTTTCTTCTAACAGACCAAATAGACCCTAAATCTCTAGTGTATGGCATTGTTCTAGTCTCCTGCCTGATCATATTCTCTCCCTTTTTTTCTTTTTTTTTAAATCCTCTTTCTTTTTTCAAACAACTTCTTATCAATTCCTTTTATAAAATTTTCTATAATTTTCATCTTTACAGTCATATTCCATTCCTTCATCATATTAACCCTTATTTTTGTACATATATGTTTTTCTTTCTTTAAAATTTTGGGAGGTACTTTCTTCTAACAGACCAAAATACACGCCAAATCTAGTGTATGGCACTGATCTATGTACCAGCCTGATCATATTTGATCATATTCTGTTTTTTTTGTTTTGTTCTGTTTATTTTTTGTTTTTGTCTTTTTCCTTTTCTTTTTTTTTCTTTTTCTTTTTTCTTTCTTTCCCTTTCTTTTCCCCCACTTTCAGGATTTTCTGATTTGTTTAGAGTATATTTGCTGGGGACGTTGTTACCCTGTTAGCATTTTGTACTCTCATTCATCTATTCTCCTCTGGACAAAATGATAAGATGGAAAAAATCACCTCAACAAAAAGAACAAGAGGCAATACCAACTGCCAGGGACTTACTCAATACGGACATTAGTACGATGTTGGAACTAGAGTTCAGAAAGATGATTTGAAAGAAACTAGCTGGGCTTGAAAACAAGCATGGAAGTTATTAGAGAAACCCTTTCTGGAGAAATAAAAGAACTAAAATCTAACCAAGTCGAAATTTAAAAGGCTATTAGTGAGGTGCAATAAAAAATGGGGGCTCTAACTGCTAGGATAAATGAGGCAGAAGAGAGAATTAGTGATATAGAGCAAATGATGGAAAATAAAGAAGCTGAGAAAAAGAGAGATAAACAACTACTGGATCACGAGGACAGAATTTGAGATATAAGTGATACCATAAGACGAAACAACATTAGAATAATTGGTATCTCAGAAGAAGAAGAATGAGAGAGAGGGGCAAAAGGTATATTGGAGCAAATTACAGCAGAGAACATCTCTAATTTGGGGAAGGAAACAGGCATCAAAATCCAGGAGGCACAGAGAACCCCTCTCAAAATGAATAAAAATAGGTCAACACTGACATCTAATAGTAAAACTTAAGAGTCTCAGAGACAAAGAAAATCCTGAAAGCAGCTTGGGAGAAGAAATCTGTAACCTACAAGGGTAGAAACATTAGATTGGCAACAGACCTATCCACAGAGACCTGGCAGGCCAGAAAGGACTGGCAGGATATCTTCAGAGCACTAAATGAGAAAAACATGCAGCCAATAATACTATATCCAGCTAGGCTGTCTTGAAAATAGAAGGAGAGATAAAAAGCTTCCAGGACAAACAAAAACTAAAGGAATTTGCAAACACTAAACCATCCCTACAAGAAATCTTGAAAGGGGTCCTCTAAGCAAAGAGAGAGCCTCAAAGTAACATAGACCAGAAAGGAACACAGAAAATATACAGTAACAGTCACCTTACAGACAATACAATGGCACTAAATTCATATCTTTCAATAGTTATGTAAATGGGCTAAATGTAAATGGGCTAAATGCCCCAATCAAAAGACACAGGATATCAGATTGGATAAAAAAAAAAAAAAAAACAAGACCCATCAATATGCTGTCTGCAAGAGACTCATTTTAGACCCAAAGACACCCCCAGATTGAAAGTGAAGGGGTGGAAAACCATTTACCATCCTAATGGACACCAAAAGAAAGCTGGGGTGGCAATCTTTATATCAGACAAATTAGATTTTAAACGAAAGACTATAATAAGAGATGAAGAAGGACACGATATCATACTTAAAGGGTCTATCCAACAAGAAGATCTAACAATTGTAAATATCTATGTCCCTAACATGGGAGCAGCCAATTATATAAGCCAATTAATAACAAAAGCAAAGAAACACATCGACAACAATACAATAATAATGGGGGACTTTAACAATACAGTACAATACAATAATAGTGGGGGACTTTAACATCCCCCTCACTGAAATAACAGATCATCTAAGTAAAAGATCAACAAGGAAATAAATACTTTAAATGACACACTGGACCAAATGGATTTCACAGATACATTCAGAACATTCCAACCCAAAGCAACAGAATACACATTCTTCTCTAGGGCAAATGGAACATTCTCCAGAATAGATCACATCCTCGGTCACAAATCAGGTCTCAACTGGTACCAAAACATTGGGATCATTCCCTGAATATTTTCGGACCACAATGCTTTGAAATTAGAACTTAATCACAAGAGGAAAGTCAGAAAGAACTCAAATACATGGAGGCTAAAGAACATCCTACTAAAGAATAAATGGGTCAACCAGGAAATTAAAGAAGAATTTCAAAAATACAGGGAAACAAATGAAAATGAAAACACAACTATTCAAAATCTTTGGGATGCAGGAAAGGCGGTCCAAAGAGGAAAGTATATAGCAATACAAGCCTTTTTCAAGAAACAAGAAAGGTCTCAAATACACAACCTAACCCTACACCTGAAGGAGCTGGAGAAAGAACAGCAAATAAAGCCTAAACCCAGGAGGAGAAGAGAAATAATAAAGATCAGAGCAGAAATCAATGAAATAGAAACCAAAAGAACAGCAGAACAGATCAATAAAACTAGGAGCTGGTGCTTTGAAAGAATTAATAAGATTGATAAACCCCTGGCCAGACTTATCAAAAAGAAAAGAGAAATGACCCAAATCAACAAAATCATGAATGAAAGAGGAGAGATCACAACCAACACCAAAGAAATACAAACAATTATAAGAACATATTATGAGCAACTCTATGCCAGCAAATTAGATAATCTGGAAGAAATGGATGCATTCCTAGAGATGTATCAACTACCAAAACTGAACTAGGAAGAAATAGAAAACCTGAACAGACCTATAACCACTAAGGAAATTGAAGCAGTTGTCAAAAATCTCCCAAAAAACAAAAGCCCAGGGCCAGATGGCTTCCCAGGGGAATTCTACCAAACATTTAAAGAAGAATTAATACCTATTCTTCTGAAACTGTTCCAAAAAATAGAAATGGAAGGAAAACTTCCAAACTCATTTTATGAGGCCGCCATTACCTTGATCCCCAAACCAGACAAAGACCCCATCATAAAGAAGAATTACAGACCAATATCCTTGATGAACAGGATGCAAAAATTCTCACCAAAATACTAGCCAATAGGATCCAACAGTACATTAAAAGGATTATTCACCACGACCAAGTGGGATTTATCCCTGGGCTGCAAAGTTGGTTCAACATCCACAAATCAATCAATGTGATACAATACATTAATAAAAGAAAGAACAAGAACCATATGATCCTCTCAATAGATGCAGAAAAAGTATTTGACAAGGTACAGCATCCTTTCTTGATCAAAACTCTTCAGAGTATAGAGATAGAGGGTATATACCTCAATATCATAAAAAGCCATCTCTGAAAAACCTACAGCAAATATCATTCTCAATGGGGAAAAACTGAGAGCTTTCCCCCTAAGGTCAGGAACATGGCAGGGATGTCCACTATCACCACTGCTGTTCAACATAGTATTAGAAGTCCTAGCCACAGCAATCAGGCAACAAAAAGAAATCAAAGGCATCCAAATCGGCAAAGAAGTCAAACTCTCACTCTTTGCAGATGATATGATACTTTCTATGGAAAACCCAAAAGACTCCACCCCAAAACTACTAGAACTCATACAGGAATTCATAAAGTGTCAGGATATAAAATCAATGCACAGAAATCAGTGGCATTCCTATACACCAACAACAAGACAGAAGAAAGAGAAATTAAGGAGTCGATCCCATTTACAATTGCACCCAAAACCATAAGATACCTAGGAATAAATCTAACCAAAGAGGCAAAGGATCTGTACTCAGAAAACTATAAAATACTCATGAAAGAAATTGAGGAAGACACAAAGAAATGGAAAAACGTTCCATGCTCATGGATTGGAAGAACAAATATTGTGCAGATGTCAGTGCTATTTAGAGCAATCTACACATTTAATGCAATCCCCATCAAAATAGCATCCACTTTTTCAAAGAAATGGAACAAATAATCCTAAAATTTGTATGGAACCAGAAAAGACCTTGAATAGCCAGAGGAATGTTGAAAAAGAAAAGCAAAGCTGGAGGCATCACAATTCCGGACTTCAAGCTCTATTACAAATCTGTCATCATCAAGACAGTATGGTACTGGCACAAAAACAGACACCTAGATCAATGGAACAGAAGAGAGAGCCCAGAAATGGACCCTCAACTCTATGGTCAACTCATCTTTGACAAAGCAGGAAAGAATGTCCAATGGAAAAAAGACAGTCTCTTCAACAAATGGTGTTGGGAAAATTGGACAGCCACATGCAGAACAATGAAACTGGACCATTTCCTTACACCACACACAAAAATAGACTAAAAATGGTTGAAAGACCTAAATGTGAGGCAGGAGTCCATCAACATCCTAAAGGAGAACACAGGCAGCAGCCTCTTCAACCTCAGCCACAGCAACTTCTTCCTAGAAACATCACCAAAGGCAAGGGAAGTGAGGGCAAAAATGAACTATTGGGACCTCATCAAGATAAAAAGCTTTTGCAAAGCAAAGGAAACAGTCAACAAAACCAAAAGACAACCGACAGAATGGGAGAAGATATTTGCAAATGACATATCAGATAAAGGGCTAGTATCCAAAATCTATAAAGAACTTATCAAACTCAGCACCCAAAGAACAAAGAATCCAATCAAGAAATAGGCAGAAGACATGAACAGACATTTTTCCAAAGAAGACATCCAAATGGCCGACAGACACATGAAAAAGTATTCAACATTGCTCGGCATCAGGGAAATCCAAATCAAAACCTCAATGAGATACCACCTCACACCAGTCAGAATAGCTAAAATTAACAAGTCAGGAAAGGACAGATGTTGGCGGGGATGCAGAGAAAGGGGAACCCTCCTACCCTGTTGGTGGGAATGCAAGCTGGTGCAGCCACTCTGGAAAACGGTATGGAGGTTCTTCAAAAAGTTGAAAATAGAGCTACCATACGATCCAGCAATTGCAGTACTGGGTATTTACCCCAAAGATACAAATGTATGGATCCGAAGGGGTACATGCACCCTGATGTTTATAGCAGCAATGTCCACAATAGCCAAACTATGGAAAGAGCCAAGATGTCCAGCGACAGATGAATGGATAAAGAAGATGTGGTATATATATATACAATGGAATATTATGCAGCCATCAAAAGAATGAAATCTTGCCATTTGCAATGACGTGGATGGAATTGGAGTGTATTATGCTGAGTGAAGTAAGTCAAACAGAGAAATACATGTATCATATGACCTCACTGATATGAGGAATTCTTAATCTCAGGAAACAAACTGAGGGTTGCTGTAGTGGTGGGGGTGGGAGGGATGGGGTGGCTGGGTGATAGACATTGGGGAGGGTATTTGCTATGGTGAGCGCTGTGAAGTGTGCAAGACTGTTGAATCACAGATCTGTACCTCTGAAGCAAATAGTACATTATATGTTAAAAAGAAGAAGAAGGAGGAGGAGGAGGAGATGATGATAGCAGGAGGGCAATAATGAAGGGAGGGAATAGGAGGAGTAGACGAACCATGAGAGACTGTGAACTCTGAAAAACAAACTGAGGGTTCTAGAGGGGAGGGGTTGGGAGGATGGGTTAGCCTGGTGATGGATATTAAAGAGGGCATGTTCTGCATGGAGCGCTGGGTGTTATACGCAAACAATGAGTCATGGAACACTACATCAAAAACTAATGACGTAATGTATGGTGACTAACATAACATAAAAAAAAGAAAGTGGACAGTAAAAAAAAGAAAAGAAAAAGAAATGAAGGAAAAGAAAAGGAAGAAAAAGAAAGAGGACAGTAAGTGCAAGGGCCTTGAGGTTGAAAGCAAGGAACAGGAAGAAGGTCAATGTATCTGGAATGGAGTAAGCTAGGAGGAGAGTGATAAGAAATGCAAATGGAGAGATAAGCAAGGGCCAGATCACGTAGGACCTTTTACATCACAGTGAAGAGTACGGGTTTTATTCTGAGTGTGATGGGAAGCCCCTGAAAGATTTCAACAGGAGAGTGGTATGACCTGAATATTTTTTTTTAAGATTTTATTTATTTATTTTAGAGCGAGAGAGAGAATGAGCATGAGCGGTGGGTGGGGGGAGGCAGAGGGAGAAGCAGACTCCCTGCTGAGCAGGGAGCCCTACACAGGGCTCGATCCCAGGACCCTGAGATCATGACCCAAAGGCAGATGCTTAACAGACTGAGCCACCCAGGTGCCTCGACCTGAATATGTTTTAAAAGTTCACTCTGTGTGTGGAGAATGGGTTGAAAGAGGGAAGTAGTGGAAACAGGAAGACAGTGAAACAGGGTGGTGTTGCAGTGGTATGGGAGAGCAAATGTAGTGGCTGGGAAATCAAGAGACATGATGATAAAAGATATATGGGATGAAGAAAAGAGAAGAATCAAGGATGACAGACATTTGGCTTGAACAGTTAGCTCACTGAGATGGGGAAGATTTCAGGAATAGTAGGTCTGGGAAGAGGAGAATTGAGTGTTCTGCTTTGGGCAATATAACAAATGCTTTTGACTACAAGTGACATAAAACCCAAATCAAAATTGCCTCAGTAAAGGAACTGTAATGGTTCATGGAAGTCAAAAAAGGTCCACAGCAGCAAGGTTCCAAGCATGATTTGATTAGAGCTCTGGCTCAGTTGTTCTTACTCTTTTGGCACTTTCTTTCTCTGGGCACCAGTCTGATTTATCTCATGGTAGCAAATTTGCTACAGTACTTGTAAGCCTCATTTTCACATATTACATCTGCAGAGCAAGGAAGAACATATATGAAATTCCCAGGCAGGAAAAAGTTCTGAAATCCACTACAATTGGATTAGCCTGTGTCACACAGCTGCCCTGGAAGCAATCACTGTGCCCTGGAGAATGCGATGTGTTGACTGATTTAAGTTAGGTCATGCATTTTTCATCTAGATCTGGGGAGTTGGAATTAGGTTTCCCAGAAGCATATGGATATCCTTAGAAAATCATAGGAGGTAAGGAAACTATTGAGAAGTAGGAAGAAGGGACTGGACTCTAGAAAGTCAATTAACTGGTATCCAATACCTATGTGTTTAATTTGAAATTTGAGCAGGACATCTAAGAGGAAATATTGGGATGTCAGTTGGAAGTTTGAGTCTGTTTTGTTTTGTTTTATGTTCAGTTAGCCAACATATAAACATTAGTTCTTTTTTTTATGTTCAGTTTGCGAACATATAGTACATCATTAGTTTTTGATGTAGTGCTCAATAATTCATTAGTTGCATATAACACCCAGTGCTCATCACAACACATGCCCTGCTTAATACCCATCACCCAGTTACCCCATCCCCTACCACCCTCCCTTCTGTAACCCTCAGTTTATTTCCTGGAGTCCAGAGTCTCTCATGGTTTGTCTCCCTCTCTGATTCTTTTCCATTCAGTTTTCCCTCCCTTCCCCTATGGTCCTCTGCCATATTCCTTATGTTCCACATATTAGTGAGACCATATGATAATTGTCTTTCTCTGCTTGACTTATTTCACTTAGCATAATCCCCTCCAGTTCCATCCATGTCGATGCAAATGATAGTTATTCATCCTTCCTGATGGCTGAGTAATATTCCATTGTATATATGAACCACATCTTTATCCATTCATCTGTTGAAGGACATATTGTCTCCTTCCACAGTTTGGCTATTGTGGACATTGCTGCTATGAACATTAGGGTGCATGTGCCCCTTCCTCTCACTACATCTGTATCTATGTAGGGGTAAATACCTAGTAGTGCAATTGTTGGGCCGTAGGGTACCTCTATTTTTAATGTCTTGAAGAATCTCCATGCTGTTTGAGTCTGGAGAGTTCTCACCTGGAAATAGACATTTGAAGGTTGTAGGTTTATAGATGACATTTAAGGCCATTGAAATGGATGGACATTGGAATCCATTAAATGGATTAGAATGGATTGGACATTGGAATGGATGGACACTTAGGTAGTTGCAAGAACAGAGAGAAAAGTAAAGAGATTCATGGACTGAAGCCGGGGATACTCCAACATTCAGAGGTGAAGAGAATAACCAACAGAGTGTGGTATCATAGAAGCTAATAGAAGAAAGTGTTTCAGGAGGGAGGAAAACATATGGGTGTTGAACACTGCAGAGGGGTCAAGAAAGATAAGGGGAAAATGTGACTTGGATTAGGCAACATATTTGTCATTTGTGATCTTCACAAGAACCATTTTAGAGGAGTTGTGGAGATAGAAATTTGAATAGAGAGAATTGAGGAGAGAATATGAAGTGATAAAATAGATACAGTACAAGGAAATAATTCTTTCAAGTAGACTTTGCTGTGAGGAGGAGTATAACCTGGAGTTCCTGACACTCCTAGAAGGTAAGCTCTATGAGGACAGAGGTTTTGCCTGTTTTTTTTTCCACTACTGAATCTCCAGTACTTAGAACTCTGCCTGGTATGGAGTAGCTGCTCAATTAATATTTTTTTGAATGACTTGATAGTGATTCTGGAGAAGAGAGGAGGACCCAAGAGACATCTTGGGTGCAAAGGTGTCAATAAAATCCTGGCCCTTCAGTGCTTCTGGAAGGAGTACCACAAATTGTCAAGAATTGTCAAGAAGATAGAGGAGACTTCCCATGAATCACATATCCAATGTAAATATAAAGGTCACTCTAGTAGCTGATTTCTCCATCTCTCCCAGAAACATAGTGCCAGTTCTTATTGCATTGGGATGAGGCTAAACCTGGAATGGAACTATTAAATGTTTTGATTGAGGGCAGAAGCTTTCCCTTTCTTATATGACATATTTGAAGAATATCTCTTTTGGAGATAGGCTGGCGACATCCATTGCTCAAGCTCTCATGACATCTAGCCAGACAATGTGAAATCAATAACATGGTCGACAAATATGTGAGTCATAGCTGTGTTTGTCTACTTTTAAGTTACCCTCAGACTCCAAAGTGTCATTAATGCTAAAATGAGTATCCTATGATCAGTAACCCATACTTCTTGTATAGGTTTTTGTAATAGCCAAGGAGAGAAATAATGAGGACCTGGACTAAGATAGTGGCAGTGGGGATGAGAAGTGAGGGACAGACTTAACAAAGGAACGTTAATCAAAGGGAAATTGGCAGAATGTGGTAACTAGTTGGAAACCTCCCAGATTTGTGGCACTGGTGACTCTGAAGATGATGTAATCATTCCCTGAAACAGGAACACAAGGAAGGAGTTAAATCTGCATAGATGGAGTAAGGAGGAGATGACAAGCTGATTTTAGACTTGTCATATTTGAGATGCTTGTGCGGTGTCTAGTAAGAGATGCTAGGCAGATAGTTTGTTATATGAATTGGGAGCTCAGGAGAGCTATGAGTTGCAGATGTGTGTGTGTGTGTGTGTGTGTGTGTGTGTGTGTGTTGGGGCTTGTCTTGAGCTTAGTGGTGCTAGTTAGAACCATAGTAGTAGAAGATAATGTCCAGGGAAAGAAGCCATGGACTTAAGGAAGGAACCCTGGGGTGCCTAACATTTGATGGATTATTAAATAAGTGGCAACCCCAAAGAAACTAAAAATATTAATAGTGTGTCTAAGGAGTACAGTGTTTCAAGGAGGGAGTGAGTGGTCAACAGTATTTAATGCTATCAAGGGTTCAAGTAAGAAGAGAATTGAGACCTGACAATGGATTTAGGAACCTGGAAGGCATTGATAACCTTAACAAGAGCAGTTTCTGTGGAGTGGTGAGCAGAAGCCAGAGTAGAAGTGAGAAAGAAGTGGTGGAAATAATGAGTACATATCTCTTTCCAGGAGTTTGGCAGTCAAGGCAAAGGGAGAAAGACACAGTGGTGGCTGGAGGATAAAGAATCAAAAGATTTTTTTCCCCTTAGATTGTGGCAACTTGAATGTGTTTTCAAGTTTGGAGAGGAAGATATTAGGTTTTTTTTTTTTTTTTAAGTAAGCTCTACACCCAACATGGGGCTTGAACTCATGACCCCAAGATCAAGAGTTGCATGTTCCACCAAAGGAGCCAGCCAGGTATCCCAGGAGAGGAAGATATTAGAGAAAGGATACATGAAGGATCAGAAAAGAAAGGGAAAGAGTGATGAGGTAACAGGAAGGATTAAGGATTTAGGAATGTGAGTAGGGAGAAGTATTTACCCTTGAACAGAAGAAAAGGGTCATCTCTGGGGCTGGAGATAAAGTGGTCAGAGAAGAGAAAACTGTCATAAATAAATAAGGGAAAGGGTCAGGAGGTTGAAAGATGTAATTTTTGATGGCCTCAATTTTGTCAGGGAAGTAAAAGCAAGGTTGCTTCCTATAAGCAAGAAGAATGACAATTGATTAAGAAGCTTGAAGATAGTGGGAAAGTTTTAGGGTAGTGGCTGGTAAAGGTAAACATTTGAAGAGTTTTTCTGGCCAGATTCTTAGCAGGCATCCAAGGCCTTTTTGAGCTTGCCTCTCACTCACAGTCTAATGGTCCAGCATCAACTGCTGGATAAAAAAATGGGGGCAAACCTCGGTATAACCATGGTAATGGATTGCCTGACAGCAATGATTGCTCATCTGAGACACACCCTGATTTATAATGAGGCTAATCATGGTTGTGTGATTTTTTTTCTAGCTGGACTCAGAGCTAGGTCTAAAAGCAAAAAGTTGGATTGTGGATTATTAGTCTCTCTAGGATTGGGGTTTTGCTGGGTGGGGGCAAGGGAAAGAGATGAATGCAAAGGAATCAAGAGTACTGGGCACAGAATTGTTCCAGTGATCTACCATGTATGGGGGCTTGGTTTGGGAGGGAAAAAGAGAGCCTTGGAGGAGGCTGCTGGACTGAGAGCAAAGAGATGCACACAGGGGCTGGACACCTGTCTGAGGTTAAGGAGAAAGTACATTGGGAATGAAGGTGCAAAAGAGTTCGAAGGACTGGGGATGTGATCTGAGGGTTGTTGGTGACAATTTATCTGGGGTTTTGGCATCTGAGCTTTCAGATGATGTTCCATATCTCTTTGCCATTGGCACTGGCTCAGAGTTCCCTGAAGTCCTGCTTTAGGTAAAATTTGGCAGCAGAGAGTATGTGAATGGACTTAGAAAGTTCCAACTTTTGAGACGGGGAAAGGATATAAACTTAGAAACCAAGAGAATTATATGGAAAAATACTGGCAAATGAAAAAGGTGTCACAAATGACTCATTAGAAAGGAGACTTTTTGTCTTCTGGACCAGCTGAGAGATGTGTGTGATTTGGAGCATAGTGACCTTTTCATTTCCTTAGAAAGAGACAGGACCACTATGGAGCACTTTTTTTTTTTTTAAGGTGCAGTGGCATTAATTGGGCTAAAATTGGCTCTGTTATCTAAAATAGCAACAACAACAACAATAATAAAATAATAAAGGAAATTGGCCAAATTAACAAAAACCTGAGGCTTCAGTGGAAATGATCTGTACTCTTAGTGACTGGAACAAGACTGGACCAAAGATGTCACTGGAGGTTCAAATGCAAGGAGATGAGACATGCTAGCGTGGTGTGGGAGCAAATGAGCCTGGGGCATGAGCTGGCCAGATTCAGTAAAGGAGCCAGCTCTGAGGCTGTCTGGCTGCACACTGGCTGTGGAACCTCACAGCTATGACAACTTCTGCTTGGTCTCTGCTATGATCAACATGATCTGAAGGAGTCTGGGGACATGGAGCATCACAGTCAGCCAGCTGCCCTCCTAGGCTGCTCTGAATAATCTCAGCATCCCATTTGTTTGTGAGCATTTGAATCTGTTCTGACCTTTAGCTTGTTCCTGTGACAGACAGAAGATCATTAGTGTGCTGGGGTTTTCAGTCTTCTTCTATCAACTCTTACAATACTTCTCAAACTATAGCCATCATAAGAAACACTTGGGTATCTTGTTCAATGAAGATTCTAATTCAGTAGGGCTGGGGTGAGCCTTGAGATGCTCCCAGGTGTCCTGATTCTGCTGGTGTGGGAGCCACACTTTGAGTAGTGAGGCTCTCAGCTGAGCTTTCCCCAAAAAAGGTGTTCCCTCACTCACCACTTTCCCCCTTTTCAGTGAGCATTAACTCCAAATCTCTCAAGAACCAATCACTGGGTTTGGGGATAGGAAGCAAGAAGAAAAAAATGGTGATACATAAAGAAACAAGACATGGTTCCTCCCTGCAAGAGAACAGGCAATGATACTATGGAGAGATGGACAGAGGATTGGTGTAACACAGAGAAAGGACTAAATCTGCCAGGGTTTTCATGAAGGGTTCCAACAGACGAAGTGACATTAAGATGGATACTGAAACCTGAGTTGGAGGGCATCAGGTGAAGAGATGAAGAGACATTCCCAGCAAAGGGAAAAGTTTGTGCAAAAGCCTAGAAATGCATAGCATATTTGGGCAATGGTGAGAGTCCTGGGAGAACAGATGGGTTGTGAGTGAAATACAATGTCACAAAGGCTTTTTCTACCCTGCTAAGGAATTGGTTGGCAAAGCTTTTTGCATGTTTACACTTACCAGCTAGACAAAAGCTCAGACAGGCAGGTTAGATAAGCAGGTATCCCAGAATAACAGTAACTTCCCATTGATTCCATCCTCTACAAATGTTCATTCCTCCTGTACTGGACTGGGCCTCCCTTGGGAGGAAAGGGGTAAGAGTCAGAGAGGAGGAAACTACAAAGGGGCAAAGCATTGCAAGAGCTACCATTTGTACCAAACTCATGCACTAATTACAAACGAGTCTTATTTGTGCATCAATACCAGTCCCAAGGCCCCAGGCTATTACTTTGGGTCTAATTTGCTGTGAGAATACATGAGCTTAATGTAATTGAAATAAATTTATTCCCTTTTTTTTTTTCTGAAGATCGTATAAAATCAGGCCTTTAACCAACTTCTGTGGCCAGTCTCCATTTTCTACCATGTCCCTCCACAGCACAGCCAGGTTCCATCTGTACAGTGAAGGGGCCCAGACCTGCTAGGCTTCTCTGGTTTAGCAGGGGAAGAAGAGCAGGGGCAAGGAAAAAAGGAAGGGGGGAAGGAAGGATAGGAGGGAGGAAGGAAGGAAGAAAAAGCAAACAAAAAAGAAAAGGAAACAAAAGACATTTAAAACAAAAAGTAGGTGCCTGCACAGTGCAGTCTGACAGGCAGTTTGAATTTCACTCCTGGTGTCAGGTGGCACAATCTCAGGCTCTCCACCCAGCATTGACTGGGCCCTCTGCTCCCTAACCAGCACAAGAGGCTCATTTGACAGTGGTGGTGGGGTGGGGGGCACTAGGTAGCTATCACCATGAGCAAAACCAGAACTATATAGAACATTCTTACACTCATTTTATGGTTTATACAATAGCTAACCATTATTTGTAATTGCATATGGGAGGGTGACATAATCCTTTCTTCCTAGCTTAAGGCCTTTTGAGCTCATAATTAGGCCCTGTTCCAGTGAATTCTATCGCCTGAAATGTGACATATGAGATACAGGTGTGGTAGTGAGCTCACCCAAATGGCCACAGCCATCAGCTCTGAGTATTTATCCATTGGCATTCACTTTAGCCCCCACAATAAAATTACCAACCAGGAGGAAAGACTCTGTCTTTACTTAGAAACTAATTTATTGGATTTAGTTGCATTTATTTGGTCACACACACCCCTTTTTTTTTACCCCCTGGCTGCGTGGAGCTAAATGACTGACTTGATTAAGTCTTCCATTGTTGAATAATTTCTTTGGGCATAATGAAGCTTTCCCACATGCACAGAAAAAGTGAGCAGGTATATAGTGAGATGCTGCTTCCAATCTCTCACCCTAAATAACTCTGAGGATGCTGAGTAGCAAGCATCCTCCGGATTCATTACTGGGCTTGGGTGATTCCTGGGGCCTATGGAATTTAGTTACTAACTCCTGTGCCTCTTGGGGAATGGCAGAGCTGCAGGAGGAGGGGGAAAGAAGGAAATTTGGTGGAGCCTGACTAAAAATTTTCTGTCAAGCCTGAGAGACTGTAGAGTCAGATCTCCTGCTTACCATTAGAATTATGGGCCAGAGCAGCCATTGTATCTGGGTCCCAATCTTGGGCAAGTAGTTTCACTTCCTTTGTCCACATGTCACTGAAATGGAGGTGCCTAACAGTTACCTCCCAGGGGGAAACATGAGGGTCCATTCATTCACCTCTTCATTCATTTAACAAATATGTACTGAGTACCTACTTTGGCTCAGGTCCTGTGAAGAAACACAGGATACATTAGTGATAAGAATAGACATCATCATACCTTCCTGGGCTTTCTTTTAGAGGATTCATATAATAAAATAAATTAAGTGATCGTAGGAGGCCTCCCTAGGGAGGTAGCATCTGAGTTGAGACCTACATGGTGAGAAAGAGCTGGCCCGGCAAAGATCAAGAACAGATTCCAAACAGAGAGGCCAGCATGGACAAACACTGAGGGAAAGTTGGGCTTCTTAGAACACCAGAAAGAAGACCTAAAGCCTTCAGTAAAGGTACCCAGTGAGACTGTAGAGGCAGGCAGGGCTCTGCAAGACCAATAGAAAGGTATGTAGATTTGATGTGGATTTTATCTGAGGTGTGATGAGAAAAGACTGGAGATTTTCAAGCATGGGAGTTGGGAGGGAGGAAATGAGCTGGTTTCATTATTTAAAAGATTCCTGTGGCTGTCCTGGAGAGAATGGATTGGAAGGGCCAGGAGTGGATGTGGAGTGGCTGTCACAGTGGTCCAAACATGAGATGTTATGTGGTCACTGGAGTTGAATGAACCCCTTGGCTCATGGCTCTATTAAACAGTTGATTTTATTTAGCTTCTCTTCCATCCCCCTGCTTCACTATCCAATTTCTCCTTGCCATATTCCTTACCAAGTTCTGCAAGAGAGGTAGAACTTCTCTTTCTTGGAAGATCTAGGCAACAGAATATAATGGAATGGAGGAATAGGGGTGACTGAAGAAAGATGAGATGGATGGATGAATGGGTAGTTGTAATGGCTAATATTACCCTTCTACATCCCCAATGCTCAGCAGAGATCTTTGATACAAAGCAGGTCCTCAATAAATGTTGACTGAATAGGATGATAAATCAAAGTCAGTTTACCTCCAGAATGAGCAATTGTGGTTCCTGTAGATTTAGTGATAAAGATATTATAAACTATGGGTTAGAAAGAACATCTGCATTTCTCATAAAGGAATCCACAACGAGAACTTAGGAACAATCTTTAGATAAGGTGGGCTCCATTTGGAAAAAGAAAAAAAGTTGATATTTCTAGTAAGAATAGACCCAGAGGAAATTATTCAAAGTGACTTTAGAAAGTTATTTTACATGGACACTGAACACAAGCTCATTGTTGATGATATAGCAAACATGAAGGATTTGGATTTGTTGTAAATAAATTCCAAATATCCCAAACAATCCAGCAACTCCCTCCCCAAGTTTTCTCCATCTCAGTAAGCTGCATCACATTTTACCCAGTTTCCCAAGCCAGAAACCTGGCAGTTATTTTAGACTCCATTCTTTCCCTCACTTATGGCATGTAATAGATCTCCAAGTTCGTCAATTGTCCTCTTAATCATCTGTCTGATCTACCCACTTCTCACCATGCCCACTGATACCACCTCATTCCAGGCTGCCATTATCTCTTGACTAGACTTCTGTGAATGCTTTCTAATTGATCTCTCTGCTTTCACTTTTCTACCTCTACAATCAATTTGTTACCCAACAAAGGTGATATTTTTAAAGAACAAATCAGATCATTTTTCTCCCATACTTTAAGCCTCAATGACTTCTTCCAATACCTCCCTCTCCAGCTCCTTCTCACACCTGTCTCCTTGCTTGCATTATATGCTCCTACCATACTAGATTTCCTTCATATTCTTTTTCTGGAATATGGGCCTTCACATGCTTGGTGAATTTTGTCTAATGTGCTATTGCCTCTGCCTACTTCCTCTACTGCTCAGGAGGGGTTACTTGTGTTACAAGAGATAGTCCAAAGGAATGAGACAGGCAAAAATTCTCTCTCTCTATCCCTACCAGCAGTGAGGCATCCAACAGCAGCAATTCTTCTTCTAGGCCTGTACTTGGATGAGGAGAGAGGGGAGGGAAAGGATCGTTGGATGTGTAGACTCATTTACTCTCTTCTCACCTCATTTTACTTTTCTTCATGTTTCTGCACCAGTATGGAGGTCAATCTTAGCCAAAATAGTAACCTCTCATGTCAAGACAAGTTGCAGCTGTAAGTAAGGGGACACCATTGCCCAGGCTGATTTATTCCTGACCAACCATTTGAGTCAGAGCACTAGAGAACACAGACCTGGACGAAAGTTATCCAGGAAAACACAAGCACAATTCATATTCTATATGGTTTCAAAGGCTATGCTAGGGCAGGAGACACTTCTAATGACACAATTTAGAGCAATACACACTCCCCAAGTCTCCCTGGTAATCTAGTTGCCTTGGAAACACAATGATGTGAGGAATGACAAATACAGCTAATGGTTGCTGCTTATCCCTATTAAATGAAAAGCTTCACTCATCAGAGTTTTGAAAATTCTGGTCCCTTTTTATTTTTATCCCACCGCCTGGCAATTCTATTCTTACACCAAGAGCTAGCAGCAGCCCTGTGTCCATCCTTAACTGATGCAGACTTCTTCTGGTCTTGAATTTTGCTACTCTCTAATTGGCTATTAACTTTTGACCCCAGGCTGCTCTTCGCAGCACACCAGGAGACAAACAAATTAAAGGTGTAGAGTCCATGAGTTCTTCCCTTATCCGTCCTATCTAAAAGAAAACTAAGAGCCTGAGGTATGTGCAGGAAGCACTTCTCTTCTTACAAGTATTGCTCACTGACTTGTGAACTTGCTACAGAAAGCTTCCACCTGCCCGCTCTAAACCTATCCCCAGGACCAACAGGTGTGGCCCACAACCTGACTTTGACACTGAAACACCACATGTGGGGGGTAAATATATCCTTTCATTATTCCTTCATGATCAAAATGCATGAGCCCCCCCCCCTTTTGCCTCATCCTTAATAGCTCTCATCTGAGCAATGGCTCTTGCTCAAAGTTTAATGGGGTTAGAGACCTGGGGTCTTGTAGGAACTAAACCTAAAATCATGAAAAGAAAGCCTAAAGTCAGGAGTGGGCAGAGTGCAGGGATCAGGAGGCAGAGCTGGGATTTTGGTTGGTGGGTTAGCACACATTAAAAAATGTATCATCCTTTGACCTCTTGCTATAACTGTCCCACATTTTGCTTGCACATTCACACCACTTCCTCTAACACTTTTTCATCATAGTCCTAAGCACCAATGTGTGGTTTAGATGTATGGTTTCTGGACTAGCTCTCCAGGGGACAATATGCCAGCCTTACCATCTCAGTTCTGTGACTTGGGACAAGTTGCTTAACCTCTCCGGGCCTCAGTTTCTTCATGCATAAAATGGGAATCATAATAGCACCCTACCTAATGGCTTTATAAGGAATAAATGATATAATGCATGTAAAGTACTTAGAATACAGCCTGATTCTTAGTGTGCCAAAAATGTAGCCTACTGCTATTATTTTTATTATTCAAAGAGACGTTGAAAAGGAAGCCCTGACCTGCAGGTACACCTGCCCAAGTATGTCTGACTACTCAGCCTCTACCCACTCTAAAAGCTTTTTCTTTGTCCCTCTCGCTGGATCTCCTTTCTAGCCAAGACCCTCAGACATCCAGGCTACTTCTAATCCTAGCTCAATACTCCAGCCCCACCTTGCTTTAAGGACACTTTTGTGCCAGGTATAAAATAAGGA
This sequence comes from Mirounga leonina, assembly GCF_011800145.1. Lineage (NCBI taxonomy): Eukaryota > Metazoa > Chordata > Mammalia > Carnivora > Phocidae > Mirounga > Mirounga leonina. The sequence continues at coordinate 3,338,028 of NW_023270210.1, forward strand.
ACTTTATATTAAAGGATTTCAGAGATACTAGTTAAAGATTTTATTTATTTATTTGACAGAGAGATAGCGAAAGCAGGAACACAAGCAGGGGTAGTGGGAAAGGGAGAAGCAGGCTTCCCACTGAGTAGGGAGCCTGATGTGGGGCTCGATCCCAGGACCCTGGGATGATAACCTGAGCCGAAGGCAGATGCTTAATGACTGAGCCACCCAGGTGCCCCTGAGATACCAGTTTTTAATAGGAGAAGAAACAGGTTTCTGCCAAAAAGTCTCTTTTATATGTACAGATGTCTGTTACATCACTCAGGCTATGAAGTAATTGCCTGGGTCCTAGCCATTGCCACCAATATACTTTCTATATTGCCCTTTAACCAGGGCATAGAAATGCACTAAACTTTCTGAATCATTCTCCATTTCTATTACTCCCAAGTTTGATCCCAGTAGTACTAGCATTAGCAATATTCATTAAATTTTCCTTCTAGAAATAGCCTATATCCTTTCATGTATAATTTGCTATTTTACTTTTCTATTTCTTTCCAGAAAGTTATCTGTGCCTTTTAGCATTTTCAAATGTTCTGTGGTCTTATCAGTTTTGGCCTTCACAGTCAAGTTAATATGGAGATATTCATTCTTTCAACAAATATCTATTGAGCACTGTATCAGTCAAGTTATTCCAGATAATATAGCAGTAACGAACAAATAATGTCCCCACAATCTTAGTGGCTTATTTTAAACAAAGATTTATTTCTTATTCACACTACATATTAATTGAAGGCCCGAAGCCTGCTCCATGTCTCCATTTAGAACACAGGCTAATATATTAGCCATCAACTTGAATGCTGCTGGTCACTGTAGCAGAGGGAAAAAGAACTCCAGAGCATTTCACAGTGGACATTAGATGCTTTGCACTGGAAGTGACACATGCAACTTCCACTCATAACTCCCTGGCCAGCCAAGATATAGAAACAACCCAAGTGGCTATCAAAAGATGAATGGATAAAGAAGATGTGGTATGTATATATATAATGGAATATTACTCAGCCATTAAGAAGAATGAGATCTTGCCATTTGTGACAACATGGATGGATCTAGAGGGCACCATGCTAAGTGACATAAGTCAGACAGAGAAAGACAAATACCATATGATCTCATTTATATGTGGAATCTAAAAAACAGAACAAATTAACAAACAAAAAATGGACTCTAAAATACACAGAACAAACTGGTGTTTGCCAGAGGGCAGGAGGATGGGGATATGGGTAAAATAGATAAAGGGGATGAAGAGGTACAAATTTCCAGTTATAAAATAAATAAGTCACAGAGATGAAAAGTACAGCATAGGAAATATAGTCAATAATATTGTATTAACCTTGTATGGTGACGGATGGTAACTACATTTATTGTAGTGAGCACTGGGCAATGTATAGAATTGTTGAATCAATATGTTATACACCTGAAAATAATATAATATTGCATGTTAACTATACTTCAATTAAAAAAAAATCATTGGTTAGAACTGCTCACATGGCCACACTGCTAAAGGGCCAAGAAATGCAATTCTACCATGTGTCCTGAAGACAGAGAAGCAGAAATAGCTGTTTAACTATATTAATGACTACCACAAGTGCTTACTATGTGCCAAATACTGTCAGAAGTGGGAATATGTAAGTGAATAGGATGGATCAGGTCTCTGCTCTCACAGACCTCACCTCTTCACATGTATGTGTATATGTGTGTATTGGGGGGTGTAATTGACAGTGAAAAATAACTGCAAATGTGAGTTATGGAAGGGAAGTACAGTTTGCTATGAGATGTATAACAGTGGAATGGGGGAATTAATATGGTTGAAGAGGAAAAAGGAGCTCCCCCACAACCAACCCTGAGTAATTGATACTTTCAGTAAGCATAGAAGGAGGAACTGGCTTCATTGGGTTGTGGGTATATTCTCAACCTGCTCCTGTGTGCCAGGCTTTGGCCCTGGGCTGGAGAATCAAGCTGAAATTTGAGTTTTCACTCCTCACTCAAGGTGTTAATCTTTACAACTCTGACTTCACATCCAGCAGGTCTGCTTGCACTCTAATAGTAACCTGTCCTGGGGTACTAGGTGTGCATATCATGACAGGGGGTACAGTGTGGACTGCAAACCAGAAGACTTGAGTCCATGAGCTAGCTCTACGACCTTGGATAAGTCACTTCACCTCTGAAGCCTCAGTATTTTCATTCATTAAATTGGGATAATAAATAGTCCTTACCAGCCAGTCCACTGTCGTCACGTTGTCTGATCATGGGTATCTTCAGAGCCTTTGTGGTAGAGAGGTTCACCTTACGGGTTGGGTAACTGCCATAATGGAAATGCCTGAAAGCACCTACCCAAGGGGTTCTCAACTGAAGATGATACAGGCCCCCTAAGATGTATTTGAACATGGTAGGGTGGTTTTGGTTGTCACAATGTCACACAGCTTGAATTTGGGGGCCTAAACACCCTGATGTATAAAGGGTAAGCCCACACAACAAAGAATCCTTCCACCCAAAATGCCAGTAGTGCCCTGTTTGGGAAAATTGTATACTGCATTTGACATCAATGTGCCAATGGGTATAGGGGCTGACCTCCAGCTATGCTACTAAGAATGCCTTAAAATTACTTGAGGAAAGGATTCTGCTTGCAATTTCCAAAGCATCCATGCAGCTTTTAATGACTCGGCTTGAAGATTGCATTAGGATAAGCTAGGTTTTGCTGAAGCAACAAACAAATTCAAAATCTGAATGGCTGGGGCGCCTGGGTGGCTCAGTCAGTTAAGTGTCCAACTCTTGGTTTTGGCTTAGGTCATGATCTCAGGGCCTGGAGATTGAGCCCCACTTCGGGCTCTGCACTCTGCCTGAAGTTTGCTTGTCCATCGCCCTCCCCACTCTCTCAAATAAATAAATTAAATATATTTTTTAAAAAGCTGAATGGCTTACTGGATCATTGGGTAGTTTTATTTTTAATCTTTTGAGGAAAAGAAAATCTCAATGGCTTAGAACACCCAAGTTTTATTTTTCACTCATATTACTGCAGGAGTGCAATGTATCAGGAGGGAAGAGGGAGGAGAGAGGGGGCAGCAAGACAGCAGGGTCCAGAGCGTACAGAGCCTTTTGAGACACCAAAAAGACTTGGGTGATTACTCTGAATAAGATGGGGGCCATTGCAGGACTTTAGGCAAGGAAGGGATGTGATCAGACATGTTTTTAAAGATCGCTTTAGTTGCTGTGTGCAAACTAGATTGTAAGGGGCAGGAGTGGAAGCAGGCAGCCCAGGTTTAGAGGAAAGCCCTGTATGTACTATGCTTCCCAGAGAGAGGTGAATAAGACATAGTCAGACCTTAGCCCTGCTTTAGCCATATTCTGAGTGGCTAAGCAGCTGGGAGAAGGCTCTTAAATATAGAGAGATGCTTTTATTTTTCTAATGCTCTTCTTTTTCTCCAAGCTCTTTTATTTATTCAGAAGTGAAAGAAGACAGTGAAGATGACACCTTCTTTTTCCAGAAAAACCCTAAATATTACTTCCAAGATTATGGAGCTAAGCAGCCAAGAGGCCACCTGATGTGGTCTAGGAGGAAGCCCTTTCTTCTACGCCTACTCTCTCATGCTTTGCTGTGGGACCCTGGACAAGTTCCTGCCCCTCTGAAGATCCTTCTTTTCATGCTGCCCTGGCTATTTGGTTTAATAAGCTTTGTGCTGTGTCCTGTGCCATGTCCATAGTGCCACTGGGTATTGGGCTTCCTGCTTCTCTCAGCTTCTGTATGTTTGGGATTGGGCTGTCAAAACTTAGGCAAGTTAAGTGTTCCTAGGTTTGGCTACTGATCGGACTGAGACAACCCCAGAAACTAAGCAGCCTGTAGCACCAGGTCTTCTGGGAACTTTTCATCCCAGAGAAGACCAAGTTGGAAACCAAAGACACCTGCAGGCTATTAACAAGACTTAAAATACTGATTTATAATAATAGCAGGTAATGTTTATTGACTACTTACTATATCCCAGACACTGTGTTAAGTGCTCATAAACCAGAGCTTCAATACCAAAATTATACATGAAATGGAATACAGTGCAAATACCTGAAAGAATGAATTAGAGAAAAGTAATTTTCTTAAGATTTTATTTATTTGAGAGAGAGAGAGAGAGAACAAGCAGGGAGAGGGGCAGAGGGAGTAGGAGAAGCAGGCTCCCCACTGAGCAGGGAGCCCCAAATGGGGCACAATCCCAGGACCCTGGAATCATGATCTGAGCTGAAGGCAGATGCTTAACTGACTGAGCCACCCAGACACCCCAGAATTAGAGAAAATTAAATGAAAACAATTGTCCATGAACCCTGTTCCATCCATCTGGAATCATCCATTCTATGTTCATTTGCTTGGTGCAAACTCTAAGCTAGGCATTTTGGATATCATCCCTGTGCTCCAGATTTCAGTGGAAACTTTTAGAATTGCTGCCCAGGCATGTTAGTGGCAAGTTTTCATGTTGCTCCTTTCATGATCCTTATTGTCAGTCACTGCCTGTCTGGGCCTGTGCCCTTGATCTGACCCACACTTAGTCTATCCCAAAGATCTCTACCCACTAGCTACCTCCCCAAACTTATCTGCTCCCTAAAAGTAGACAGTGCTAAAAGTACCTGGTAAGGTACTGCCAAACTCACAGGTGTCCTGCCCTTGCCCACTACTGCTACCCCAACTCTCCATTTCCCTTTAGGGACTAGTAGAAAGGGGTCATGCTTCATTTTCTTCCAAGAATTTAAGACTTGGTTAATGCTTTTAGGAAGATTCCTGAGAAGTGGTGCAAGTCCTCAGGTCCAGATTAATTTGAGGGAACCAGGCAGAAGGTGACAAGACAGCATCCATCAATATGCATAGGAGGGTACTTGATGTAATGAGCACTGGGTGTTACATGCAACTGATGAATCACTAAATTCTACCCCTGAAACTGATAATACACTATATGTTAATTAAATTGAATTTAAATAAAGATTTTTTTTAAATATGCATAGGAGGGTGAGGGAAAGGGAGGAGCACCCTGGCCTGGCTGCAGATAGAAAAATAGACTTGTTTGTGGCACTGCCCCCCCACTGCCATCACAACCCTCACATACTGAAAGAAACCTTCTTTCAAGGCTCCCCACTATGGAGAAATAGCAGCTGACATTGAAAATTTCCATGACCATTTGGATGTCTGTTGGCCATTTGGCCATGGAAGTTTCAATGTCAGCTGCTATTTCTCCATAGTGGGGAGTCTTGAAAGAAGGTTGAGGAGCCTTGAAACATCCAAATGGCCAACAGACCATGAAAAATTGCTCAACATCGCTCAACATCAGGGAAATCCAAATCAAAACCTCAATGAGATACCACCTCACACCAGTCAGAATAGCTAAAATTAACAAGTCAGGAAATGACAAATGTTAGTGGGGATGCAGAAAAAGGGGCACCCTCCTACACTGTTGGTGGGAATGCAAGTTGGTGCAGCCACTCTGGAAAACAGTATGGAGGTTCCTCAAAAAGTTGAAAATAGAGCTGCCCTATGACCCAGCAATTGCACTGCTGGTAATTTACCTCAAAGATACAAATGTAGTGATCCAAAGGGGTACATGCACCCCGATGTTTATAGCAGCAATGTCCACAATAGCCAAACTATGGAAAGAGCCAAGATGTCCATCAACAGATGAATGGATAAAGATGTGGTACATATATATACAATGGAATATTATGCAGCCATCAAAAGGAATGAGATCTTGCCATTTGAAATGACGTGGATGGAACTGGAGGGTATTATGCTGAGCGAAATAAGTCAATCAGAGAAAGACATGTATCATACGACCTCACTGATATGAGGAATTCTTAATCTCAGGAAACAAACTGAGGTTTGCTGGAGTAGTGGGAGGTGGGAGGGATGGGGTGGCTGAGTGATAGACACTGGAGAGGATATGTGCTATGGTGAGCACTGTGAATTGTGTAAGACTGTTGAATCACAGACCTGTACCTCTGAAACAAATAATACAGTATATGTTAAAAAAAAAAAAAAAAGTAAGAAGATAGTAGGAAGGGAGAAATGAAGGGGGTGAAATCAGAGGGGGAGACGAACCATGAGAGACTATGGACTCTGCGAAACAAACTGAGGGTTCTAGAGGGGAGGATGGGTTAGCCTGGGTATTAAAGATGGGTATTAAAGAGGGCACATACTGAATGGAGCACTGGGTGTTATACGCAAACAATGAATCATGGAACACTACATCAAAAACTAATGATGTACTCTATGGTGACTAACATAACATAATAAAATAAAAAAAAAGAAATATGTTCCATTTCTTGAGCTCGGTTCTGATTATACACATTTATAAATATATAGACATTCATTTACATATGTACACAGTCACCTAATATTTGTAGACTTTAGTGCATGTAAGCTATACCTCAATATTTTTCCTAAATAAAAGGAAACACCTGTTTCCAAGTGAATCCAGAGAAGTGTGCAGTGTAACAAACAGGTTTTTTAAGTGTTTACTAGGTGCCAGGCAGTATTTTAAGTGCTTTACATAAATTAATTTAATTCTCACAACAATCTTATGAGGAAGGTACTATTATTATCCCCGTATCACACATGCAGAAACTGAAGCTTGTGGAGGTTAAGTAACCTGGCCAGTGTCACAGAGCTAATAAGTGCTCTAGTGGAGATTTTAACCTAGATTTGTATGGCATCAAAGCTGTTAAGCATAAAATAAATTTGATTTCCAAAAGCTCTCTCTGGGCTATAGGGATGAGTTCTAATAGGTTGAGCACTTCAGAGAAGATTGACCAGAGGGCTGAAGGCCCCAGAAGGCTTTGGGGAATAAAGAGAGAAGGAGACTCCATCACTGGCTGCCAGTCCTGGCAGGTCAGTACTGGGGCAGTTAACAGGCAGAGCTGAGGCCAGGGAGACAGATTTCAGCTGAGTCAAAGCAAGAGCTAATGGCTGAATGCATCCCACTGGAACAGGATGCCTGAGCTGGTGAGCAACCTGTCACTGAAGGTCAACCATTTGATAGAGACTTTGGGGAGTCCCACACATGGGGACTTCCCACAGCATGATGTCAGTGATTAAGAAACAGGTCGGTGTTCAAATTCAGGCTTTGGTCCTTCTACCTGGATAAACTTTGGCAAATAACACAGTTTTTCTGAGACCAGTTTTCCATCTATAAAGTAGAAATATCAACAGTGTCTTCCTGGTATGAGAATTAAAGGAGATAATACATGTAGAGTGCTTAGCACTAAAGAAAAATGCCTTGTGCTATTGCTGTCTGGACTAGATGATGTTGGAATACCATCTAAGTCTAAAACTCAGTAACCCTGCAACAAAACAAAGACTGATCACTTTAAAACAAAAGGTGCTGGAAGGCTTTCTGGAATCTAAGCAACTTTGACTTTATCTTCAAGGCATACCTTCAGCAGGCCAATGACAGAGTCACATTTTCATTTGTACAAGTTCACCCTAGCTGTCCTGCATAAAGTAAACTGAAAGGGGAAGAGTGGAGGCAAGGAGACTGGTTTGGAGGCTGTTGTGGTTGTCTGGGCAAGTATTAATAAGGATTAACTTACAGAGAATGGAGAGGAAGGACAGACAGTCAGAACTGTGGCTGTATCTGGAAAGGGAGAGGTGCTCCCCTCATTGACATGCATGAAGGCCCAGGACATCCCAATGGTCACTGAGGAATCAAAGCACGGTTCCATGCTTCTTCTTTGCACTAGCATGCCAAGGAGTCAGCCAGAGATGATGGAGTAGGAACACAATCAGAAGTGACAAGCCTCCATCTGCAGGACCCTGCACTACCCACTGAGGCTTTAATCATAACCAATTGATTCTAAATGGCTGCCAAACTGTCTGTTCTGTTCAGGGCCACAAGCTTCCTATACAAACCTGAAGGCTCTGCAGAGCAGATTTCTCTGGAGTAGCCAACACACTCTGGGGCAAATGCAGGGGAGTAGGACTGACCCCAAGCAGCCTCAGTCTGGGGTGAAGTTGGGAGAAACACAGCACAGACCCCTAACACTTCTGTGGACACAGGGCTTTACAATTTATGGAGTAAAATCTTGGCTCTTATCTTAGGGATCTGAACGAGCCCTTCTCCCACTTTACTTCCAGAGCTAGTGTTCCAAGTGGTGATAGCCATTGGAGAGGGTATGTGCTATGGTGAGTGCTGTGAATTGTGTAAGACACAGTTGGGCATTCCTGGAGTGTAGGTTGAAACTTCCAAGTGCTCAGCATCCAGAATGTGCCCAGTAATAAGGGATCCATACAGATAGAAGAGGTCTGGTCCAAAGATACTTTTCTTCATCTCCTATGATCCCTGGGAACTCTCACCCCCCGCCTGACTTTGCTTCTCTCTTTGAGGCTCCTTCTCTTTTTCTGGATACTTTATTTTTCCCAATTATTATATCTTTTGAAAATATTTGATACATACAGAAAATAAATGAACATTTTGGAGCATTACTCCTTCCCTAGCTCTTGTTCTTGGTCTGGGTGGTTGATTGACCAGTGTTTATTTCACTATTATGCTCCAAAACCCAAAAACAAAATTAAGAAAACAATTCCATTTACAATGTCATCAAAAGAATTAAATAGTTAGAAATAAATTTAACAAAAGAAGCGTAAAACAAACTGAAAACTACAGAACAGGCATCTATGTGAGGATAGTGGAGGTGGAGACAAGTGGACAGGACTGATACCGATTTTTTAATGTTTTTTTTTTACTATTTTTTTGGTGGTAAAATATGTGTAACATAAAATTTACCATTTTAACCACTTTTAAGTGTACAATTCACTGGCATTAATTATATTTACAATGTTGTGAAATTTATTACCACTATTTCCAGAATTTTTTCATCACCTCAAACAGAACCTCTGTAACCATTAAGCAATAACTTCCCATTCTCCCCTCCTTCCAGTCCCTGCTAGCTAACCTCTAATCTAATACCTGTCTGTATGAATTTGCCTATTCTATTCTAGATATTTCATATAAATGGAATCATATATGTGTCCATTTGTGTCTGACTTACTTCACTTAGCACGTTTTCAAGATTTATCCACATTGTAGCATTATCAGAATCTCATTCATTTTTATAACTGAATAATATTCCATTGTATGTCTATACCACATTTTACATAATACATTTATCTGTTGATAGATATTTGGATTGTTTCCAAGTTATGGCTATTGTGCATAATTCTGTGGGTGAACATTGGAGTACTTTGAGTTCCTGTTTTCAATTCTTGGATATATATCTAGGAGTGGAATTTCTAGATCATATGATAACCTTATTTTTGCTTTTTGAAGAACTACCAAAATGTTTTATATAGCAGCTGCACCAAATTACATTCCCACCGGCAATGCACCAGTGTTCCAATCTCTTCATATTCTCACCAACACTTATTTTCCTTTTTTAAAAAATTATAGCCATTCTGGTAGGTGTGAAGTGATATCTCACTTGGTTTGCATTTCCTTAGTGACTAAAGATGTCAGGCATTTGACATTTCTATATCTATAACATATAAAGCGCCCTTACAGCTCAACAAGGACAAAAACCCATTTAAAACCCTACAAAAACCCTTTATATAGATATAAAACCCTCAGAGGTATGATTTGCAAATATTTTCTATCATTCTGTTGGTTGTCTTTTCATTTTCATAATAATGTAAATTGATGCATAAAAATTTAATTTTGATGTTCAAGTTATCTATTCTTGTTACTGTTGTTGCTTGTACTTTTTGTGTTGCATCTAAGTATCCATTGCTAAATCTGAGATCATGAAGGTTCACCTCTATATTTTTTTCTTAGATTTTTATGATTTCTCTCATATTCAAATCATTGATCCATTTTGAGTTAATTTTTGTGCAAGGTGTGAGATAGGGATCCAACTTCATTCTTTCACCCATGAAAATCCAATTGTCTGCACCTCTTTCTACAGTCTCTGTTGAAAACACTATTCTTTCATATGACCTCACTGATATGAGGAATTCTTGATCTCAGGAAACAAACTGAGGGTTGCTAGAGTGGGGGGTGGGGGGAGGGATGGGGTGACTGGGTGATGGACACTGGGGAGGGTATGTGCTCTGGTAAGTGCTGTGAATTGTGTAAGACTGTTGAATCTCAGATCTGTACCTCTGAAACAAATAATGCAATATATGTTAAGAAAGAAAAAAAGAAGAAGAAGAAGAAGAATGTAGCAGGAGGGGAAGAATGAAGGGGGGGAAATCGGAGGGGTAGATGAACCATGAGAGATGATGGACTCTGAAAAACAAACTGAGGGTTCTAGAGGGGAGGGGAGTGGGAGGATGGGTTAGCCTGGTGACGGGTATTGAGGAGGGCACGTTCTGCATGGAGCACTGGGTGTTATGCACAAACAATGAATCATGGAACACTACATCTAAAACTAATGATGTAATGTATGGGGATTAACATAACAATAAAAAATAAAAAAGAAAAGAAAAGAAAAGAAAAAAAAGAAAACACTATTCTTTCCCCATTAAATGGACTCAGCACCCTTGCCAAAAAACAACTGGTCATAGATGTGTGGGCTTAATTATGATCCTCAATTCTATTTCATGGGTCTATTATTTATCCTTATGCCAATATTACACTATTTTGAACATTGCTGCTTTTGCAGTAAGCTTTGAAGTTAGGGAAGTGTGAGTTTCCCAACTTTGTTCTCCTTTTTTGATATTGTTTTGACTATTTGTGGCCCCTTGCAATTCCAAATATGAAGTTGAGAATCCCACTTTTCTATTTCTTCAAAAAGGAATGTTGGAATTTTGATAAAAATATTGTTGAATCTGTAGGTTGCTTTAGGTAGTATTGACATCTCAACAATAGTCTTTCTACCCATTAACACAGGATGTCTTTCTATTTATTTAGGTTTTCTTTAATTTCTTTCAGCAATGTTTTGCAGCTTTCAGTATACAACTAGTTCACTTCCTTGGTTAAATTTGTTCTTAGTATTTTATTCATGTAGATGCTACTGTAAATGAAACTGCTTTCTTAATTTCCTTTTCAAATTGTTCATTACTAGTGTATAGAAAACAATTGGTTTCTGTGTGTTGATCTTGTACCCTACAACTTTGTTGAATTTCTTTATTAGCTCTAATAATGTTCTTGTGGATTCTTTGGGATTTTCTTATAGGATCATGTTAACTGTGAATAGAAATAGTTTTACTGCTTCCTTTCCAATGTGGATGCCATTTATTTATTTGTCTGTATGTCTGTCTGCCTGTCTGCCTGTCTCTCTATCTAATTGCTCTGGCTAGAACTTTAAAAAAGAAAGAAGTACTATTTGATAATCAAGTAGAGATGTCAAGTTGGCAGTGGGATATATGAGTCTAGAGTTTAGGGTAGAGGCTGGAGGTCTGATTTTGGAAGCCATTGGCATACATACAATATTAAAAGCTGTAAGACTTGGTAAGATCACCAAGAGGTAAAGTATAGAGAGGAAAAGGAAAGGAAGGGAAGGGGAGGGGAGGAGAGGAGAAGGGAGAGGAGAGGAGAGGGGAGGAGAGGAGACTATGTACTGAGGTGCCTGGGTAACTCCAAAGATGAGTTTGGGTACAGAAGGAGGATCTAGCAATGGAAACTGAGTAAGAATAGAAAATGATGTGGGAGAAAGATCAAGAAAATGAGGTATCACAGAATTCAAATAAGGAAAATGTTATCATATCTTGTTAAGTACCCTTCTTATATAAATCTTAAATCTGTCCACTATGTCCGTCTCAAACCCTACCATTGTAGTCCCAATAAACATTATTGCTTGCCTATATTTCCATAATTGACCCTAACTAGTTTCTATGTATTCACCTTTAACTCCACTCAAATGTATTAACCACTCTGCATCCAGAATATTTCCAAAATACAAATTTTATCATGGCATTTATTTCATTTATATTCTTCAATGGTTTCCCCATTGGTTATTCCAGTTCTTTCTTATATCACTCTTAGTATATGGTCTTCCCTCTGTGTAAAACATTCTCTTTTTTAGGATTTTATTTATTTATTTGTCAGAGAGAATGCACAAGCAGGGGGAGCAGCAGGCAGAGGGAGAGGGAGAAGCAGGCTCCCCGCTGAGCAGGGAGCCCAATGAGGGACTCGATCCCAGGACCCTGGGATCATGACCTGAGCCAAAGGCAGACGCTTAACAACTGAGCCACCCAGGCACCCTTGTGTAAAACATTCTTTCACCATTCTTTTCACCTGTCAGCTCTTAGATCCACCAGGCTGTTCCCAACTCCACAAGATTAGGTCAAATGTCCTTTGTGCTCCTCAGCTTTGCCATAGCACTTATCACACCCTATTGCCAATGCCTGTTTACCTGTCTCTATCCTTCATGAGATTGTGATCTCTATGAAAACAGAGATTTTTATGTTTTGTTCAGCTGCTTTTCTTCAGTGCCTGGCACACAGAAGATTTTCAAATGTTTCTTGGATGAATGGCTTCATAAATGTATGCCATTGCTGCTCTGCCCAAGATTCCCTGGTACACACAGAGCATAAGGTATTTAGTTCAGCACTCTGTGACAAAGTTCAGTGTGTATACATATTGTAGACTTGACTTGCCTCTGAGTTATTTTTTCTGACCTCCTATTTATGGCCCATCAATATACTGCACAATAGAGTATGCATTAAAAGTTTGATTAACTTTGCTGTTAAAAATAACACTATTCACAGTAGCCAAATGATGGGGAAAAAACAAATGTCCATTAACTGATGAATCGATAAACAAAAGAGATCTATACACCCAATGGAATATTATTCAACCATAAAAATGAATAAAGTATCGATACATGCTACTAGATGGGTGAATCATGAAAATGTTATACTAAGAGAAAGAAACCATACATAAAAGACCATATATTGTATAATCTAATTTGTAGGAAATATCAAGAATAGGCAAATCCATAGAGATAAAAAGCAGATTAGTGGTTTTCTAGGACTAGGGAATAAGGACAATGGGGAGTGACTGCCTAATAAGCACAAGGTTTCCTTTGGGAGTTATAAAAATGTTGTGAATATAGTGTTGATGGTTACACAGTATTGTAAATGTACTAAATACCACTGAAGTGCAATCTTTACAATGGTTAAAATGATGAATTTGATGTTATGTGCATTTTACCACACAAGATATATATAGAGAGAATCAAGTGTAGCAGATAACCTTTGGTGTCATTTGTCTGATTGCTCCAAGTTTATCAACATTCAGAGCCTACTGGGCCCCTTGATATCACACTTTTACACTTCCCTTACTAGCTTGTAACCTTACATGAGTTCACTTTACTTCTCTGACTCTGCTAGCTCATCTGTAAAATGGGAAAAAATAACTGTTCCACCTCCATTCCAAGAAAAACAGTTAGCTTTCAGACAAAAACTTAGCTTTACCAGCCCCTTGAGATGGGAACAGAATGTCAGCCCAGAGAGTTCCTGGTATTGCTACAGTCTTGGGAGAGCATGGCTCAGCAAGACCATAAAAGGAGCAAATGGGTCGTGGGATTCTCATCTGCTGATCTGTCCTTGAAATGCCACCCTCCTACACACCCTAAAATCTGTCATTTGAAAAACACAGGGCTATATCAGTTCAAACACATAGAGTGGGCACTTGAACATTGCAAAGGGCAGCGTGTTCCAGCATAAGTGGAACACAGCATCATCCACAGTCAACATTCTCAATGAGCCACAGCCAAGGAACCAGTGTGAAAGCCTGAGAATAGGGCTACTTTGCCGCTCCTTCTCCCACTGAGCCATCAGGAAGTGGACCCTGCAGCTAGAAGTGTCAGGAAGTGGAATGCACCCAAGGCCAGCCTGGAAGAGTATCAGGTCCAGTGAGCCATAGAGATACTGGCAAGGTCACTCTGACCATTACAATACCTGAATACCATTCCTATTTCAGAAGAAGGCCAGGAGTTTCTTTTTATATAAAAATTACTCCAAGGCAGCTTGGATTTCTCTAAAAGTGCTTATACTTAGGCTTGTCCCAAATGTCTTCAACCTCTCAGGTCACCCATATCAAGAAAGGTAATTAAATCACATGTTTCAAGCAGCAAGCATACTTATTGTCACCTGCTCTAGGTCTCCCAAAGGATCCAGATGGTTGATCAAGATAATGTTGGTGATGATAGTGGGATGACAGTACTACTTCTGCCAACAGCTCTTATTTTTAGAGATCTACCTTGCTTCAGGCATCCTGAGAATTATATCTTAAATTCTCACAATAATCCTATGCAGGAGATAATATCATTAGTTCCCTTTTATAAATGAGGATAGTAAGGAAAGTGATTTTTCCGAAGACCCACAACTAATTAGTGGTTTAACTGGGCCTTAGGTGATCTGATTCCAAAGTATAGGCCCCTTCCACTATTCCTCACTGCCCCCCTGCCCCTTCTTCCTATCTGCTGGATCTTCAGCAACCCATGCCACTTTTTCTTCTCCCAGCCTGTCTGTCAGTACTATAAGAACAGAAGAAAGGAAATTAGGGATGACCTTCATCTTCTCACTGAGCCTCCTGTTGTCCAACCCCCCAGCCCAAATGCCAGGATAAGCTTCCAGATAGTGCCAATTATTGGCCTTGGGACCATCCTTGAATTATTTTGTGACATCTTGATCTGGGCACTGGTAATGGCTGAGACTATGTAAGCATTCCTTCTTGGCTTCTCTGGAATTCTGAGGATTACAAAACAGAATAAAAACCCTGTTTTTCAAAGGGTAGTCTTTTTAGAATGTCAGTCAATTCTTCTGTTGGAAGAGACTGAAATTAAAGCATTCCCTCTCTCCCTATAACAGTCTTATCTTTCAATTGTTAGAGAAGACCACATGTTGCTAAGCTGGAAGCAGTGAGGTTCTAGCAGCTGGGCAGTGCTCTGGCTAGCTCTGGGGAAACCATTAGTAAGATAGATTTTTACCCAACACAAGATGCTGAGGAGCTCTAGTGGACTGGAAGCTCCCACCCCCAACCCACAGGGGCATGATGAAGCCTCAGAGATTCTGCAATCCCTGCTTCTCAGAGTGCTCAAGCCTCCTTACTTCTCTCTGGGCTTTTGTTTGGAGAGGGTATACAACATGATTCATGTTCAATAGGTGTAAAGTCAGAGATTGGGCAGGTATTAGATCTCCCTTTTGTATTAGTATCATCAGTACACATGTCCAGCTCCCTTGAAAGGCTGGGAGAGCCAAGCAACTCACAGATAACTCCTTGTAGCATTGGAATGCTCAGCACGAGGCCTGGTATAAAGTAAGAGTCCAATAAGTACTCATTGGTTTGAATCCTTTCAATAGAATGTGGGGACTGGTGAACATTCTCTGCTTGCCACAGGCCCACTGAGTTTTGACTCAGAGGAAAAGAAAGCATTTACTCTCTCCAAGTTGGCTACTGGTTGCTGCCATTTCACGGACTGCAGTCCCCAGCATGGAGGCAAGGAGTCCACCTGCCCACTCAGTTCTCAAGATTGCTTTCTTTGTTGGTGGGCCTCAGGCTCCACATGCTCAGCATTGGTTCCCTAAACTAGGCAAGGGTGCCCCATCATAAGGATTTGGGCCAGGGTCCCAGTAAAAGGAATGGTCTCCAAGGAGTGCGGAATTGGGTAAGTGAGAGGAAGGGAAAATCATGGCAGGGGTCATGGGGAAGAGAAACAAGAGACAGGATAATTCTTTGTGATCTGAGGGCTGTGAAAATCATAGAAATATGAGGCAAAGTACCCAGCCCCAAGACGTTTCAACTTTATTTAGTGGCAGAATTCTATTTTTAAAAAATACTTATTTATTTATTTGAGAGAGAGAGGGAGAGCAAGCAGAGAGAGTTCCATCAGAATTCCTCACTGAATGTGGAACCAGAAGCAGGGCTCGATCTTATGACCCTGAGATCATGGCCTGAGCTGAAATCAAGAGCCAGATGCTTAACCAACTGAGCCACCCAGGAGGCCCAGCAGAATTCTTACTCTGTAAATTGAGGACTCAAAATGTAGAACAGATATAAGTGGAATGAGACATTAAGCTCCCTGCCCACTTTAGCCACTTTTACCTTTTCTATCCCTCCCACACACAATCTCCACCTCTGGAAGTCCCAAGGGCTCCTGTTTGAGACTTCCTGACCCAGGTCAAAGTGATAAAATG
The DNA here is from genome assembly GCF_011800145.1 of Mirounga leonina. Classification (NCBI taxonomy): domain Eukaryota; kingdom Metazoa; phylum Chordata; class Mammalia; order Carnivora; family Phocidae; genus Mirounga; species Mirounga leonina. The sequence continues at coordinate 3,354,163 of NW_023270210.1, forward strand.
AAGTTCAGAGAGGTGCCTGCACAAGGCAGACACCCAGTTGTCTCCACAAGGCAGAGGCAACAAAGGGCATGAGGCAGAGCTTAGCCCAGGCTCTTGGAGGCTTGGGCTTGAGCTCTGACTTGGTCTGATGCACTTTGTTTCATTGGACAGGGTCAATTCCTCACAGCTATTTGGTCTCCTCACCAGGGAAAATAGTCACAGACATGCCCTGGCTGCATTCTAGACTTGGGAGACTCACAAGGATGCAACAGGTTCACAGGTGGAACAGGGTGAATCATGGGAGGTACTGGAATGGCCTTACTAAAGTTGCTTTATGCAGGACTTCCCTATACAGAATAACTGCCCCAGCCTCAGCCTTTGCCCCAGAGGAGTCCAGTTCAATGGAACTGGAGGAGATTATGCTAAGTGAAATAAGTCAAGCAGAGAAAGTCAATTATCATATGGTTTCACTTATTTGTGGAACATTAGGAATAGCATAGAGGACAATAGGAGAAGGAAGGGAAAAATGAAGCGGGGGAATTGGAGGTAGGGACGAGCCATGAGAGACTATGGACTCTGAGAAACAATCTGAGGGTTTTAGGGGGAGGGAGTGGGGGGTGGATTAGCCCGGTAATGGGTATTAAGGAGGGCACATACTGCATGGAGCACTGGGTGTTATAGGAAAACAATGAATCGTGGATCACTACATCAAAAGCTAATGATGTATTGTATGGTGACTAACATAATAAAATAAAATTTAAAAAAGAAAAAGAAAAAAAAAGATCAACTGGACATTACAGTGAGGACGTCCCAAGGCATTTCTTTTTTTTTTTTTAAGATTTTATTTATTTATTTGAGAGAGAGAGAACAAGAGAGAGAGAGAGCACATGAGAGGGGGGAGGATCAGGGGGAGAAGCAGACTCCCTGCTGAGCAGGGAGCCCGATGCGGGACTCGATCCTGGGACTCCAGGATCATGACCTGAGCTGAAGGCAGTCGTTTAACCAACTGAGCCACCCAGGCACCCCCAAGGCATTTCTTAATGACTGAGAGCCACATCCAAGTTGGAAGCTCAGCAGACTTGCCAGGATTTGGGAACAGTTTGGGTTTGGCTTTGAAAGTCATACACTAGATACTTGGGCAACCAGTTCAAGCTACTGATGCCTCCTAGCTCTCTGAAAAGCTTTTCCATCTGACTGTGGTTAAGGAGACCTCACTTGCCCAGGCTTTGTAACCCTATAAGTTTAATGGGAAGGGCGGGACTGCACCACCTCTGGTGTCTACAATGAATCTCAGTCTGAGAACAGTCAGCAATAGGCACCACAATGATCTCTAGCTTCCTGAACAGCTGGTCAGCAACTCCTGGGCTCTGGCCTTCCCCACTGCTTCCCTCACCTGTCCTTTCAGTCACTGGCTTCCCAAGGGGCTAACAGTGCCTGGGCTCCATGCTGTTGCCACCTCCCCTCTACCACCATCACTGAACTGCTGCCTGCATATTAATCTGCAGCCCATTTGAGCACAGTGGACCACACAGCTCCAGCCTTCACAGACCCTAGAGAGGGTTGAATGTACCCCTCAGCTCTATCCCTGCAAGCCTGGGGAGCAGTCAATATGATAAAGGTGCAGGGCCTAGAGGGGACACTGAAGCCTGTATTTCCCATATTATAACCCCACCCATGGCCAATTCTGAGAATGGATGGGTAATAGGTTCTGGGCGAAGGATAGAAACAGCTGTATGGAGACTAATGATTCCTAGGGAAGAGGCAGCCATAGTGGAGCTCCCAAAACAGATAGGCAGGTTTGCTCAGTGCCTTTCCTTCTTGGGCTGGGGAGAGGGGAGATCATGGAATTAGAAGAACTGGTTTCTGCTAACCACTTTGCCTTAGTAGCTTTACCGTATCCCAGGGGTCTATAGCCCCCATAACCTCTGTGTTCCTTCAGTAGTTCAATACATTCATTCCACAAGTAATGACTGAGTACCTCTCCTGTGCCAGTACTCTGCTAGGCTCTGAAGCCATAGTGGTCAATAAGAAAGATGATGCCCCTGCCCTCATGGAGCAGGCAGTACAGTGTGGAGTACTTCCATTAGCATACTAAGTGCTGTGAGGGGAACTATGCTCTGACAGAGAATAAAGGGAGAAAGGAGTGGTAAAATAGTGTGGTCTCATAGCCAAGAAGTCCCCCCAGTGAAGTGACATTTTAGCTGAGACACAAAGGATGGGAATTAGCCATGTGAGGAGTTGGGAGAAGAGCATTCCAGGCAAAGGGAGTATGTGCTAAGGCTGTGAAGGGAAAAACATTTCGCTTATTCAAGGCAAGAATAAGCACATTAAGTGTGTGTTTCACCAGTTCTGGGACTCTGACTGAGGGGGAAGCATAGGCTGTGACAGATTGTCCACAGCCTTGGGATCCTGCAACTGCTGGGAATTTCAGTACCCTAGCCCTGCCTTTACTCCTCGACTCTCTCCCTTTCCTCTATCACTGTAGGGCAGAGGGATTCTGCAGTCTGGTCTCCTCTCTCAGGCCTCTTAGAGCACGCCCATTCCTCTCTTGCCTCTCTTCTTAGATGGGGCTGCATACTTTGGCCTTGCAGAGTGAGACTGGGCCTACTAATGAAAAGACTCAAAAGTATAAGGTGATAAAAGGTGGAAAGGACATCCACATATTGGAGAAGAGTCTCTGTTTGTCTCTGGATTTCCCTGTCAGTGAGGCACACTATATCTACAGACAGGACCGACACTGCTCAGAAATGATATTGGACCGACCATGATGCATTTATTGTACTTGAAAACTCTCCCATAGTTGCAGAGATCTAAGTCTGACTCCTGAGGGCTCATGGAATCAATAAGGACTTCCCAAGCTGAAGACCACCAGAACTCTAGTCTCTGGCAGGAAACAGGCACACTGCACATTTTGACTCACTCGGGCATTCCTCCATACCGCCATCTCTAATGCCCATCATCCTTTTCACACCCCTTCATCACCACAGAGTGGAAGGAGCACTGGGCCAGGAGTCCAGAAACTAAAGCTAGAGCCCTAAATTTGCACACTGAGCAAGTGACTGGCTTTGTGATTGGGCAAGGCATTTCAACACATTCATTAAGCAATTGCTATGAGCTAAATGCTAAGCTGACATCTGGCTTCAGTTTTTCACTCTGTAAAATGGGAACAATATTACCCACCTTATTAGGTTGTCAATGACATTATATTAATACCAGTTTACAAAGTGTTTGAATTTTTCCACCCACTCTGTAATATAAGAACTTAAAGTTGTAAATTTCATTCTAAACACTGTTTTAGCTACATCACCCAGATTTTCTGATCAATTGTATTGAGTAATAATTTACATAAAATACACTCACGTTAAGTGCACAGTGTGATGAGGTCTAACAAATGCATACATGGCTATAACTGCCACAAAAATTAAGATACAGAACATTTCCATTACTCCAGAAAGTTCCTTCCTGTCTTTTTAGAATAAATCTCTTACCTACACTGACCCTTGGCAACTATTTATCTCCTTTCTGTAACTATAAAATAGTTATGATTTTCCTAGAATTTCACACAAATGGAATCATAGAGTAAGTAGTTGTGTTTGGCTTCTTTCACCCAGCATGTTTATTGATCCAGTTGTTGCTGGTATCAGTAGTCCATTCCTTTATATTGCTGAGTATTATTGCACATTATAGATATGCCAAATGTTGTTTGTCCATGCAACAGTTGATGGGCAGCTAATTATCTCCAGTGTTTGCCATTATAAATATTACTTCTGTGAACAAATACAAACAAGTTTCTGTGTAGCCTTATGTTTTCATTTTTCTTTTTTTAATTGAAGTGTAATTAACATATAGTGTTATATTAGTTTGAGGTGCACAATATAATGATTCAATAATTCTATACATTATTCAGTGCTCATCAAGATAAGTATACCCTTGATCCTCTTTATCTATTTCACCCATCCCGCACCACCTCCCCTCTGGCAACCACCAATTTGTTCTCTGTAGTTGAGAGTCTGTTTTTTGGTCCCTTTTTTTCTTTGTTCATTTGTTTTGTTTCTTAAATTCCACATATGAGTGAAATCATATGTCTTTCTCTGACTGACTTATTTCACTTAGCATTATACCCTCTAGATTCACCCATGTTGTTGCAAATGGCAAGATTTCATTACTTTTTATGGCTGAGAAATATTCCTCTGTGTGTGTGTTTGTGTGTATGTGTGTGTGTGTGTGTGTATCACATCTTCTTTATCTATTCATCTATGGATGGATACTTGGGTTGCTTCCATATCTTAGCTATTGTAAATAATACTACAATAAACATAGGGGTGCATATATCTTTTTGAAATAGTGTTTTCATTTTCTTTGGGTAAATACAAAAAATAATAAATAATTTGATTTAAAAAAATGGGCAGAGGACCTGAACAGACATTTCTCCAAAGAAGACATACAGATGGCCAACAGACACATGAAAAGATGCTCTACATCACTAATCATCAGGGAAATACAAATCAAAACCACAATGAGATATCATCTTACACTTGTCAGATGGCTAAAATTTTTTAAAAATAAATAACAAGTGTTGCTAAGGATGCAGGGAAAAAGGAACATTTGTGCACTGTTGGTGGGAATGCAAATTGCTGCAGCCACTGTGGAAACAGTATGTTTTCATTTTTCTTGAGTAAAAGAACTGAAATTGCTGGCTCACCTAGCATGTATATGAATGTACTAATTTTTAACAAATCTCTTGACTTGTTATCAGACGTGTGAGTTCTTTTTTTTTCATTTCTTGTGAATAAAACTGCTATGAACATTTATGTGGACATATGTTTTGACTTCTCTTTCATAAACACCTACAAGTAAAATTGTCAACTCATATGATAAATGTATGCTAAATATTATGAAAAAGTGCCGAACTATTTTCCAAAGTGCATTTACATTTCCACTTGCAATGCATGAAAGTACTAGTTGGTCCACATTCTCAATAGTACTTGGTGTTTTCTGAAAATACTTGGTATTCTCAGTCCTTTTAATTTTTTTTTTAGTCTTTTAGGTGTGTAGTGGTATCTTATTAGTGTAATTTGCATTTTCCTAATGACTAATGATATTGAGCATCTTTTCAAGTACTTATAGATTATTCATATATCTTCTTTTGTGAAGAGAGCTTTTCAAATCTTTTGCACATTTATAATTAGATTGTTTTTCTTAATATTATTGAATTATAAGAGTTCTTTATAGTCTCTGGATACAAGTTCTGCATCAAATATATGTGCTGTGAATATCTCCTCTCACTCTATAGCTTGTTTTTTCATTTTCTAAACAATGTCTTTTAAAGAGCCTACAGTTTCAGGGGCGCCTGGGTGGCTCAGTCATTAAGCATCTGCCTTCGGCTCAGGTCACGATCCCATGGTTCTGGGATCGAGCCCCACATCGAATCCCGCATCAAGCCCTGCATCGAGCCCTGCATCGGGTTCCCTGCTCAGTGGAAAGCCTGCTTCTCCCTCTCACACTCCCCCTGCTTGTGTTCCCTTTCTCGCTGTCTCTCTCTGTCAAATAAATAAATAAAATTAAAAAAAAGAGAGCCTACAGTTTCAATTTTGATAAAGCCCAAATTATCAGTTTTTATGATTTGTGGGTTTTTGTTCTAATTCAGAAAATTTTGCCTAACCCAGAGTCAAAAATATTTTCTTCTAAGTTTCATAAATTCAGCTTATATGTTAAAGTTTATGATCCATGTCAAGTTAATATTTGTGACTGGCATGAGCTAAGGGTCAAGGTTAAATTTCTTAATTTTGGATATCCATTTGTTCTGGTACAATTTGTTGAAAAAAATTATTCTTTCCCAGTCGAGTTGCCTTGGCATTTTTGTCAAAAATCAATATTTCTATTTTGGAGTTCTCTATTGTGATACTGTGATTTATAATAAGAATTATAGGGGCACCGGGGTGGCTCAGTTGGTTAAGTGTCCAACTCTTGGTTTCGGCTCAGGTCATGATCTCATGGGTCTTGAAATGGAGCCAGGCACCTGGCTCTGTGCTCAGTGGGGAGTTTGCTTGAAGATTCTCTCCCTCTGCCTTCCCCCTCCCTGCTCTCTCTCTCTGTAACATAAATAAATAAATCTTTAAAAAAATAATTGTATATTTAGTCTTCATTTCTATTCCTGGCACAGAATCCCTAAAACTTTTGGAATTTTCTAAGTGATAAAATAGATAAAACTCTTTTGTTACTCATAACAAGCCCCCTTCACCATATCTGAGTTTATGTTAATGATGTGATTTTTTGAAAGCCCCTAAGGATGGGGTCTGTTTGCCAGGGGAATCAACCATATGATTAGAAGGTTGGAGGGGTGCCTGGGTGGCTCAGTGGGTTAAGCATCTGCCTTCAGCTCAGGTCATGATCTCGGGGTCCTGAAATCCAGCCCCAGGTTGGGCTCCCTGCTCAGCAGGGAGTCTGCTTCTCCCTCTCCCTCTGCCCCCCTTCCCCACTGTGCTCTCTCTCACACACTCTCTCTCTCAAATAAATAAATAAATAAATAAATAAATAAATAAATAAATAAATAAAATCTTTTAAAAAATAAAGAAGTTTGGAACTTTCGGCCTTACCCCTGACCTTTTGGGAGGGAAGAGGGGCTAGAGGTTGAATTTATCACCAACATGTCAATGATTTAATCTATCATGCTTACATAATGGATCCTCCATAAAAACAAAAATAAACAAACAAAAATGAGGATTGGAGAATATCCTGATTGTTGAATACATGAAAATGCTGGGAAGGAGGCACACCTGGAAAGGGCATCTATCTTTCACCAGTCCACACTAAACTGATTATTGTAGCTTTCTAGTAAGTATTAATATTAGATAGTTTAAGCCTTCCCACTTTGCTCTTCTTTTACAAGATTGTTTTAGATATTAAAAATATTTTGCTTTTCTATACACATTTTAGATTATATTTGTCAATTTCTACAAAAATGCCTTGCTGAAAATTTGATTGGGATTTCATTGAATTTATAGACCAATTTGGCAACAATTGCCTTCTTTTTTTAAATTGTATACGTTTTAGACGTACAACTTGATTTGAAATATGTATACATTGTAAAATAATCACTACAATAAAACTAATTAACATATTCATAAACTCAATTCAAGATGGATTAAAGTCTTAAATGTAAGATCTGAAACTGTAAAACTCCTAGAAGAAAACATAGGGAAAAGTCTCCTTGGCTTTAGTTTTGGCAATGATTTTTTTGGTATGGCACCAAAAGCATAGGCAATGAACGCAAAATAAACAAGTGTCTGCACAGCAAATGAAACAACAAAGTAAAAAGGTGACCTGCAAAATGGGAGAAAATATTTACAAACCATATATCTGATAAGGGGTTAATATCCAAATTATATAAGGAACTCCTACAACTCAATAGCAAAAAATTATCAAGTAATATAAAACTGGGCAAAGGACCTGAACAGACATTTCTTAAATAACAACATACAAATGGCCAAAAGATATATGAAAGAAGGCTCAACATAACTAATCATCAGGGAAATGCAAATCAAAACCACAATAAGATGTCATCTCACACTTGTTAGGATGGCTTCTTTAAAAAAAAAAAAAAACAAAGATAGGGGCGCCTGGGTGGCAGAGTTGGTTGAGCATCAGAATCTTAGTTTCAGCTCAGGTCATGGTCTAAGGGTCTTGAGATCCAGCTCCGCATCAGGCATCACATTCAGCATGGAGTCTGCTTGAGGATTCTCTCCCTCTGCCTCTCCTTCTGCCCCTCCCACTCATGCTCTCTCATGCTCTCTCTCTCTCTCTGAAATAAAGAAATAAATCTTTAAAAAAACACAAAAGATAAGTGTTGATGAGGATGTGGAGAAAAGGGAACCCTGTGACATTGTTGATGGGGATGTAAATCCGTGCAGGTATTATGTAAAACAGTATGGAAATGCCTCAAAAAATTAAAAATATGCCATATGACCTAGCAATCCCACTTCTAGATAGTTATACAAAGAACTGATATCAAGATCTCAAAGAGATACCTATATTCCTATGTTTATTGCAGCAATATTCACAATAACCAAGATACAGAAACAACCTGAATGTCCCCTGATGAATGAATGGATAAAAAATGTGGTATATAAATACAATGAGATATTATTCAGCCTTAAAAGAAGGATGAAATTCTGCCATTTGTGACAACATGGATGAACCTAGAGGACATTATGCTAAGTGAAGTAAGCCAGACACAGAAACCAAATACTCTATGATCTCACTTATATGTGGAATCTAAAACAGTCAAACTCATAGAACCAGAGAATAGAATGGTGGTTACCAGGGATTGGGAGGATGGGGAAATGGGGAGATGTTTGTCAAAGGGTACAAAGTTTTAGTTATATAGGATCAATAGTTCTGGAGATCTAATATACAGCATAGTGACTATAGATAACAATACTGTACTAAATACCTAAAATCTGTTAAGAAGCTAGATCCTAACTGTTCTCACCACCAATTAAAAAAAAAAAAAGGTAACTGTGTGAGGTGATGGACACTTGTCATCTTAACAATACTGAGCTTTCCAATTCACAAACACAGCACATCTTTCCACTTATTTAGATCTTCTTAATTTCTCTCAGTGGTGGCTTTATTTTCTTTTAGTTTTTGTTTGTTTGCTTGTTTGGTTTTCAGTTTATACAACTTATATATATTTTGTTAAATCTTTCCCCTGAGTATTTGTGGTTTCAGATGCTATTGTATACGCATGTTTTTTTAAGGTCAGTCTCCAGTTGTTCCTTGCCTGTATATAAAAACACAATTGATTTTTATAGTCTTGTGCTCTCTGAGCCTTACTGAATTCCCTTATTCTGGTAGCTTTTTGAGGATTTCCTAGGATATTCTACATACATGATCATGTCATCTACGAATAAGCAAGTGGTTTACATCTTCCTTTCAAATCTGTGTGTCTTATATCTCTTTTTTGAGTCTTACTGCTTTGCCTAGAATTTCTAATTCAATGCTAAATAGAAGGAGCAAGGGACACTTGTATTGTTTTTGATGTTAGGGAGAAAGCATTTGGTCTTCCATCATCAAGTGTCACATCAACTATGTGTTTTTTATAGATTCTTATTATCATAGTGAGGAAGTTCCCCTCTATTCTAGTTAACTGAGAGTTTTTTCTTTTTATCATGAATGAGTTTTAAATTGTTTCAGATTAATTTTCTGCATTTAGATGAACATATGTTTTTCTATTTTACTCCAGTTATATGGTGAATCACATGGATTGATAATAAAATATTAGGCCAACCTTGTATTCCTAGATGAACCCCACTTGGACATTATATATTATATTTTTAAATATATTACCATATTTGCATTAATATTTTGTCAAGGATTTTTTCATTATTTCTTCTTCAAATATTTGCTAGAATTCACTAATGAAACCTCTGAGCTAGGGGTTTTCCTAGTGGGAAGGCTTTTAATTCTGAAGTTAATTCATTTAATTAACACAAGGTTATACATATTTTCTAATGCCTTTTGTTCCATTTTTTGTAATATGTATCTGTCAAAGATTTTGTCTAAGTTGTTGAATTTAAAGGCATAAAATTGTTCATAATTTTCTCTTATTATCCTTTTACATTTGGAAGATCTGTAGTAGTCACCTTTTTCATTCTGATATTGCTAATTTAGGTCTTATCCCATTTTTTTTATCAGTCTAGGTAGAGGTTCGTCAATTTTATTGATCTTTTAAATAGCCATCTTTTAGTTTCGTTGATTTTTTTTCTGTTTTGTGTCCATTTTCTAATTTATTGATTTTCAGTGTTATCTCTAGTATTTCCATCCTTATATATATATACTGTGTTTCAAATACTCTCCCCTCCTTCTCCTCCTCCTTCCTCTTCTCTTCTTTTTTTTTTTTTTAAGATTTTATTTATTTGAGAGAGAGAGAGCAAGAGCAAGAGAGATCACAGAGGGAGGGGAAGAGGGAGAAGAAGACTTGCCACTGAGCAGGAAGCCTAATATAGGGCTCCATCCCAGGACCCCGAGATCATGACCTGAGCTGAAGGCAGACGCTTAACTGAGCCACCCAGTCACCCATCCTTTTCTCTTCTTAAAGTAAAAGTTAAAATATAGATTTTGGACCATTCTTCTTTGCTAATATAAATATTTAAAGTTATGCATTTCTCTACCATCACTGCTTTAACCTCATCCCATATTTTTGATATGCTGTATTTCTGTTAACCATTTAATCTAAAATATTTTATAATTTATGTAATTTTTTTCATTGTCCCATGGATTACTTAGAACTTTTTTAGTTCTTGATTTTTGTTTAATTCCACTGTGGTCAGAGAACATACTGTGAAATTTATTTAGGCTTGATTTGTATATGCCCTGGTATATGATCTTTCCTAGCAAACATACAATGTGTACTTGAGAAAAGTATATTCTCCAGTTGTTGGTGGGTTTATCCTAGAAGCACACACATTTTGGATTATGTCTTCTTGATTAACTGACAGAGTTATTGTTGTGTGTATCCCTTTTTTAATGGAAATTCTCCTTATATTTAAACCTAGTTTGTCTGATAGCAGTATAGCCACACCAGCGTTTTATGTTTAGCAGTTGCATGGTTTATCTTTTTCTGCCCTCTTACATTCAACCAATCTGTGTTTTTACATTTATTTTTTTAATTTTTATTTTTTGTGTATGTCTTTACATTTAAACTGTGTTCCTTGTAAATACCAAAAAGTTGGGTCTTTCATTTTTATCTACTCTTACAATTTCTTCCTTTTACATGCAGTTTTTCAACTATTTACATTCAAAGCATTATTGATATGATTATGGTTTTTTTAAAGATTTTATTTATGTATTTGAGAGAGAGAGAGCACGAGCAGAGGAGGGGCAGAGGGAGAAGCAGGATCCCCACTGAGCAGGGACTCAGACACTGGGCTTGATTCTAGGACCCCCAAGATCATGACCTGAGCCTAAGGCAGACGCTTAACTGACTGAGCCACCCAGGCACTCCAGTATGATTATGTTTAAGTATACCATATTGTCATCTCTTTTCTATTTGTCCCATATGTTTTTTCTTCCCCTACACCTACTTTCTTGCTTTTTTGTGGGTTATTTCTTAACATTTCATGACATCCCCATTATTGGTCTCTTTTCCAACATTTTAGTGTGAATTTTTAAAAGTTTACAAGAAAACAAAAATAATTTTACAATGAACACACATATTACAACCACCTAATTTCTATCATTATGATTTTATTGCTTTATCTTATCATACCTATCCATCCATCTATCCATCCTTCAATCCATTAATAAACCCATGTTCTTTTTGGTATATTAAAAAATCAATTAACAGACATCAAGACACTTTTCACTAAATACTTTAGAAGCCATATCAACTAAAATTTGATAGTAGTTCATAACTTTTTATTTTTATATAAATTTATATGAAATGGAATGTTCAAATCTTAAGTATTTATTCTCTGAGTTTTAACAAATGAATACACCTAAACAACATAAATGAGTATCAAAATACAGAATATCATCATCTTCCCAGAAAGTTCCTTCAAGTCTCTTCACAATTAATCCCTACACTATCTACCCAAATTTTATTTTTCTACTATAAATTAGTTTTACTCGTTTGAGAGTTTTGTATAATAAGAAGTCTACAATATGTACTCTTTCATGTAAGGCTTCTTTCACTCAGCATTCTATTTTTGAGATTAATCCAAGTCATTGCATGTATCAGCAATTCATCCCTTTTTATCTCTGAGTAATAACAATTATTTGACTATATCATAGATTTTTTTAAAAGATTTTATTTATTTATTTATTTAACAGAGAGAGAGAGACAGCGAGAGAGGGAACACAAGCACGGAGAGTGGGAGAGGGAGAAGCAGGCTCCCCGCAGAGCAGGGAGCCCAATGTGGGGCTCTATCCCAGGACCCTGGGATCATGACCTGGGCCAAAGGCAGTCGCTTAACCAACTGAGCCACCCAGGTGCCCCTATACCATAGATTTTTAATCCATTATTCTGTTGAAGGTCACCTGGGTTGTTTTCAGTTTTTAGCTATTATGAATAGAAATGCTATTAACAATTTTATACAAGTCTTTGAGTAAACCAATACTTTCAGTTTTCTTAGGTAGATTCTTAGAAGCTGAATTGCTGAGTCACTAGGCAGGTGTTACATTTAGTCTTCTAAGAAGTTATTCTATCTTTTTTTCCAAAATAGTTGTACAATTTTGCATTCCAAACAACAATGACATTTCTGGTTGTTCCACATCATCTCCAGCATTTTGTGGTATATCAGTCTTTCTAGTTTAGCCATTCTGGTGGGTGTGTTTCTTCTCATTGTAGTTTTAACTTGCATTTGCCTAATTACAGATGTTGAATACTTTTGCATGTGTCTTTTGGCCACTCAAATATCTCCTTTTGTGAAGCAAGAATTCAAATATTTTGTTCTTCATGCAATTGGGTTGCTTGTCTTATAAGTGAATTGTAGGATAATTTTAATTTTTATTTAAATTCAATTTAATTAACATATAGTCTATTATTAGTTTCAGGGGTCGAATTTAGTGATTCATCAGTTGCATATAACACCCAGTGCTCATAACATCAAGTGCCCTCTTTAATGCCATCACCTATTACCCCACCCTCTACCCACCTCCCCTCCAGCAAACCTCAACTTGTTTCCTAGAGCTAAGAGTCTCTTACGGTTTGCCTCCCTCTCTGCTTTCATCTTATCTTATTTTTCCTTCCCTTCCCCTATGATCCTGTGTCTTGTTTCTTAAATTCCAAATATGAGTGAAAACATATGGTATTTGTCTTTCTCTAACTTATTTTGCTTAGCATAATACCCTCTAGTTCCATCCACATTATTGCAAATGCAAATGGCAAGATTTCATTCTTTTCGATGGCTGAGTAATATTCCAGTACACACACACACACACACACACACCACTTCTTCTTTATCCATTCATTTGTCAGTGGACATCTGGGCCCTTTCCATAGTTTGGCTATTGTGGACATTGCTGCTATAAACATTGGGGTGCAGGTGCCTCTTTGAATCATTATGTTTGTATCCTTTGGATAAGTACCTAGCAGTGCAATTGCTGGGTCATAGGGTAGTTCTATTTTCAACTTTTTGAGGAACCTCCATGTTGTTTTCCAGAGTGGCTGCACCAGCTTGCATTCCCACCAATAGTGTAGGGGAGTTCCCCTTTCTCCACATCCCCGCCAACATCTGTTGTTTCCTGACTTGTTAATGTTAGCCATTCTGACTGGTGTGAGGTGGTATCTCATTGTGGTTTTGATTTCTATTTCCCTGATGCTCAGTGATGTTGAGCATTTTTCATTGTCTGTTAGCCATTTGTATGTCTTCTTTGGAGAAATGTCTGTTCATGTCTTCTGCCTATTTCTTGACTGGATTTTAAATACATACTAGTTATCAGATATTTTTCATATAGTTGTTTTGTGAATACATTTTCCTTATGTGACTTGCACACTTTTTTTCTTCTTGATTTCTTTTGATGATCAGAAATTTTTAATTTGGATGAAGTCTAATTCATTATTTTTCCCCTTTTTATGGCATTCTTTTCTGTGATGTCTGTAAGAAACAGGCCTATCTCCAAGTCACAAAGATGTTTTTCTTTGTTTTCTTCTAAATACTTAAGGGTTTTATCTTTTTCATTTAAGTTTATAAGCTATTTCAAGTTAAGTTTTATGTATGGTGTCAGGTAGGTGGTTGAAGTTTATTTTTCCTTTCTCTCATTGTATTGCCTTGGGTGTGTAAGATAAACTCAAATGGCAATATAGTGTGGGCCTATTTCTGGACTGTTGATTCTGCTCCATTGGTTTATTTGTTAATCTTTACGCTAGTACCAAACTTTTATGGTTACTGTAGCCTTTATAATAAGTCTATAAATCAGGTCATATAACTACACAATTTATTTTTATCAAAATTTCTATAGATATGCAACATCCTTTGCAGTTTTATATATGTTTTAGAGTCAGCTTGTTGTTTCTATACAAATGTCATCATGGGACTTTGATTAGAATTGTATTGAATCTATAAATCAATTTGGGGAAAATTGGCATTTTAAAATATTGAGTCTTTCATTTCATAAAATGGTCTATATCTCCAATTATTGAGTCATCATCAATTTTCTTCATTTTCAGAATAGAGGTCTTTTACATATTTTGTTAAAATTACTCTTAATATTTTATGTTTATTATTTAAAATAGATGCATTGTAGATTTGTTATAAATTTCCTCTAAGCACTGCTTTAGTTGCATTACTCAAATTTTGATATCTTGTATTTCATTTCCATTTAAAATTCAAAATAAATTTGAATTATTCTTGTGATTTAAAGTGGTTGATATGTTGTTCATATCATCTATATCTTTACTGATTTTTTAGTCTAGTTATTCTATCAATTGTTGAATAACAAATCATGTTAAAATCTTCAGCAATGACTGTGGACTTGTCTATTTCTTCCTTTAATTCTGTTGGGATCATGTGGTATCAATCTTGTGGCCTTATATTATCTGGGTTATGGGTGGCTTTCTTAGCTCTTCTAAAATTCCCTTCTTCAAGCTTCAAAGTCCCCTCCAAACTCATGAATTCTGGCATAGGAAACAGACTAGGTCATTCTTTCTTACAGCTTCTGTTTTGCCATCTAACTCCACCTATGATGTATCCTTTGGCTCCCCGGCACTGCCTACTCACCCTAAGAAATGCCTTCTTTCATTCTTTCAAAAAAATCTGTATTACGTCTGAGCTTCATCCTGGGGATCTCACAGTGACACAAGAGGTATGTAACAATATAGTAAATCATTGTTCTCTTGAGTCAGGCAATCTGAATTCAAAACTAGCCTCCACCACTGATGAGATTTAAGACCATAGAAAAGCTACTTACATTTTCCATTCTGCAGTTTCTTCATATATAAAATGGGAATAATAGTAGTGCCAACTCCATAAGGTTGTAAAGGCTTATGCACATAGCTTAGAACAATATCTGACACCAAGAAAGCTCAGATAGATAAATGGTAGCTAATTATTATGATAATTAAGACAGAAATGTCTCTCCTCTACAAAGCTTACAGTTCTGATAATCTAAGCCATTACCACTCAACGTGTGGTCCCCAAACCCATCCTTGATGGGATTTGGGAGCTTGTGCCAGAATGTAAACTAAGCACACTGTTTAATGCTGCTGACATTTATTTCCTAGCAAGACTTTCTCAATAAATGAAGCAGTACATTGATTTACATTCTGCAGCAACTCCTCATTTTATAAACAATGAGTAGTTTGAGTAGCATTTCTTCAAGGACTCATAGACCTCCCCAGTGTAGTTAGGGAAAAGAAGTGGCTCTGAGCTTAAAGGCAGAAAACCTGATATAACTTCTAGCTCTGCCACTGACATGCAATGTGACCATGGATGGGTCAATTAAACTCTGATCCTCTATTTCTTCATCTGTAAAGTGGAAATAATTACCTCTGCCTCTTTCCATTCCTCCATGAGTTTCATGTACTCTGGAGGGCTACAACAATGCCAGGAAGTACTTTGTGGGGTTTTTTTATGGGGGGGGGGAGTGAAGTCTGTGTTTTGTGTTTTTTGTTTTTTATTAAAGCATAGTTGACATACAATATAATTTTAGTTTCAGGTGTACAACATAGTGATTTTTAACATTTATATGCATTACAAAGTGATCACCACAATAAATCTAGCTTCCATCTGTCACCATATAAAGTTGTTACAATATTACCTGTGCAGTACACTGCATCCCCATGTCTTATTTTATGACTGGAAGCTTGTACCTTTTAATGTTCTTCCCTTTTTCACCCATCCCCCACCGCCCTCCCCACTGGCAACCACCAGATTGTTCTCTGAATCTATGAATCTGTTTCTGTTTTGTTTTATTTGTCCATTTGTTTTGGTTTTAGATTCCACATATAAGTGAAATCATATGGTATTTGTCTTTCTCTAACTGACTTATTTTACTTAGCATAATACCCTTTAAGTCCATCCATGTTGTCACAAATGGCAAGATTTAATTCCTTTTTTTTGGCTGAGTAGATATATATATATATATATCTCACATCTCCTTTATCCATTCGTCTTTGGATGGATACTTAGGTTGTTTCCATATATTGGCTATTACAAATAACGTTGCAATAAACATAAGGGTTTGTATATCTTTTCAAATTAGTGTTTTCATTTTCTTCAGATAAAGATTCAGTAGTGGAATTGCTGGATCATATGGTGGTTCTATTTTTAACTTCTTGAGGAACTGCCAGGTGGTACTTTGATGCCCCTGTGAGGGAGAGTAAGCCAAAGTAGCCTCTGGGGACATGTACAAAGTAGGCAGCTAGCTCTCCAGGACTGCAGACAGCTCTGTAGCAGAATAGAGAAGGAAGAGTCTTTAAAAAAAAAAAAAAAAAAGCTTCCCAGAGTCCAGAGCTAACTGAACATAATAAATAATAATAATAATAATAATAATAATAATAATAATAATAATGAAAGCTTTACTGAGGTACAACTGATACACAAAATATTGCACACATTTAATGTACATATATTAACAAGTTTGGAAATAAGCATACAGCATACATCTGTGATAGTACTACCATATAATCCAGTAGTCCTACTTCTGGATATTACCTAAAAGAATTGAAATCAGTATCTTGAAGAAATATATTCACTTCTATGTTCATAGTAGCATTATTTAAAATAGCCAAGATATGGAAGCAACCCAAATGTCCATTGACAGAGGAATGAAGAAAGAAAATATAGTATATACATATAGTGAAATATTTTTCAGCCTTAAAAAATAAAGAAATTCTGTTATTTGCAACAACATGGATGAGTCTGGAGGACATTATCCTAAATGAAATAAGCTAGTCAAATACTACATGATTCCACTTGTATGAGGAGGACAAATACTACATGATTCTACTTATATGAGGAATCTAAAATAGTCCAACTCATAGAGGCAGAGAATAGGATGGTGGTTGCAAGAACTGAGGGAAGGGGGAACTGGAGAATTGTTGCTCAATCACTATAAAGTTATTATGAAATGAATACAAAATGAATAATTTCTAGAGATCTCCTGCACAACAAAGTACCTATAGTTAACAATACAGTGTTATGCACTTAAAAATTTGTTGAGAGGATAGCTTTCCTGCTCAATGTTAACCACAGAGAGAGAAAGAGAGATGGAAGAGTCTTGTTGCTAGCTTTCTGAATACCAGAACCTTGACCTGGTTACTCCCAACCTCTTAGGTTGGAGAGAGGTAACAAAAGGCAACCAAAAGTTATTATCCATTTTCTCCCAGATGATATTTTATGTTCAAGCTAAGTGCCTCCCACTTAAAAAAATACTCTCTAATTTGAGGGCTGATAGTGACATTGGCCATCCCATTGCTTAAAACCTGACCAAACACAAACATTATCAGTGCAAGATGGAACAGAGAGAAAATGATATAGGCAGCTGAATGGCTAATGGAAAAGATATTGAGGCTCAAAAAACCAGGAAATCAGCCAATCTAGGAAAACATTGGGCCCATACCCTCAGCAGAGCACTAATGTAGTCCTTCTCGGAATCCGTAATAGCCCAGCACTAATGGCCACAGAAAGGACCATACTGTCTCCCCAGTCATTAATTCCTAGAAAATGTACTGCACCGAACTCATTACTGCTTTAACACACTCATCAGATGAAATGTACAAGTTAACCTCCTCAGAGGGAGGCAGTAATCTGAGCACATGAACTCAGCTCTTTCCCCCACCCCCACTCCAGAAACCATCTCTCTGGCAGCAACTGTCAATCCTTTGCTAGGAAGTTGCCTGGGCCCACCTGATAACATCTCTGTCCATACTGTCAGGTTATCTGCTGCCCACTTGCTCAGGGACTTAGCTAGCTGAAAGGGAAATAGGTCAGACACAGGGGGGAAAGGAATTGGTACAAAGATGCTGTTGCTGCTGAGGAGGATGGTTTTTAATAACACCAGCCAGTAACCATTTGTGGATTGCACATAGTATGTCAGGCTCCATGGAGGAATTTTAAAACATGATCTCATTTGATCCTGACCAAAATACTATCATTAACCTCATTTGGCAGATGATGAAGCAGAGGTAAGGAAAATAAATAAACTACCTAAGGTCACAGAGCTAATTAAGTAGCTCAGCCAAAATTACAATGCAAATTCCTGACCCCAAGTCCAGGCTTCTTTCCACCAGACCATGGCTATCAACAATTTGCCCTATGTAGTGTCTGTGAGGACTATTCTAAGTCAAATAACACAGTAAGGCAATAATTATAGTTCCCATTGTGTAAGTACTCAAATCTCAAGAGTCTCCCTCAGCTAGTGCTTTGGAACCCTAAGTGGTGCTGCCAAGGAGATAGCAAATCTCTTAGAAATATTATGACCCCCAATACCTCCATCTCTATTTTCTTCCTAGAAACGGTCTCTCTGTTTCTCTGTCAAATTAATTTCTGTCTATCTGGAGCTCCCCTGACAGCTGCAGTGGACAAAGGAGTACAATGGAGCAGGGGCAGAGGATGGGTAGTTAGGAGAGAACAATTTGGCAAAACTGAAAGAGTTTACTTTGATGGGAACTAGGCTGTTTGCACAGCTCGCCACAGCCCCAGTGGCTCCCCAATCATGAAACTTAGTTGACTATATGGATTTCCTTTCCCAGCAGACCATAAGCTTTTTGGAACACAAGGACCCTCTCTTTCTCTTCTTTGTGACCCCAGCATGCAGCATAGACATGACATATAATAAATGTTAATAAATGCATTTAAACAAGTACATAGCCAGCTGGCTGGCTGCTACCTTTGCCTTTCTTTGTTGCCTTAGATCACTGGCTCAGCCAAAGTAGTTTGGGAAAGCAGACCAAAGTGCCACTGAAGATCAAGCATCATGAATGGGTAACGTGGAAACAGTCTATGCCCAAACTTGTGTTTATAAAAAGCCCACTGGGCAGACTTTCTGTCAGATCACAATAACCTGTCCCAGGCATACTGTAGCAAGCACTACCCTATTACAGCAATCCTTTCTACAGGTAGCCTGAAAAGCCACATTCCCATGTGTGGGAGCCATTTATCCAGGGCAGTTTGCTCCACCACTGGCCCTAGTATTAAGAAGCCCTAGCCTGGGTGGGTAGGCCTTTCAGAGGAGAATGCAGATGTTTGAATAATCTGGCCAGTGTCCAGAGTCAGATGGGGTAAGGACAGTCCTGGAGGTGAAGTTGCTGAATATCTTGGAACATACAACTTTTTCTTGACAAGCTGGGCAGATTGCTCCTTTCCACTTCTCTGTGCCATAAGAGGAGGCTCCCAACAAGATTTGGGAAAAGAAAGAATCTGTAGGATAATAATTAGGTCTGGGAGTTGGATGGTTGGATGACAGCACAATAAAAAGTTTCATTTTCAAATCTATAGATGCACTAAAGTCACATATATTTCTACATCAATGTCAGGAAGAAATGTTGGTGTCTTTTCTCCTCTCTGTCCTCTAAAAGCTTTTGATAGAGTTGGGGATAACACTCTAATGCACAGGAGAAATTAAGGCACAATTGACAACAGTCTGTAATTAAGTGCTAAATTGTCTGGCACAGGCCTTAAGTGCTGCAGGAATCCAAAGGAGGGGCAATCAATGAAGGCTGAGTAATGTGTGGGCAGCTGGAGCTCTAATGTCTGAGAATCTATGACTCTCTTCAGCACAGATTTCCTGGAGGAGGTGGGTCTGGCACTGGACCTTAAAAGACGGGGAAGATTGGGCTTGGCGGGGGGGGGGGGGGGCTGGGTCAAAAAAGAAGGAATGGGGGAGCAAAGGCAAGGAGGCAAATGAGCATTAGGCCCAATAGGCAGAGGTATGGTTCCAACAGAAGTGGGGTGGTGTGTGAGGGGAATCGGAGTGGTCATATGGCTGGTTACTAGTTTCGGGGTAGAATTTAGTGATTCATCAGTTGCATATAACACCCAGTGCTCGTAACATGGAGTCCAGGCTCAATGATTTTGGGCTATTAGGCTTTTGGAAAACTAGCCAACAACTGTGGACAGGTGAATCTAAACTCAAAAAAAAAAAAAAAAAACCTTTCAAAGGTAAATTTCCTGAGGAATCTGCTGCATGGTTCCACCATTCAAGGAGCTCCCATCTCAGGATAGGCAAAGTCTCATTTAATGCTCCCAAAAACCCTGGAGGGGAGGGAGTGTTAAGGAACCATGGACTCCAATCAGACATGGGCTGATGAGGACAGCAGAGTAGTTTGGAAGGTCACTTCCTTCCTAGACTCCAATTGAACACTCTGGGATGGGGCAGAGGTAGCAGATGTCAAAATCTGCTTCCTGGAATCTAGAAGCATCTTGCACCCAGAAATTTTCTTTTTGCTCATTCCTTACAAATACGCACCCGCTTGACAAAGACAATACTACTATTGGTAATTGTGTGTCTACACCATGCTAAGTACTTTATTTTTTTAATTTAAATTCAATTTAGGTTAACATATAGTGTATTATTAGTTTCAGGGGTCGAATTTAGTGATTCATCGGTTGCATATAACACCCAGTGCTCGTAACATCAAGTGTTCTTAATGCCCATCCCCCAATTACCCCACCCCCCCCAACACACCTCCCCTCCAGCAAACCTCAATTTGTTTCCTAGAGCTAAGAATCTCTTATGGTTTGCCTCCCTCTCTGCTTTCATCTTATTTTATTTTTCCATCCCTTCCCCTATGATCCTGTGTCTTGTTTCTTAAATTCCACATATGAGTGAAAACATATGGTATTTGTTTTTCTCTGACTGACTTATTTTGCTTAGCATAATACCCTCTAGTTCCATCCACATTGTTGCAAATGCAAATGGCAAGATTTCATTCTTTTTGAACCTTTGGTTAGGTTTATTCCTAGGTATCTTATGGTTTTTGCTGCAATTGTGTATATATATACCACTTCTTCTTTATCCATTCATTTGTCAATGGACATCTGGGCCCTTTCCATAGTTTGGCTATTGTGGACATTGCTGCTATAAACATTGGGGTGCAGATGCCTCTTCGAATCACTATGTTTGTATCCTTTGGATAAGTACCTAGCAGTGCAATTGCTGGGTCATAGGGTAGTTCTATTTTTAACTTTTTGAGGAAACTCCATACTGTTTTCCAAAGTGGCTGCACCAGTTTGCATTCCCACCAATAGTGTAGGAGGGTTCTCCTTTCTCCACATCCTCACCAACATCTGTTGTTTCTTGAGTTGTTAATGTTAGCCATTCTGACTGGTGTGAGGTGGTATCTCATTGTGGTTTTGATTTGTATTTCCCTGATGCCCAGTGATGTTGAGCATTTTTCATTGTCTGTTAGCCATTTGTATGTCTTCTTTGGAGAAATGTCTGTTCATATTTTCTGCCCATTTCTTGACTGAATTTTTTATTTTTTAGGTCTTGAGTTTCATAAGTTTTTTATACATTTTAGATTGTAACCCTTTATCTGATAGGTCATTTGCAAATATCTTCTCCAATTCCATAAGTTGCCTTTTAGTTTTGTTGATTGTTTCCTTTGCTGTGCAAAAGTTTATTATCCTCATGAAGTCCCAATAGTTCATTTTTGCTTTTGTTTCCCTTGCCTCTGGAGATGTCTAGCAAGAAATTGCTGCAGCTGAGGTCAAAGAGGTTGCTGCCAGTGTTCTTCTCTAGGATTTCGATGGATTCTTGCCTCACATTTAGGTCTTTCATCCATTTTGAATTTATTTTTATGTATGGTGTAAGAAAGTGGTCCAGTTTCATTCTTCTGCATGTGGCTGTCCAATTTTCCAATACCACTTGTTGAAGAGACTGTCTTCTTCCATTGAATATTCTTTCTTGCTTTGTTGAAGATTAGTTGACCACAGAGTTGAGGGTCCATTTCTGGGCTCTCTATTCTGTTCCACTGATCTATGTGTCTGTTTTTGTGCCAGTACCATACTGTCTTGATGATTACATCTTTGTAATAGAGTTTGAAGTCTGGAATTGTGATACCTCCAGTTTTGGTTTTCTTTTTCAACATTACTTTAGATATTTGGGGGTTTTTTTGGTTTACTACAAATTTTAGGATTATTTGTTCCAGCTCTTAAAAAAAAGTTGATAGTATTTTGATAGGGATTGCATTGACTGTGTAGACTGCTTTGGGTAGCATAGACATTTTAACAATATTTGTTCCTCCAATCTATGAGCATGGAATATTTTTCCTTTTTTGTGTCTTCCTCAATTTCTTTTATAAGTTTTTACAGGTTTTAGAGTATAGGTCTTTTACCTTTGGTTAGGTTTATTCCTAGGTATCTTATGGTTTTTGCTGCAATTGTAAGTGGGATCAATTCTTTGATTTCTCTTTCTGCTGCTTCATTGTGAGTGTATAGAAATGCAACATTCTGTGCATTGATTTTATACTCTGAGACTATGCTGAATTCCTGTATGAGTTCTAGCAGTTATGGGGTGGAGACTTTTGGGTTTCCCACATAAAGTATCATATCATCTGCAAAAAGTGAGAGTTTCACTTCTTCTTTGCTAATTCGTATGACTTTTATTTCTTTTTGTTGCCTGATTGTTGAGGCTAGGACTTCCAGTATTATCTTGAATAACAGTGGTGAGAGTGGACATTATTTTCATGTTCCTGACCTTAGGGGGAAAGTTCTCAGTTTTTACCTGTTGAGGATGATATTAACTGTGGGTCTTTCATATATGGCCTTTATGATGTTGAGGTATGTTCCCTCTATCCCAACATTGTGGAGGGTTTTTATCAAGAAAGGATGCTATATTTTGTCAAATTATTTTTTCTGCATCTATTGAGAGGATCATATGGTTCTTATCCTTTCTTTTATTAATTGGTGTATCACATTGATTGATTTGTGGGTGTTGAAACACTCCTGCAGCCCAGGAATAAATCCCACTTGGTCATGGGAAATCATCCTTTTAATGTACTGTTGGATCTGATTAGCTAGCATCTTGTTGAGAATTTTTACATCTATGTTCATCAGGGATATTGGTCTGTAATTCTCCTTTTTAGTGGGGTCTTTGGTTTTGGGATCAAGGTAACCTTGGCCTCATAGAATGAGTTTAGAAGTTTTCCTTCCATTTCTATTTTTTGGAATAGTTTCAGAAGAATAGGCATTAATTCTTCTTTAAATGTTTGGTAGAATTCTGCTGGGAGGCCATCCAGCCCTGGACTCTTGTTTGTTGGGAGATTTTTGATTATTGATTCAATTTCTTTGCTGGTTATGGGTTTGTTCAGATTTTCTATTTCTTTCAGTTTCAGTTTTGGTAGTTTATATACTTCTAGGAATGTATTCATTTCTTCCAGATTGCCTAATTTGTTGACATATAATTGCTCATAATATTCACTTATAATTGTATTTCTTGGGTGTTGGCTGTGATCTCTCCTCTTTCATTCATGATTTTATTTATTCAGGTCCTTTCTTTTTTCTTTTTGATAAGTCTGACTAGGGGTTTATCAGTCTTGTTACTTCTTTCAAGGAACCAGCTCTGCTTTATTGATCTGTTTTAGTGTTCTTGTGGTTTCTATTTCATTGATATCTGCTCTAATCTTTATAAATTCTCTTCTCCTGCTGGGTTTAGCTTTATTTGCTGTTCTTTCTCAAGATCCTTTAGGTGTAAGGTTAGTTTGTGTATTTGAGACCTTTCTTGTTTCTTGAGAAAGGCTTGTATTGCTATATACTGCCCTCTTCGGACTGCGTTTGCTGCATCCCAAAGGTTTTGAACAGTTGTGTTTTCATTTTCTTTGGTTTCCATGCATTTTTTAAATTCCTGTTTAATTTCCTGGTTGACCCATTCATTCTTTAGTAGGATACTCTTTAACCTCCTTGTTTTTCAGTTCTTTCCAAATTTCCTCTTGTGATTGAGTTCAAGTTTCAAAGCACTGTGGTCTGAAAGTATGCAGGGAGTGATCCCAATCTCTTGGTACTGTTAGAGACCTGATTTATGACCGAGTATGTGATCTATTCTAGAATATGTTCCATGTGCACTTGAGAAGAATGTGTATTCTCTTGCTTTAAGATGAAATACTCTGAATATATCTGTTAAGTCCATCTGGTCCAGTGTGTCATTCAAACCCCTTATTTCCTTGTTGATGTTCTGCTTAGATGATCTGTCCATTGCAGTGAGTGGGGTGTTAATGTCCCCTACTATTAGTGTATTATTATCAATGAGTTTCTTTAAGTTCGTTATTGATTGGTTTATATATTTGGCTGTTCCCAAGGTAGGGGCATAAATATTTATAATTGTTAGATTTTCTTCCTGGAAAGACCCCTTAATTATGATATAATGCCCTTCTTCATCTCTTGTTACAGTCTTTGTTTTAAAATCTAGTTTGTCTGATATAAGTATGGCTACCACAGCTTTCTTTTGATGTGCATTACCATGATAGATAGTTCTCCATCCCCTCACTTTCAATTGAAGGTGTACTTGTGTCTAAAATGAGTCTCTTGTAAGCAGCATATCAATTAATCTTGTTTTTTATCCATTCTTATCACCTATGTCTTTTGATTGGAGCATTTAGTCCATTTACATTCAGAGTAATTATTGACAGATATTTAGTGCCATTGTATTACTTGTAAAGTCACTGTTCCTGTAGATTGTCTCTGTTCCCTTCTAGTCTTCATTACTTTTGGTCTCTCTTTTTGTTCAAAGTGTCCCCTTTAATATTTTTTTGCAAGGCTGGTTTAGTGTTCATAAGGAAAAAAAACTATTAGATCATGAAGGAAGACTTAGAGAACCCAGCAATTCCATAAAGCAAAATAATATCTGGATTATAGAAGTCCCAGAAGAAGAAGAGCAGGAAAGGGGGCAGAAGGTTTATTTGAAGAAATTATAGCTGAGAACTTCCCTAATCTGGGGAGAGGACGTGTATTCAAGTCCATGAGGTACAGAGAACTCCCCTCAAAATCAACAAAAATAGGTCATCACCATGACATATTATAGTGAAACTTGCACATTACAAAGATGAAGAGAAAATAGGTCCTTAACCTACAAGGGTAGATACATAAGGCTTGAAGCAGACCTGTCCACAGAGATCTGGCAGGCCAGAAAGGACTGGCATGATATATTCAATGTGCTAAATGGGAAAAATATGCAGCCAATAATACTTTATCCAGCAAGGCTGTTATTCAGAATAGAAGAAGAGATGAAGAGTTTCCCATACAAACAAAAACTAAAGGAATTCATGAATATTAAACCAGCCCTGTAAGAAATATCAAAGGGGACCCTTTGCTTGGAAAGAGAGACCATGCTAAGTACTTTAAAGGAATGAATTAATTTCATCCTCACATCAATCTTGAGAGCTGAGCACTGTTATTATCTCTGTTTCACAGATGAGGAAACTCAGGCACAGAAAGATTAAGCAATTTGTCCAAGGTCACATGGCTGGGAAGTGATTCCAAACCAGGTAGCCTGCCACCCCAGCTCACCCTTTCACCTGTCTCACTCCAGAGGTGCCTTCTGGGCACATCCAAAATGGACTCTTTCAAATAAGCAATATCTCATTCAGTGTTCATGACAGCCCTGGTTGAGAGGGACTACTCAGGGACCTAAAATTCCAAACAGATGTGGTCTGACCAGGGACATTAGAGTGGGTAAGAATATCATAGAGTTAAAAAAAAAAACCTGCCTCAGAGCCAGTCTGCTTCTATTTTCCCACTTGCCATTGTCACTGCTGCCCCACCCCTATCAACAGCAGCAACAAAAACAACCCCAGAAAATTCTTGAAACTCTAAGACAACTCGCTTTACTTGAGCACCCCACAAGTCCTACCAGCAGAGGCAGAGCACGTGTGGCACCGTGGCCCTTCTTGGGCTATGCTGTGGGCCTGGAAAGAAGTAGGAGGAGGCACAATACTGCTGGCAGCAGCCAGAGGAAGGAGGTGGAGGAGGAGGGTAATAATGAACCCAGGGACACATGACCAAGAGTGAAGGAGGATGAGACCCCCCAGGCAGGGGATGGGGGAGGTCATGAGGTACAGGCATTTCAGCAAAGTCTAGACTGAAGAGTGGATATTGGGAGTAAACAAACTATAGTGAGGTCAAAATAAAACCTCAAGGCAGCCCTTGTGAGAACAGCAAGCTGTCTTGGTGTTGGACAATAAATGGGTAACTTCCAGGCTGGTGTTCTTCACGGAGACAGAGTATGTCCCTGGAGGAGGGTCTAGTGAGAAGGGAAACCTGATGCACCAGGCTCAAGACTCTATGCTCTATAGACTTGGGTTTGCTCTAGACTACTGTGTCAACTTTTTGTTGTGCCATGGGCCCTTGACTGACTGGTGAAACCCATGAACCCCTTCTCAGAATAATACTTTAAATTCATTAAAATGCATAAGATTACAAAGGAAAAAAATTATATCAAAATAATAAATAAAGCTTGTATGATATACTAATATAAGTGCTTCTTAATGCATGAAATAAAAAATTTAGTGGTGTCTAACAACTGCTGTAATTTCAAAGTAATGTCAATTGTAAAGGCTATCTAGAGGTGGTTACAATTATAATAATGTGAATATGAAAATATCTGTGATTTCTCTTGGAGACAAAAATCTCACGTATTACTAATACTATCATGGTCCATTGCCTACAAAAGAGAATCAAATGAGACATTTCAATTAGAAGTTAACAAAAATAAAAATTCATTTTTCCTCCCAATTATCACAGGGGCCCTCACTAGAGAAACATGCATAGGGCAATGGGAATTTATTAAACTTTGGAACAGACTACTAGAGACCTAGTCCCAGATTTCCTACTCATTGTGTGCCCTTGAAAGTGGGTTCTGACTCTTGATGGCCCGCTCAGGAGATAACTCTATTCTCTCCCACAAATGTTTACAAGAAGATGTGGCTGCTGAGTTCTCTGCCTTGATTCTGAAGATCAGGCACAGTGAAGTCCAATCCCAAGTCTAAACCAAGTCCATTGACCCACCATCCCCTACATAGATCCTCATGTTCACAGGCCTATTCTTATTGGATATGGAATGGGGTTCCTCCTCTGTTTTGTCAACTGGTTCTAGGGGCCATAACTGAAAAGAAATCCAGATAAAGCTAACGATTCTGCCTTGTTGGAATACGCCAGTACCACCCCAGGGGAGTCCTGAAAAGCAAGCACACACATCTGGATGGATACAGTGTGTAATGTCTATTACAAAACCAGTTACACTTTTACAGTAAGCCCCAGGGAGTTTGGCAGACAAAGTAGATGACACAGAGTAAGAAGGGGATAGAGAGTAGGAGAGCAAAAGAGAACAAAAGAGAGAGAAAGAGAGATACACAGAGAATGAATTAATCTTAGAGAATAAAAATTGGAAGAGGCTTTCTGAGGTCCTTTGATCCAACTTCTTTATCATAGTTGGATACAAGGCCCAGAGAAGGTATGTGCCCTAGTGGGGCCACAGAGCAGTTTAGGGCTGAGTCACTGGCTACTTGCCTGCTTCTTTTCCTCTGAAACTCTTGCCTATTTGACAAGAGATGAGTGTGAGCCAATTGGCTTGGAAGATGCTTTTGGAAGCACTGTGCAAAATGGCTAAGAGCTCCCCTTGCCTCCATGCTGCTGTATCTCTTACGACAAGCACAAGAATAAATATCACAACCTTAAGGAAGAGAACCAGATACTTGTTGTAGCCATACTTTGGACATGCTATGTTCAAATTGATGGCTGGCCCCTATGATCAGAGTTCCAATGTGATTCTGCAGGCAGGGTGTGGCCAGCTATGAAATAGATTAAGCAGGGACTTGAAGGCAAGAAGGAAAGTGGGAAGAAAGGTGGAAGGTGGATTTCCTGATGCTGCTTAAGGGCCAGGAAAAGGTGAGGAGGAGAGAGGCTAACCTGAAGGATGTGGTCCTCAGTGGGCTCCAGACCACTCAATCTGGCCTTGATCACAGGGCATGAAGTATGAGTACAGCTGGGGCTACCTTGCATGTATAATTTCCTTCTCTGATTTCCAGACGACTCAATGAAGTTTTATTATCATTATTATTATTATTATTATTATTATTACATCATCATCATTATCACTATTATTATTTTGTTCTTCCATTACTTTTATCCCCACTTTGGTTGGCAGGTACCCTGTCCTGACTCACACCCAGGGCCAAATGGGGCACTGGAAAAAGTACAGGACTCTGAGCACCAGCTTAGATTTGAGGCTTAGCTCTGCCTCCTATCAGCTGGATTAGATAACTTGAGTGAATTCCCAACCTTCCTGAATCTGAGCTTCCAACCTGAAGAATGGGGAACCCAACCTGTACCTCATATTGCTCTTAAGAGGAGCACATCACAAGCTTACATGATGAAGCACTCTGATCACTGCACAGGACTCTCCCTCTCTGTGTGGGGATTACTGAGACAGTGCCTATTAGAAAGCAGGCTTCCTGGGGGTCATGCCACTTTTTTGCTTGCAAGAGGGAACTCTTGACAGAGGCACCAGCACATTCAAAAGGGAAATCCTAGAAGAATGTAATTTTTTATTTTTTCTTCTTGCACAAAAGACTGTGCATTGCTCTCCAGAGCTTGATGCCAGCTGGCTATAGTCACCACAACATCAGGGAGTGACAAATCTGGAGCCCACTATCAGAGCTCATGAACCATTTATGAAGCCAAAACATGCATCAAGCTCTGAACTTTCAGGCCAGGGAGCTGAGACAGGGGAAAGTTCAGAAGTTACTTAGCCTCCCACCTCTGACAATATACAGTTCAGCTCTATGCCAAGGCCAAATGGCCATCAGCTATAAGCACTGGTATAGGAAAAATTTTTGTTTGGCACTGGAATCTACAAACCAACCTCCTCCCAGAGGTGGAATATTGCAGAAAAAGAGCACAAGCTCTAGAATCAGGCAGGCCTGAGTTCCTGTCCCAGCCCCGCCACTTAAGATCTGTGGAACGTTGCATAAGGTCCTTCCCTTCTCTGGGCAGAGGTTTCTCCAGTGAACTTCAATTCCATCTGTAGCCTTGACCTTTATTCTATTTCCTATCCTCCAGATACTTACTAGAGACTGCTATGTGGACAACCTCCCAAACATAAACTTTTTTCAAAACAAAGTCCTGTTTCTCCTCCTTTGCACACACATCCATCAACCTGCCTTCATGTGTATCTGTAAACTGTTCCCCTGATCCTGTGCCTTTTCACCTACTCAAGGACATCACCCCAGTAATTTCCTCCTCTATCTGCATGATAAAATTTTCTCTATTAGATCATCTCTGTCAACATGCAAATATGCCATACATCTTCCATCTTTTTTTTTATTAACATATAATATATTATTTGTTTCAGGGGTACCAGTCTGTGATTCATCAGTCTTACACAATTCACAGCGCTCACCATAGTACATACCCTCCCCAATGTCCATCACCCAGCCACCCCATCCCTCCCACCCCCTCCACTCCAGCAAGCCTCAGTTTTTTTCCTGAGATTTAGACTCTCTTATGGTTTGTCTCCCTCTCTGGTTTCATCTTGTTTCATTTTTCCCTCCCTTCCCCTATGATCCTCTTTCTTATTTCTCAAATTACTCATATCAGTGAGATCATATGATACTTGTTTTTCTCTGGCTTATTTCACTTAGCATAATACCCTCTGGTTCCATCCACGTCATTGCAAACGGCAAGATTTCATTTTTTGATGGCTGCATAATATTCCAGTGTATATATATACCACATCTTCTTTATCCATTCATCTGTTGATGGACATCTTGGTTTTTTCCATAGTTTGGCTATTGTGGACATTGCTGCTATAAACATTAGGGTGCACATACCCCTTCGGATCACTACATTCCTATCTTTGGAGTAAATACCAAGTAGTGCAATTGCTAGACCATAGGGTAGCTCTATTTTCAACTTTTTGAGGAACCTCCCTACTGTTTTCCAGAGTGGCTACACCAGCTTGCATTCCCACCAACAGTGTAGGAGGGTTCCCTTTTCTCTGCATGCTCGCCAACATCTGTCATTTCCTGACTTGTTGATTTTAGCCATTCTGACTGGTGTGAGGTGGTAACACATTGAGGTTTTGATTTGGATTTCCCTGATGTCTAGTGATGTTGAATACTTTTTCAGGTGTCTGTTGGCTATTTGGATGTCTTCTTTGCAGAAATGTCTGTTTATGTCTTCTGCACATTTCTTGATTGGATTAGTTGTTCTTTTGGTGTTGAGTTTGATAAGTTCTTTATAGATTTTGGATACTAGCCCTTTATCTGATATGTCATTTGCAAATATCCTCTCCCATTCTGTTGGTTGTCTTTTGGTTTTGTTGACTGTTTCCTTTGCTGTGCAAAAGCTTTTTATCCCAATAGTTCATTTTTGCCCTTGCTTCCCTTGCCTTTGGCGATGTGTCTAGGAAGAAGTTGCTGGGGCTGAGTTCGAAGAGGTTGCTGGTTGTGTTCTCCTCATGGATTTTGATGGGTTCCTGCCTCACAGTTAGGTCTCTCATACATTTGAGTCTATTCTTGTGTGTGGTGTAAGGAAATGGTCCAGTTTCATTGTTCTGCATGTGGCTGTCCAATTTTCCCGACACCATTTCTTGAAGAGACTGTCTTTTTTCCGTTGGACATTCTTTCCTGCTTTGTCAAAAATTAGTTGACCATAGAGTTGAGGGTCCATTTCTGGGCTCTCTATTCTGTTCCATTGATATATGTGTCTGTTTTTGTGCCAGAACCATACTGTCCTGTTGATTACAGCTTTGTAATAAAGCTTGAAGTCTGGAATTCTGATGTCACTGGCTTTGCTTTTCTTTTTCAACATTCCTCTGGCTATTCGGGGACTTTTCTGGTTCCATACAAATTTTAGGATTATTTGTTCCATTTCTTTGAAAAACGATGATGGTATTTTGACAGGGATTGTATTAAATGTGTAGATTGCTCTAGGTAGCATAGACATTTTCACAATATTTATTCTTCCAATCCATGAGCAGGGAACGTTTTCCATTTCTTTGTGTCTTCCTCAATTTCTTTCATGAGTATTTTATAGTTTTCTGGGTATAGATCCTTTGCGTCTTTGGCTAGATTTATTCCTAGGTATCTTATGGTTTTGGGTGCAATTGTAAATGGGATCGACTCCTTAATTTCTCTTTCTTCTGTCTTGTTGTTGGTGTATAGGAATGCCACTGATTTCTGTGCATTGATTTTATATCCCGCCACTTTACTGAATTTCTGTATGAGTTCTAGCAGTTTTGGTGGAGTCTTTTGGGTTTTCCACATAAAGTATCATATCTTCTGCAAAAAGTGAGAGTTTGACTTCTTCTTTGCCAATTTGGATGCCTTATATTTCTTTTTGTTTCCTGATTGCTAAGGCTAGGACTTCTAGTATTATGTTGAACAACAGTGGTGATAGTGAACATCCCTGCCGTGTTCCTGACCTTAGGGGGAAAGCTCTCAGTTTTTCCCCATTGAGAATGATATTGGCTGTGGGTTTTTCATAGATGGTTTTTATGATATTGAGGTAGGTACCCTCTATCCCTACACTCTGAAGAGTTTTAATCAAGAAAGGATGCTGTACTTTGTGAAATGCTTTTTCTGCATCTATTGAGAGGATCATATGGTTCTTGTTCTTTCTTTTATTAATGTATTGTATCACATTGATTGATTTGCAGATGTTGAACCAACCTTGCAGCCCAGGGATAAATCCCACTTGGTCATGGTGAATAATCCTTTTAATGTACTGTTGGATCCTATTGGCTAGTATTTTGGTGAGAATTTCTGCATCCATGTTCATCAGGGATATTGGTCTGTATTTCTCCTTTTTGATGGGGTCTTTGGTTTTGGGATCAAGGTAATCCTGGCCTCATAAAATGAGTTTGGAAATTTTCCTTCCATTTCTATTTTTTGGAACAGTTTCAGAAGAATGAATGTTAATTCTTCTTGAAATGTTTGGTAGAATTCCCCTGGGAAGCCATCTGGCCCCGGGTTTTTGTTGTTGGGAGATTTTTGATAACTGTTTCAATTTCCTTACTGGTTATGGGTCTGTTCAGGTTTTCTATTTCTTCCTGGTTCAGTTTGGTAGTTTATATGTCTCTAGGAATGCATCCATTTCTTCCAGATTATCTAATTTGCTGGCATATGGTGAGCCCTGTGAATTGTGTAAGACTGATGGTGGGATGGGTCCCCAGTGTCCATCACCCAGCCACCCCATCCCTCCCACCCTCCACCACTCCAGCAACCCTCAGTTTATTTCCTGAGATTAAGAATTCCTCATATCAGTGAGATCATATGATACTTGTCTTTCTCTGATTGACTTATTTTGCTTAGCATAATACCCTCTAGTTCTATCCACGTCATTGAAAATGGCAAGATTTCCTTTTTTGATGGATGCATATATATATACCATATCTTCTTTATCCATTCATCTGTTGATGGACATCTTGGCTATTTCCATAGTTTGGCTATTGTGGACATTGCTGCCATAAACTTTGGGGTGCACATACCCCTTCGGATCACTACATTTGTGTCTTTGGGGTAAATATTCATTCTTTAGTAGGATGCTCTTTAGCCTCCATGTATTTTAGTTCTTTCCAACTTTCTTCATGTGATTGAGTTCTAGTTTCAAAGCATTGTAGTCTGAAAATATACACAGAATGATCCCAATCTTTTGGTACCAGTTGAGACCTGATTTGTGACCCAGGATGTGATCTATTCTGGAGAATGTTCCATGGGTACTAAAGAAGAATGTGTGTTCTGTTGCTTTGGGATGGAATGTTCTGAATATATCTGTGAAGTCCATTTGGTCCAGTGTGTCATTTAAAGCCTTTATTTCCTTTTTGATCTTTTGCTTAGATGATCTGTCCATTTCAGTGAGGTGGGTGTTAAAGTCCCCCACTATTATTGTATTGTTGTTGATGTGTTTCCTTGCTTTTGTTATTAATTGGCTTATATAATTGGCTGCTCCCATGTTAAGGGCATAGATATTTAAAATTATTAGATCTTCTTATTGGATAGACCCTTTAAGTATGATGTAGTGTCCTTCCTCATCTTTTATTATAGTCTTTGGTTTAAAATCTAATTTGTGTGATATAAGGATTGCCACCCAGCTTTCTTTTGGTGTCCATTAGCATGGTAAATGGTTTTCCACCCCGACACTTTCAATTTGGAGGTGTCTTTGGGTCTAAAATGAGTCTCTCGCAGACAGCATATTGATGGGTCTTGTTTTTTTTTTATCCAATCTGATACCCTGTGTCTTTTGATTGAGGCA
The DNA here is from genome assembly GCF_011800145.1 of Mirounga leonina. Classification (NCBI taxonomy): domain Eukaryota; kingdom Metazoa; phylum Chordata; class Mammalia; order Carnivora; family Phocidae; genus Mirounga; species Mirounga leonina. The sequence continues at coordinate 3,387,330 of NW_023270210.1, forward strand.
TTTAGCCCATTTACATTCAGAGTAACTATTGAAAGATATGAATTCAGTGCCATTGTATTATCTGTAAGGTGACTGTTACTGTATATTGTCTCTATTCCTTTCTGGTCTATGTTACTTTTAGGCTCTTCTTTGCTTAGAGGACCCCTTCCAATATTTTTTGTAGGGCTGGTTTGGTGTTTGCAAATTTTTTTAGTTTTTATTTGTCTTGGAAGCTTTTTATCTCTCCTTCTAATTTCAATGATAGCCTAGCTGGATATAGTGTTCTTGGCTGCATATTTTTTCACTTAGTGCTCTGAATATATCATGCCAGTCCTTTCTGGCCTGCCAGGTCTCTGTGGATAGGTCTGCTGCCAATCTAATGTTTTTACACTTGTAGGTTACAGATCTCTTGTCCTGAGCTGCTTTCAGGATTTTCTCTTTGTCTCTGAGATTTGTGAGTTTTACTATTAGATATTGGGGTGTTGACCTATTTTTATTGATTTTGACCAGGGTTCTTTGTGCCTCCTGGATTTTGATTCCTGTTTCCTTCCCCAAATTAGGGAAGTTCTCTGCTATAATTTGCTCCAATATACCTTCTGTCCCTCTCTCTCTTTCTTCTCCTTCTGGGATCACAATTATTCTAATGTTGTTTCACTTTATGGTATCACTTATCTCTCGAATTCTCCCCTTGTGATCCAATAGTTGTTTATCTCTCTTTTTCTCAGCTTCTTTTTTCTCCATCATTTGCTCTTCTATATCACTAATTCTCTCTTCTGCTTCATTTATCCTAGTGGTTAGAGCCTCCATCTTTTATTGCACCTCCTTAATAGCCTTTTTTATTTCGACTTGGTTAGATTTTAGTTCTTTTATTTCTCCAGAAAGGGATTCTCTAGTATCTTCTATGCTTTTTTCAATCCCAGCTAGTATCTTTATAATCGTCATTCTGAACTCTAGTTCTGACATCTTACTAATGTCTGTATTGATTAGGCCTCTGGAAGTCAGTACTGCCTCTTGTTCTTTTTTTGAAGATAAGTTTTTCCATCTTGTCATTTGTCCAGAGGAAAATTGATGAATGAGAGAACAAAATCCTAAAAGGGTAACAACGCCCTTTTTCTGGAAAATATACACTAAACAAATCAGAAGAGACCGGAAACTGGGGGAAAAGAAAGGGGAAAAAAAGAATATGATCAGACTGGTGAATAGAACAGAGCCACACACTAGATTTTGGGTGTATTTTGGTCTGTAAGAAGAAATTGCCTCCCAAAATTTAAAAAAAAAGAATAAAATATATATATACAAAAATAAGGGTAAATACAATGCAGGGAGGGAATATGACTGTAAAGATGGAAATTTAAAAAGATTTAAAAAAAGGAATTGACAAAATAAGAAGTTGGTTGAAAAATGAATGAAAAAAATTTTTTAAAGAGAGAGAATGTGATCAAGTGCAAGACTAAGACAAAGTCATACACTAGATTTAGGGTATATGTTGGTCTGTTAGATGAAACTGTATCCCAAAATTTTAAATAAAAAAAAAATATATATATATACAAAGCATAAGGTTAAATATAATGAAGAGATAGAATATGACTGTAAAAATGTAAATTAAAAAAGGTTTTTAAATACATATTGATAAGATATTCGTTGAAAAAAGTAAGAAGAAAAATTCAACTAAAAAAATAGAAAAAGAAAAAATAAAGAAAATTTTAAAAATTAACTTTAAGGGTCCATATCTGGGCTCTCTATTCTGTTCCATTGGTCTATCTGTCTGTTTTTGTGCCAGCACCATGCTATCTTGGTGATCGCTTCTTTGTAATATAGCTTGAAATTGGGCAACATGGTGCCCCCAGCTTTGTTTTTCTTTTTCAACATTTCCTTGGCGATTCGGGGTCTTTTCTGATTCCACACAAATTTTAGGATTGCCTGTTCCAGCACTTTGAAAAATGTCATTGGAATTTTGATCGGGATGACATTGAAGGTATAGATTGCTCTGGGTAGCATAGACACTTTAACAATGTTTATTCTTCTGATCCATGAGTATGGAATGTTTTTCATCTTTTTGTGTCTTCTTCAATTTATTTCATAAGTGTTCTGTAGTTCCTAGAGTATAGATCCCTTACCTCTTTCGTTAGGTTTATTCTGAGATATCTTATGGTTTTTGGTGCTATTGTAAATGGAATTGTTTCTATAATTTCTCTTTCTACAGTTGCATTGTTAGTGTATAAGAAAGCAACTGGAGACAGGAAGGAAAGATGGCAGAGGAGTAGGGGACCCTATTTCAACAGGTCCCCGGAATCGAGCTGGATATCTACCAGACCACTCTGAGCACCCACGAAATCAGCCTGAGATGTAAGAAGATCTGGATCTCTACAAAAAGAATATTGCAGGCGATTGGTTGCGAGGTACCAAGCTGGGAACCGTGATTCCATGAGCAGATATTGGAGGATAAATGGCAGAGGGAGGGAGCCTTTCCGTGGGGATCCTACACCACCAGTGAGTGACAGCCCCACTCGCTGGGGACAGGGCACAGACTCGCAGACCAGTAGCGGCAGGGAAAGGACTTTAGGGCAGCCCCCAGGGCGGAAACCCAGAGCTGCAGGATCACACATGCAAACTGGGAGTGGCTGGCAATTTTAGAAGCACAAAGGACAGAGATGTGCCCCAACCTGGAGGCAGGACTGGGGGCACTGCGGAGGGGCGCACAACCCAGGACGCTGCAGTTTATAGCAGCACGGACAGAAATGGAGACAGTGTGGCCTGGAGAGCTCACTGAAAAACAGATTGTGATCTCTCTGCTCTGAGGCAGAGGGTTGGAAATGGTCTCTTCTGCTCTGACTCACAGAAGACTCATGAAAGCCACCAGGGAAAGCTGCCAGAGAACAAAAGCCCCAAAAACTGATTCCCACTCTGCCCATCCCCCACCACAGGGGGGCAGGGCAACTCCATCCAAACAGGGTTGACTGAATAACAGCACAGCAGGCCCCTCCCACAAAAGACAGGCTGGGAAAACAAGAGACCAGCAACCCTAAGGTCCCTAGAAAACAGGTACATCTTGCATGGGTTCTGGTCAATAATTTGGACTCTATACATTCCTTCAACCACCCATCAACAGAATGACTAGGAGGAGGAACCCGCAAAATAAAAAAGACCCAGAGATTATGACTTATACTGCAGATTTACAAATGGATGCCGATATAACCAAGATGTCGGAGATGGAATTCAGGCTAGCAATTGTGAAGACAATGGCTACAATGGAGAAATCAATTCTTGGCAACATAGAGTCTCTAAGGGCAGAAATAAAAGGTGAATTGGCAGAACTTAAAAATGCTATCAATGAGATCCAATCCAATCAAGATAATCTAACAGCTAGGGTAACTGAGGCAGAAGAGCGAATAAGTGACCTGGAAGACAATATAATAGATAAAAAGGGAAAAGAGGAGGCCAGGGAAAAACAACTCAGAATCCATGAAAATAGAATCAGAGAAATAAGTGACACCATGAAGCACTCCAATGTCAGAATAATTGGAATCCCGGAGGGAGTGGAGAGAGAGAGAGGACTAGAAGATGTATTTGAGCAAATCGTAGCTGAGAACTTCCCTAATCTGGGAATGAAACAAACATTCCAGTCCTAGAGGCATAGAGGGCCCATCCTAAGATCAAGGAAAACAGGCTAACACCCCGGCATGTATTAGTAAAACTCGCAAATCTTAGAACCAAGGAAACCATCTTAACAGGAGTTGGGGGAAGAGATTCCTTACGTACAGAGGGAGGAACATCAGAATAACGTCAGACCTATCCACAGAGACCTGGCAAGGCAGAAAGGCCTGGCAAGACATATTCAGGGTACTAAATGAGAAGAACATGCAGCCAAAAATACTTTATCCGGCAAGGCTCTCATTTAGAATGGATGGAGAGATGCAGAGCTTCCACGACCAGCAGAAACTGAAAGAATATGTGACCACTAAGCTGGCCCTGCAAGAAATATGAAGGGGGGTTCTATAAAAGGAGAAAGACCCCAAGAGTGATATACAACAGAAATTTACAGGGACAATCTATAAAAACAACGTCTTCACAGGCAACATGATGACAATTAATTCATATGTTTCAATAATCACTCTCAACGTGAATGGCCTAAATGCTCCCATAAAACGGCACAAGGTTGTAGATTGGATAAAAAGCCAGGACCCATCCATATGCTGTCTACAAGAGACTCATTTTGAACCTAAAGATACATCCAGACTGAAAGTGAAGGGATGGAGATCCATCTTCCATGGGCCAGCGAACCTCAAAAGAAAGCTGGGGTAGCCATTCTTATATCAGACAAATTAGATTTTAAACTAAAGTCTGTAGTTAGAGACACAGAAGGACACTATATCATTCTTAAAGGGTCTATCCAACAAGAAGATTTAGCAATTGTAAATATCTATGCTCCCCAACATGGGAGCAGCCATCTACATAAGCCAACTGTTAACCAAAATAAAGAGTCATATTGATAACAATACATTAATTGTAGGAGACCTCAATACTCCACTCTCAGCAATGGACAGATCATCTCAGCAGAAAATCAACAAGGAAACAAGAGCTTTGAATGATACACTGGACCAGATGGACCTCATAGATATTTACAGAACATTCCACCCTAAAACAACAGAATACTTGTTCTTCTCGAGCGCACATGGAACTTTCTCCAGAATAGACCACATACTGGGTCACAAATCAGGTCTCAACTGATACCAAAAGTTTGAGATTATTCCCTGCATATTCTCAGACCACAATGCTCTAAAACTGGAACTCAATCACAAGAAAAATATTGGCAGAAATTCAAACACTTGGAAGCTAAAGACCACTCTGCTCAAGAATGTTTGGGTCAACCAGGAAATCAAAGAAGAACTTAAACAATTCATGGAAACCAATGAGAATGAAAACACATCGACCCAAAACCTATGGGATACTGCAAAGGTGGTCCTAGGGGGAAATACATAGCCATCCAAGCCTCCCTCAAAAAAATAGAAAAATCCCGAATTCACCAACTAACTCTACACCTTAAAGAACTAGAGAAAAAGCAACAAACGATGCCTAAGCCATGCATTAGAAGAGAAATAATTAAAATTAGAGCAGACATGAATGAATTAGAAACCAGAAACACAGTAGATCAGATCAACGAAACCAGAAGTTGGTTTTTTGAAAGAATTAATAAGATCGATAAAGCATTGGCCAGACTTATCCAAAAGAAAAGAGAAAGGACCCAAATTAATAAAATTATGAATGAAAGGGGAGAGATCACGACTAACACCAAGGAAATAGAAACAATTATTAGAAATTATTATCAACAACTATACACCAATAAATTGAGCAATCTGGATGAAATGGAGGCCTTCCTGGAAACGTATAAGCTGCCAAGACTGAACCAGGAAGAAATTGACAACCTGAATAGGCCAATAACCAGTAACGAGATTGAAGCAGTGTTCAAAAACCTCCCAAAAACCAAGAGTCCAGGGCCTGATGGATTCCCTGGGGAATTCTACCAAACATTCAAAGAAGAAATAATATCTATTCTACTGAAGCTGTTTCAAAAAATAGAGACAGAAGGAAAACTTCCAAACTCATTCTATGAGGCCAGCATTACCTTAATCCCCAAACCAAGCAAAGACCCCATCAAAAAGGAGAATTTCAGACCAATATCCCTGATGAATATGGATTCCAAAATCCTCAACAAAACCCTAGCTAATAGGATCCAACAACACATTAAAAGGATCATCCACCACGACCAAGTGGAATTTATCCCCGGGATGCAAAGGTGGTTCAACATTCACAAATCAATCAATGTGATAGAACACATTAATAAGAGGAGGGAGAAGAACCATATGGTCCTCTCAATTGATGCAGAAAAAGCATTTGACAACATACAACATCCTTTCCTGATTAAAACTCTTCAGAGTATAAGGATAGAGGGAACATCCCTCAAGTTCATAAAATCCATCTATGAAAAACCCACAGTGAATATCATCCTCAATGGGGAAAAGCTGCAAGCCTTTCCCTTAAGATCAGGAACACGTCAAGGATGCCCACTCTCGCCGCTATTGTTCAACAACAGTATCATGTCATCTGCAAAAAAAGAGAGTTTGACTTCTTTGCCAATTTGAATAGTTATATTTCTTTTTGTTGTCTGATTGTTGTTGCTAGGACTTCTAGTACTATATTCACTTATTTGTGGAACATAAGGAATAGCATGGAGGACATTAGGAGAAGGAAGGGGAAAATGACGGGGTGGGGGGGGATCGGAAGGAGAGATGAACCATGAGAGACTATGGACTCTGAGAAACAAACTGAATGTTTTAGAGGGGAGAGAGGTGGGGGGATGTGTTAGTCTGGTGTTGGGTATTAAGGAGGGCACGTACTGCATGGAGCACTGGGGGTTGTATGAAAACAATGAATAGTGGATCACTGCATTGAAAACTGGTGATGTATTGTATGGTGACTAACATAACATAATAAAATAAAACTAAAAATAAATAAATAAATAAATTATGTTGAAAGACTAAAGAATCATGGGGAAAAAGCCATGAATTCTATGTGCTGTATTCCCCTAGTGCTGGAGTTTTGCAGTTCTCATTGATCAGTAAACTTAGTCTTGGCTGGATGTTCTTGCTGATCTTCTGGGCGAGGGGCCTGTTTTAGTGATTTTCAAATATCTTTGCCTGAGGCGGAATTATACCGCCCTTGCCAGGGGCCAGGCTAAGTAATCTGCTCAGGTTTGCTTGGTAGCTTTTGTTCCCTGAAAGCTTTCTGTACAGCTTTGGAAGACAAGAGTGTAAATGGCGTCCTCCCAATCTCTGGCCTTGGAGGAGTGGAGAACTCAAGGCCCCACTCCTCAGTGAGCCCCCAGAGAAAAGCAGTCAATCACTCCTGTCTCCCTGGTCTCCAGTCGCATTCTGTGCTCATCCGACCTGTGACCAAACATTTCTATCTCTGACACACGACCCTGTCTGGAGCCTCTAAACCCAGCAGATTCCTGCGGTGTGCTCCCATGCCGCTCCTCCTGGGGGAGGAAAGGGAATCTCCCTGGGTCTGCCCCTTGCCAGGTCCCTGCTGGAAGTGTAGTGGCCCGACTGTGCCACGGATCATGGTTTATGGCAACCCTGAGCTGAGAGCCCACTCCTCGGCTCTGTCTTTGCAGCCGGCTTCCCTGCTTCAATACCTGGGAGCTCTGCTACACTCAGGCACCCCTGGTCTTTCTGTGACCCCAAGGTCCTGAGACCACACTGTCCCAGTGAGGGTTCCACCCCCTGCTTAGCCACTGGAGTGATGTCCCTCAGCAGAGCAGACGTCTAAAATTTCTGGTTTTGTGCTCTGCTGCTCTATCGCTTGCTAGTAGCCAGTTGACAGAGGCTCCCTACCCCCGCAATCTATCTTCCCAAATATCACCTCGGATTCACTTCTCCAAACGTCCTACCTTCCAGAAAGTGTTCGCTGTTCTGTTCATAGAATTGCTGCTATTCTTTTTTTCAATCTCCTGTTGAGTTTGTAGGTGTTTTGAATGGTTTGATAACTATCTAGCTGAATTCCTGGGACCAGACAAAATTTAGGTCTTCTACTCCTCTGCCATCTTGCTCCTCCCCCTCTTCCATCTCTAAAATACCCAAACCTTGGATGCCTGTGTGGCTCAGTCAGTTAAGCATCTACCTTCATCTCAGGTCATGATCCCAGGGTCCTCGGATCGAGGCCCACACGGGGCTCCCTGCTCAGTTGGGGGGGGGGCTGCTTTTCCCTCTCCCTTTGCCCCTCCTCCCTGCTTGTGTTCTTTCTCTCTCTCTCTCAAATAAATAAAAATCTTTTCTAATTAAAAAAAATAAAAATAAAATACACAAACCTTGAGCTTCATTCTCTTCCAATTACCACTTTTCTTTTAACCCATACAGAGCCAAACACCTGAGAAGTTTGTTCTGTTTTTCTGGGTCCTCTTCTTTGTTTCACATTCTCTCAGTCCCATTAGCTTCTGATCAACCACTTCACTGAAATGGTTCTTATCCAATCACCAAAGATCTACATCTTGCTAAAGCACATAATCATTGCTGTCCTCATTGTTCTAGACCTTTCAAGAGCATTTGACATATTAATCACTCCTTTATTCTTAAAATATTCTTTTCCATGAATTAGAGCTAGAATTATACTCACCTAGTTTTCACCCCACTTGTAGCTCCTTCCTCCAAATCTCCTTTCCGAGAGCTTCTTCCTCTTCTTGACCTCTGAATGTTGAAGTGCCCTAGTGCTCCATCCTTGACCTTCTCTAGCTCATCTACACTCCCTCACTAGGTGTTCACTTGGTTTGCAATACCATTTGGATAATAACAACTCCCAAATTCATTCGTGACCTCTCCCCTAAGTACTGGACTCATATCAAGCTACCTACTTGTCATCTCCATATGGATGTATAGTAGTCATCTTAGATGCAACACATACAAAATGCAATTCTCGATAAGCCAGCTCCTGACATTACCAAGTCTACTTCTCCCAAAATTTCTTCCCATCTCAATAAAGGGCACCATTATCTACCCATTTCCTCAGGCCTCTCTCAAACTTGACTCCTCTCTTTCCATCACTACACACATCCTATCCATTGACCAGTGCTACAAGCAATATCTTCAACATTCCACATTCAACCACTTCCCACTACCTCTACTGCCATCAGTGTGGCTCAAGCCACCATCATCTTGCCCTGGATTATTGCAGTATAACTTCTTTCTGATCTCCATACTTCTACTCTGCTCTCTCTCCAATCTGTCCATAATCCAACAGTCAGAAGGATCCTATTAAAATAACAAACTATAGAAATGATCCCTGAAAGTATAGTCTTGATCCTATTAAAATAAAAATCAGATCATTCATTTCTCTATGCAAAACTCTCTTGTGCTTTTGTAGTTCCAAAAATAAAATTCAAACTCTAAACATGGCTTAAAGGGCCTGTTGATTTGGCTTCTGCCTACCTCATTCTCTGACATCAATCTCTTAACACTCTCCCCCACCCTGCTTCATACCTTCCAGCCACTCTAGTCTACTTGTTGCTCCTCAAACACACCAAGCTTGTTCTCACCACAGGGCCTATTCACTTGCTCTTTCCTCTGCCTAGAGATCTGTAATACTTTTACTAAAAATCTTTGAGTGCCTGGATCCTTATTATTCAACTTTCAGTGTAAATACTAGCTGCTCATAAAGGCCATCTCTAGTCACTTTGATATAGATCTTCAGTCCCAGTCACTCTTTACCTCATTAACCTATTTTAACTTCTCCATAATATTTATCAGCACCTAAAGTGATGTCAGCTATTTATTTATTTACTATTATCTGTTTGTCCCAGTAGAATTATGCCTCCATGGAAGGAAGGACCTGATCTTTACTGTTCATGACTTTATCCCAACAGAGCAATTCTGTCATAGAGTGATCATTCAGTAAATATTTATTTAATGAATAAATGAATGATTTTCCTGCTTCTAGGTTGCCTTGTATAATCCTTTCTCTACAGCAAAGCCAGAGCAATCAGGCTTCCATTTATGAAATGAATAAGTCATGGGGATAAAAGGTACAGCATAGGGAATACAGTAAATGGTATTAAATAGTATTGTATGGTGACAGATGGTAGCTACACTTGTGGTGAGCATAGCATAATATATAGACTTGTGGAATCACTATGTTGTACACCTGAAAATAATATAACATTGTGTGTTTACTATACTTCAATTAAAAACATAAATTACATCATGTCACTTCCTTGCTTAAAATCCTTTAATAGGTTCCCCTGCATTTCAAATAAACAAATAAAACCCTAAGCCTTTACCATAACTTACAATACTCACCATGACCTGGCTAGCCCCTGCTCACATCTCAAACCACACTTCCTTCCATTCTACCCCCAGCCCACTGTGTTTCAGTCATATCAGCTTTCCATCAACCCCCTAAAATCATTGTGAACTTTCCTACCTCTGGATCTTTGCTTTGCTGATGTCTGTCTCCAGTGCTCTTCCTCCATCCTCAGGCCACCATCCACCTAAGACAATAGTACAGTCACTGCTCTTGGAGCACCAAGATAAGAAGAGTCATTTCCTACTGGACTGGCTGGAGGAGACAGAAAGCTCTGCTCATCCACAAACTGACATTTTCAGGCTTTACACATACATATGGTGCCACCATACTCCAAAGTCACACATCAGAAACAAAAGAGGCTCAGGTCTCTACTCCCTTCTCAGCACAGTTTTAAAATAAACTATCTACGTGGCTTAGACCATTTCTTCACCCCACACATTCATTCCTTCATCCTGTCCAATCTGGCCACAGGCTCCACTTCTCACTCCACTGAGCTTGAACATTACCAATGATTCCCACATTATTAAATCCACTGGACACTGATCTATACTCATCTTGCTTGACCTTTTTTTTAAGACTTTATTTATTAACTTGAGAGAGAGAATGAGAGAGAGAGAGCATGAGAGGGGGGAGGGTCAGAGGGAGAAGCAGACTCCCCGCTGAGCAGGGAGCCCGATGCAGGACTCGATCCCAGGACTCTGGGATCATGACCTGAGCCAAAGCCAGTCGCTTAACCAACTGAGCCACCCAGGCGCCCAATCTTGCTTGACCTTTCAGGAACATTGGGAAAAGGAAATCATAAACTTGTCTGATTTCCCTCACATCTCTCTGGATATTCATTGTCTCCTTTGTTGGCCTTTCCTTCTCTACTCTACTTAAGCCTTTATCTTTAGTTCATACTTCAGACCTGTATATCAAACTGTCTAGTACCCATTTCCACATAGATGTACCAGCAGCAATTCAAATGTCTCCTGTCTAAAACTGAACCCTTGAACTTCTTCTCAAGGCTTTTCCACCTGGACTTTGGCAACTGCCTCCTCCCTGGTCTCCTTACTTCTACTTTTATTGCTCTCTTGTCCTCTTTTCACTGCAGGAAGATGGATCTTCTGCAAGCATTAAGTCAGACCATGACCTTTCCCTCCTTAAGGCCCCCATCATGCCTTCTTCTCCATTGTTTCTGGAATCAATTTCAAGCCCTGAGCTTGGTATTCAAGGTCCTGGCCCCAGACAACCTCAGCCTGTCTCCTTCCCATCTGAGGTTTCAACCTCACCAGAGCACTTGCTGCCCCCAGATCCTGTGTTTTCCTTCCCATCTCTGTGCCTTTGCTTACACTGTCCCTTCTGCTTGGGATAGACTTACTTTTTCTCTCTATATGGCATACTACTACTCATTTTTCTTTTCCCAGTTTAAGCATCAGCTTCTGTAAGATTTCCCTGTCTCCACATTCCCTTCCCAACGTTGCTACTGGGTCTGGATTATGGGCTTTTCCTCTGGATTCCCACAGCCTCCTGTGTTTCTTTACCATTCATCCTTACTACAGAGTATGCAATCATATCTAGATCCATCTGTTTCCAGAACCATGGGATCCTTAAAACCAAGAACCTTATCTGAGTTTTTTCTATCACTGCTCTCCCCAGCCTCTGTGTACAGGAGGCACACAAAAGATCAGTTTCCTATTTCTTCCCATCTGTCCTCACAGCCCCAGTCTATGCACAGCCCTGCTTGCAGTTTTCCTCCCCTTACAAATATTAAAATTTTGTTGTCAAACCTCATCAGTCAATTCCAAAGTCATATTTTTTCTTTCTGATATTGTTTTATGTTGTCTTTTGTTTTGTTTTATATTTATAGTGCCATGGCTGCCAGTCCTTGGAGGCTGAATTCAAATCCCATGGGGGTCTGTCACCAGACAGCCACACAGCAGCCTCTACTTATGGATGTCCAGAAAGATGGCCCAGGGAGAAAGCCAGATGGAGATGGGCCCAGCAGCAGAGCCATAGTCATGGATGTTGTACTTGCATAACACTTTTCAGTGTACAGAATGTTTCCCCCATCTTCCTGCCATAGAGTCCTCTCACCACTCAGTGATGTAGAGAAGCCAGAGAATCCTGTTATCCTAACTTAGCAAATATGGAAACTAAGGCACTAAGAAGCTGGAAGGGTCACCAATGCCTTTCAAAAGAGTGCTGCTCCCTGGACAGAAGGTCAGGAGTGATTGCCAGGACAAGCTTTGACTGCTCATGAAAGTTCCAAGTTGGCACCTAACAGTGAGACCCTGTAGGTGGACAATGCAATTGGGAAAATGTTGAGCCATCAATGCAGGAGATGAGATGGGCCATTTCCATGCAGGTGCCATCATCCAAACTCTCAGGATGGTGGTGGGAATAGGTTGAGTGTGATGCATAGAGGGGGGTGCACAAGTTGAAATCACAAAAACCAGTAGCTCCAGAGTCCACAGGGCTTGGGAATAAATATAACAGCCTGTATATCACCCAGATCCATCTTAGAATAAAAGAAAAGGAACCCAGAAAGGTGGCCCATTGGAGTAAATGGCAGCCCCAGGCAGTATGCTGCCCATAGGCAGACCCCAGAGTAACTCTAGGGAAATATGGCCATTAGAAGGTTCCTAAAGACTCAGAAAATAGTTGCCTGACTGGCTTACTAGGTGACTTTGTGTTGGTCCCTTCTCTTGGGGCCTCAGAGTCCCCATAGGTACACAGAAACTTCCTACTCTCTATCATATGGGGTTATTTTGGTTCATGCTCTCATCTTCCATGACTCTGGTCCCTGACCCAGCCCCTGAACCCAGAAGGAGGCCAGTAGTAAGGAGCTACTGGTATCAGCCATTCTGAAGAGAAATCTACTTTGCATGAGTCTGAGCAAGCTGTTGTTCACAGAAACCTTGATTTAAGGCCATTTCAATAAGCCCCAATTCATCATCTTGAAGGTCTTTGAAGAAAAGACAAGTGCCATTTTCTAAATGCCATTATGTAATCAAGCCTTTTACAGCCAGCCCGGCAGGCCCACATGCCCACGTGCGTGCCCTGACTACTATATCTCACATCTCACTGAGTGTGCTGGGCCCCTTGACAGAGAGCCCTGGTCATGTGCGGGCTGGGGCCAATGATACAGGGAAGAGATTGGGATCCCCAGCCATGAGACAGACCTTGTGACAGGCACTCTGTGAAAAACTGCAGAAAATTTCATAGTAGGGAGGCCCTACCTACCCCAGGGTCACTCCTGTTTCTTAGGTCCCTAAGCCTGTTCCCTGAGCTCCCTTTTCTGCAGGTCAGGGGCCCAAGGCAGTCTTTTAGGAATACCGTTATCCCTGGGGTGCAGTGCTCAAATCAGAGACCTAGCTGTTAGACTGCATAGGAGTAAGTCCCAGCTTCAGTACTTCTTTACTCTTTGACCCTGAAAAAGTTAGCTGCCCGCCCTGTGCCTCAGTTTCCACATCTTTAAAATGAAGATAATAATAGCCCATCAACTTCCTAGCAGAAGGGTGAAAATTAAATGCTATAATGTTTACATAGCTCTGAGAACAGTGCCTGTCATGTAACAAACTATATATGGTATTAAGGTTCTTGCCATTTTCACAGCACTACAAATAGGAGTGGTAAATGTGGCAGCTGGAAAATAAGCTAGGGATTCTCCTAGATTTTGAGTGTGGAAAAAGCAGAGCAGGGTCTGGGAACTGAAGGCCTGTCTTCACATCTTGGCTTTACTATTCACTGGCAGTAGGACTTTAGACAAGTCTGGGCACCATCATGAGCTTGCTTCCCATCTCTAAAAGGAATAGAGACTCCTTGGATCATGGGATTGTTCCAGAAGCTGATAAGGAAACAGATGGGATACTGCTTTGTACCTGGCCACACACATTTTGGTACCATGTAGTCCAATGGGTCTCAATGTGGTCCTTAGACCAGCAACATCAGCACCACATAGGGACATAATATAAACACCAGACCTAGTGAATCAGAAACTACAGGTGGTGGGCCCAGTAATCTGTTTTAACAAGCCTTACAGGGAATTCTGATGCATAAGAGAGCTTAAGAGCCATGGTTATAATCCAACCTCACAGAGACAAGGAAATGAAGGGTCAAAGAAAGCCTAAGTGTTGTATACTAACAAGGCACAGGTCTTGTGAGTTAGTGGCCCTGAAGCATACTCATGAGAGCAAGGTCTCTTGCCTCTCAGGTTGCTCTCTTGCTAGGACACCAGTCTGAGCAGTGTCTAAGATCCCTTTTCCTGTGGGCACTGCACAGATGGTGTCCAAGCAAGAATACATCCTGGGAGGCAAGAGAACTTGTTCTTGTATGTAAATTATTGGACACTTCTCTAAGGCATAACATCTCTTTCAGCCATGAGATTAACAACCAGAAATGCTCTATTTTCACATCTTTAGGGAACAAGCTTCAGGGCCCCATGTCAGCATGGGCATTTTGGGATAGCTGCCTAGGAGATAGGGTCTTAGGCCCTTGCAGTTCTCCCAGGGTGGAGGTCAGCCACAATAAGGCTCAAGCTTCTTTTCCCAGTCCTAGAGTAGGAGACAGTTAAGGTGGGCAGCAGTGGCCAGCCTGTGTGTTAGTTAGCTAATGCCCACAGCATACTGAAGAATGAGAAATGGCTCAAGTGTGGAACCTCACATTTACCTGGTAACTCTTGAAACTGGCTGTCTTCCTGGTAGGCTTTTGTCCTATAATTTCTGCCCTTCCCTGACTGCCCCAAGCCAAACCTCTTCCTCTCCATAGTAATAAAGGTCAGGAAGGTGTGGGAGGGAGTCCCCAGCTTCTTAGCAGCCCAGGGACTCCTTGGCATTCTTGGCCCCCTTGGCCCCCTACAGGGGCCCACCACCTGTAGTTTCTGATTCACTAGGTCTGGTGTTTATATTATGTCCCTATGTGGTGCTGATGTTGCTGGTCTAAGGACCACAGGCAGCCCCCATCCCCACAAGCAATAGCTCTGCTTCACCAGGCAGAAAAACATTACCCAGCCCTGCTTCCTGAGCCCACATGAGGAATTGCTGTCTCCCACATCATGCTGGCAGGTCACCATTCATTTTCCCCGCAGACCAACTGCAAGAGTTTCAGTGGTGTGTGGGCGCTTCTCCCCCTCTCTCTCCCCAGCCACCTCAGCATGAAGATCTCTACCAGAAGGTGATTAGATTTGGGGAGGGTTATTTTTTTTCCAGACATAATTGTTTCTTAATTCTTTTAATTTCATTCCCTTTAAAGATTATAAGCAACAACCAGTACTTGATAAATGATGAAGAACATTAGTAATTAATCGAGTTTTCAAGTGGTGCTGCTTTCATGACAATTAAAAAATTATCTATCATCTATCTATCTATCTATCTATCTATCTATCTATCATCTATCTATCTTCATATGTGAAGTTTGGGAGTACATCATCCATGGAGGCAGCCTAAGTGGGCTGTAATTTAAAACCTGAGGAAGCAGAGACCCTTCCAAACTGTGCCTGAGACCACTGCTTAAGGATCAGGAAGCCTAGAAAATTAAATAAGTTCCCCAAAGATGAGGGAAAAAATGTATCCATTTGTTCTTTTCTTAATCACTGAATTATGCATTCACTTGCTCAAGAAATTAGTTACCTTAGCCACTTATTCATTCACCCCATCATTCATTCATTCAGTGGCTCAGTTATTCTTTCCCCTTTTTCTTATCCACTCACTCACTAGCTCATACACTAACAGGATTATTCCTTCTCTCTTTCTCTCTCTCACTCACTTCCTCACTCACATACTCTTTCACCTATCTCTCCTGCTCTATAATACCCATAGCTCCATGATGATTTAGGGCTTTACCTGACATTATAGATTTTCTCCAAACATACCTTAATACGCAAAGAAAATTATGAGTTTTCATAGTATTAGCTGATTTGTCCCATACTCTTTTCACTCAATCATACTGCTTGAGAGTTTACTCTGTGCAGGGGGCAGAGAGATACAGATGACATTGGCCATGCCCTCACCTGGTTTGCAGTCTATTTGAAGAAATAAGTGTTTTCACAAATACCTATTCTTGATACAGGAATCCAAAAAGGAATTACTTGATTGAAAAACTGCATGCAGTCTTCTACTCAGTGAACTTTCCTGGGCATCTACTGTGAGCCAGGACCTGGGGATACAAAGAGGACTAAGACATGGTTCTACCTTCATAGAGTTCAATATCCAATGGTGGAGAAAGACATAGGACTAGACAAGTGGTATAAAATATGAGTAAGCTGAGTTGCTGGGAGACACACAAATAGAAAAATCACATACTGATGAACTCTAGTGAAAGCTTAAGAGAGTCAACATTAGCCCTAGGCCTTAAATGAGGGGTAGGATTTTATTGGACAAATATAGATGGAAGGAAAATGCTTAAGGCATATGCATGATTCATGGGTAGAAAACTCAAGGTATGTTTGCAGAATAGTAAATCATCCTATTTTTCTAGAGCAGAGGGTATGTGGAAGGAAATTGGTAGAAATAAGGCTTAGCCCTCAAGCAAGGGATTGAGAGACAGTTGGGGTTTGATCTTAGAATAAGAGGAGGAGCCATGGATGATTTTTGAGCAGAGCTATGCCATGATGAGGGCTAGGCTCAAGGGATGATTTGGAAGTGAGATCAGAGACTTTAGGCAAACAGATCCTTGAAAAAGTTAGAGAATCCTGATGGACTGAAGTAGGAAAGTAGGAAGAGAAATCCAGAGGCAAAAATGAATGTGAGGGATGAAGGAGAAAAGATGGCAGAGGAGTAGGGGACCTTATTTCAACTGGTCCCCAGAATTGAACTGGATATCTACCAGACCACTCTGAGCACCCATGAAATCAGCCTGAGATGTAAAAAGATCTGGATCTCTACAAACAGAATATCACAGGCAGTTGGTTTCGAGATACAAAGCAGGGAGCCATGATTCTGAGGGCAGATATCGGAGGATAAATGGCAGTGGGAGGGAGCCTGTCCGTGGGGATCCTACACCACCAGTGAGAAACAGCCTCAAGCACTGGGGACAAGGCACAGACTCGCAGACCAGTAGTGGCGGGGAAAGGACTTTAGGGCAGCCCCTGGGACGGAAACCTGGAGCGGTGGGGTCATGCATGCAAACTGGGAGTGGCTGGCAGTTTTAGAAGCACAAAGGGCAGGAACGTGCCCCAACCTGGAGGAGGACTGGGAGCGCTGGGGAGGGGCGCACAACCCAGGACGCTGCAGTTTATAGCAGCACGGACAGAAACGGAGATGGTGTGGCCTGGAAAGCTCACTGAAGAACAGACTATGGTCTCTCTGCTCTGAGGCAGAGGGTTAGAAATGGTCTCTTCTGCTCTGACTCTTGGAAGAGATGTGGAAAGCCACCAGGGAAAGCCGCCAGAGAACAAAAGCACCAAAAAACTGATTCCCACTGAGCCATCCCCCACCACATGGGGGGCAGGGCAACTCCACCCAAACAGGGTTGCCTGAATAACAGTACGGCAGGCTCCTCCCCCAAAAGACAGACTGGGAAAACAGGAGGCCAGCAACCCTAAGGTCCCTAGAAAACAGGTGCATCTTGCTTGGGTTCTGGTCAATAATTTGGACTCTATACATTCCCTCAACCACCCATCAACAGAATGACTAGGAAGAGGAACCCCCAAAATAAAAAAGACTCAGAGATCATGACTTATGCTGCAAATTTACAAATGGATGCAGATATAACCAAGATGTCAGAGATGGAATTCAGGCTAGCAATTGTGAAGACAATGGCTAGAATGGAGAAATCAATTAATGGCAACATAGTGTCTCTAAGGGCAGAAAGAAAAGGTGAATTGGCAGAACTTAAAAATGCTATCAATGAGATCCAATCCAATCAAGATAATCTAACAGCTAGGCTAAGTGAGGCAGAAGAGCGAATAAGCGACCTGGAGGCAATATAATAGATAAAAAGGGAAGAGAGGAGGCCAGGGAAAAACAACTCAGAATCCATGAAAATAGAATCAGAGAAATAAGGGACACCATGAAGCGTTCCAATGTCAGAATCATTGGAATCCCGGAGGGAGTGGAAAGAGAGAGAGGACTAGAAGATGTATTTGAGCAAATCGTAGCTGAGAATTTCCCAACACCCCAGCATGTAATAGTAAAATTCACAAATCTTAGAACCAAGGAAACCATCTTAAGGGCAGTTAGGGGGAAGAGATTCCTTACGTACAGAGGGAGGAATATCAGAATAACGTCAGACCTATCCACAGAGACCTGGCAAGCCAGAAAAGCTTGGCAAGACATATTCAGGGTACTAAATAAGAAGAACATGCAGCCAAAAATACTTTATCCAGCAAGGCTCTCATTTAGAATGGATGGAGAGATGCAGAGCTTCCACGACCAGCAGAAACTGAAAGAATATGTGACCACTAAGCTGGCCCTGCAAGAAATATGAAGGGGGGTTCTATAAAAGGAGAAAGACCCCAAGAGTGATATACAACAGAAATTTACAGGGACAATCTATAAAAACAACGTCTTCACAGGCAACATGATGACAATTAATTCATATGTTTCAATAATCACTCTCAACGTGAATGGCCTAAATGCTCCCATAAAACAGCACAAGGTTGTAGATTGGATAAAAAGCCAGGACCCATCCATATGCTGTCTACAAGAGACTCATTTTGAACGTAAAGATACATCCAGACTGAAAGTGAAGGGATGGAGATCCATCTTCCATGCCAGCGAACCTCAAAAGAAAGCTGGGGTAGCCATTCTTATATCAGACAAATTAGATTTTAAACTAAAGTCTGTAGTTAGAGACACAGAAGGACACTATATCATTCTTAAAGGGTCTATCCAACAAGAAGATCTAGCAATTGTAAATATCTATGCTCCCCAACATGGGAGCAGCCATCTACATAAGCCAACTGTTAACCAAAATAAAGAGTCATATTGATAACAATACATTAATTGTAGGAGACCTCAATACTCCACTCTCAGCAATGGACAGATCATCTCAGCAGAAAATCAACAAGGAAACAAGAGCTTTGAATGATACACTGGACCAGATGGACCTCATAGATATTTACAGAACATTCCACCCTAAAACAACAGAATACTTGTTCTTCTCGAGCGCACATGGAACTTTCTCCAGAATAGACCACATACTGGGTCACAAATCAGGTCTCAACTGATACCAAAAGTTTGAGATTATTCCCTGCATATTCTCAGACCACAATGCTCTAAAACTGGAACTCAATCACAAGAAAAATATTGGCAGAAATTCAAACACTTGGAAGCTAAAGACCACTCTGCTCAAGAATGTTTGGGTCAACCAGGAAATCAAAGAAGAACTTAAACAATTCATGGAAACCAATGAGAATGAAAACACATCGACCCAAAACCTATGGGATACTGCAAAGGCGGTCCTAAGGGGGAAATACATAGCCATCCAAGCCTCCCTCAAAAAAATAGAAAAATCCCGAATTCACCAACTAACTCTACACCTTAAAGAACTAGAGAAAAAGCAACAAACGATGCCTAAGCCATGCATTAGAAGAGAAATAATTAAAATTAGAGCAGACATGAATGAATTAGAAACCAGAAACACAGTAGATCAGATCAACGAAACCAGAAGTTGGTTTTTTGAAAGAATTAATAAGATCAATAAAGCACTGGCCAGACTTATCCAAAAGAAAAGAGAAAGGACCCAAATTAATAAAATTATGAATGAAAGGGGAGAGATCATGACTAACACCAAGGAAATAGAAACAATTATTAGAAATTATTATCAACAACTATACACCAATAAATTGAGCAATCTGGATGAAATGGAGGCCTTCCTGGAAATGTATAAGCTGCCGAGACTGAACCAGGAAGAAATTGACAACCTGAATAGGCCAATAACCAGTAACGAGATTGAAGCAGTGATCAAAAACCTCCCAAAAACCAAGAGTCCAGGGCCTGATGGATTCCCTGAGGAATTCTACCAAACATTCAAAGAAGAAATAATACCTATTCTACTGAAGCTGTTTCAAAAAATAGAGACAGAAGGAAAACTTCCAAACTCATTCTATGAGGCCAGCATTACCTTAATCCCCAAACCAAGCAAAGACCCCATCAAAAAGGAGAATTTCAGACTAATATCCCTGATGAATATGGATTCCAAAATCCTCAATAAAATCCTAGCTAATAGGATCCAACAACACATTAAAAGGATCATCCACCATGACCAAGTGGGATTTATCCCTGGGATGCAAGGTTGGTTCAACATTCGCAAATCAATCAATGTGATAGAACACATTAATAAGAGGAGGGAGAAGAACCATATGGTCCTCTCAGTTGATGCAGAAAAAGCATTTGACAACATACAACATCCTTTCCTGATTAAAACTCTTCAGAGTATAAGGATAGAGGGAACATCCCTCAAGTTCATAAAATCCATCTATGAAAAACCCACAGCAAATATCATCCTCAATGGGGAAAAGCTGAGAGCCTTTCCCTTAAGATCAGGAACACATCAAGGATGCCCACTCTCACCACTATTGTTCAACATAGTACTAGAAGTCCTAGCAACAGCAGTCAGACAACAAAAAGAAATAAAAGGGATTCAAATTGGCAAAGAAGAAGTCAAACTCTCTCTTTTCGCAGACGACATGATACTTTATGTGGAAAATCCAAAAGACTCTACCCCCAAATTACTAGAACTCATCCAGCAATTCAGTAATGTGGCAGGATACAAAATCAATGCACAGAAATCAGTTGCTTTCTTATACACTAACAACGCAACTGTAGAAAGAGAAATTAGAGAAACAATTCCATTTACAATAGCACCAAAAACCATAAGATACCTTGGAATAAACCTAACCAAAGAGGTAAAGGATCTATACTCTAGGAACCACAAAACACTCATGAAAGAAATTGAAGAAGACACAAAAAGATGGAAAAATATGCCATGCTCATGGATTGGAAGAATAAACATTGTTAAAATGTCTATGCTACCCAGAGCAATCTATACCTTCAATGCCATCTCGATCAAAATTCCAATGACATTTTTCAAAGTGCTGGAACAAACAATCCTAAAGTTTGCATGGAATCAGAAAAGACCTCAAATCGCCAAGGAAATGTTGAAAAAGAAAAAGCTGGGGGCATCACGTTGCCTGATTTCAAGCTATATTACAAAGCTGTGATCACCAAGACAGCATGGTACTGGCACAAAAACAGACATATAGACCAATGGAACAGAATAGAGAACCCAGATATGGACCCTCAACTCTATGGTCAAATAATCTTTGACAAAGCAGGAAAAAACATGCAATGGAAAAAAGTCTCTTCAATAAATCGTGCTGGGAAAATTGGACAGCCACATGCAGAAGAATGAAACTCGACCATTCTCTAACACCATACACAAAGCTAAACTCAAAATGGATGAAAGACCTCAATGTGAGACAAGAATCCATCAAAATCCTAGAGGAGAACATAGGCAGTAAACTCTTTGACATCGGCCACAGCAATTTCTTTCAAGATACATCTCCAAAAGCTAGTGAAACAAAAGCAAAAATGAACTTTTGGGACTTCATCAAGATAAAAAGCTTCTGCACAGCAAAGGAAACAGTCAACAAAACAAAGAGGCAACCCACAGAATGGCAGAAGATATTTGCAAATGGCACTACAGATAAAGGGCTGGTATCCAAGATCTATAAAGAACTTCTCAAACTCAACACCCAAAAAAGAAATAATCAAGTCAAAAAATGGGCAGAAGATATGAAAAGACACTTCTCTGAAGAAGACATGCAAATGGCTAACAGACACATGAAAAAATGTTCATCATCATTAGCCATCAGGGAAATCCAAATTAAAACCACATTGAGATACCACCTTATACCAGTTAGAATGGCAAAAATGGACAGGGAAAGAAACAACAAATGTTGCAGAGGTTGTGGAGAAAGGGGAACCCTCTTACACTGTTGGTGGGAATGCAAGTGGGTACAGCCACTTTGGAAAACAGTGTGGAGGTTCCTCAAAAACTTAAAAATAGAGCTACCCTATGACCCAGCAATTGCACTCCTGGGTATTTACCCCAAAGACACAGATGTAGTGAAAAGAAAGGCCATATGCACCCTGGTGTTCATAGCAGCAATGTCCACAATAGCCAAACTGTGGAAAGAGCCGAGATGCCCTTCAACAGATGAATGGATGAAGAAGATGTGGTCCATATATACAATGGACTATTCCTCAGCCATCAGAAGGGATGAATACCCAACTTTTACATCAACATGGATGGGACTGGAGGAGATTTTGCTAAGTGAAATAAGTCAAGCAGAGAAAGTCAATTATCATATGGTTTCACTTATTTGTGGAACATAAGGAATAGCATGGAGGACATTAGGAGAAGGAAGGGAAAATGAAGGGGGGGGGGATCGGAGGGAGAGATGAACCATGAGAGAATATGGACTCTGAAAAACAGAGGGTGTTTTAGAGGGGAGGGGGGAGGAGGGATTGGTTGGCCTGGGGTTAGGTATTAAGGAGGGCACATACTGCATGGAGCACTGGGTGTTATACAAAAACACCAAAAACTAATGATGTATTGTATGGTGACTAACATAACATAATAAAATTTAAAAATAAATAAATAAACAATACCACACACACACCCCATGCACACACCATAGACACACCACTCTCAGCACACATATACCACCCCAAACAATGCTGCACATACAGCATGCACATAGCACACAAGTAACCCACGCACAACACATACACCACAAACATATTGCACGTATATCATACATACACACCACAACACACCCACCCAGTATTTTTGGGTTTTTTTAATTTTTTTTATTTTTTAGCAGTGTCCTCATGTGGTTTATTATGATTCCATCTCATGAGGCAGGTGGGCGGGCGGCAGCGACACACGAATGGACTCCAAGCCCCTGACAGAGTCTGCCTCGGGCGCATGCAAACAGTGCAACGTGGTCAAGCGCAAACACGGGGCAACAGAGGTGACACGGGACACGGAACACGGGAACAAGGCTGGGGCGATGGGTCCCTAGAGAGGGGCCTGGTCTCCCCAACCCCGGTGGGCAGGACAGGAAAAGTAAGATTCGGACTTCTTGTAAAATGCCCATTTGCTGGGAAATTTCTTTCTCCTCATCTTAAAAAATAATAAAAAATAAACACACGGGAAAAAATCTCAAGAAAGGAAAGGAATAAAACTCTAAGAAGGCGAGAGATGGGAGGCCAGGAGAAGCCTGACCACAGTAGGGGACATCTGCCTCACGATCCCCAGCCTCCTCTCTTCTTGGCCCTTCGGTGGGGCTCCCAAAGCCCCACGGGTGGGTCCATGAGAAAAGGTGCCAGGCCTAGGCACTACACAAACACCAAACATACACCATACAAAGCACATCTCCATCGCACACAAACCACACAAACCAAAAAAAAAAAAAAAAAAAAAGAATGTCAGTGTTGTGGAGGAGGATGAATCAACAAACCTGAATATAAAGGATGAGGGTGAAACAGATGTTTTAGAGGTTTTTAGAATGGGGAGACCAAGAGGAAGATGGTGGTGCCCCTACAAAAACCAAGAATAAAGAGAGAACAAAGGAGGGAAGGTGATGGATTTTGGTGGTGGATATATTCAGGAAACTGAGCAACAGCCAGAAAGAAGTGTTCATTATGCAGTTAGACAATAGGTCCAGAAAACAGGAGGGAAGCCTGAATTAGAAATAAATATTTGTGTCATACTGATTAGTCTTGATCAGAAATCCTTAACCCTGGGTGATAAGTGGACTTCTAGGAGCCTATAAGGTATATTTTGCAGGTAGAATTGACAAATATTGGTAATAGATTAGATATTGGTGGGGCAGGGGTCTTCCAAATTTCTGCCAGGGGTTGCCTGGGTGGCTCAGATGGTTAAGCGTCTGCCTTCGGCTCAGGTCATGATCCCAGGGTTCTGGGATCGAGTCCCGCATCGGGCTCCCTGCTAGGCGGGGAGCCTGCTTCTCCCTCTGCCTCTGCCTCTCTCTCTCTCTCTCTGACTTTCATGAATAAATAAATAAAACAAAAAAAAAATTTCTGCCAGGAAATCTGATTGGATAAGTGATGTCATATATCAAGATAGGAAATAATAAGACAGGGCTGGGGATTGGGGTAGCAAAAGAACATGAATTAAGTGTTAACATTAGACATGTTAAGCTGTCTAACTGGAGTTGTCTACTAGGCATTGACCTCATGAGTCTGGAGATTAGGAAAAAGATCTGAGCTGAAGATTGATTTGGGGAGCCAGAGGAATAGATAAACTCATCCAGAAAGTGTGGAAAGTGAGAAGAGGAGAAGGATTAAGAAATGATAGAGAAGAGTCAAGAATAAATTCCAAATTTCTGGCTTGGGTGCAGAGATGGATAATGATGCTTATTCCTGAAATAGATAACACTTGGGAGATTTTGAGAAAGGGAATAAGAATATGGCAAGTTAAATCTGACCCAGATAAGATTAGAGGTGCTTGTGGAATATGCAAGTGGAGCTTCTCAAGTGTCTCCATATGTGAGTCTGGAGTTTAGGAGGCAGGATTGGGCTACAGACAGATTCTTGAGTTTACCACATAGATAATGGCTGAATCTGGGGTATGAATGTGGTCTCTAAGAGAAAAAGTGTAAAAGAAAAGAGAAGAGGCCTGAGAAAGAACTTTATAAGTGAGCAGAAGATCAGCAAAGAGCAGTCCTAGAAGGACATGAGAACACCTTGCTGCATCATGGGAACTAAAGAAGGAGAGGGGTTTTCGGAGGAAATGGAACATGAAGCTGAATGGCATCTGGTAGGTACAGGAGGATGAAACTTGGTGTGTTGACAATGAGGCAGTCATGGGTGACCTTGGAGAAAAGGTAATGGGACCAGATCCATGGCCTTAAGAAGTTGTAAGAGAGAAGAGGAGGTAGCACATATAGACCAACTCTATAAAATTTTGGTCAAGAGGAGAGCAGAAAGCTTCACAAGGAGTGGGAAGAATTTTCTTTTTTAAGACTAAAAGAGATAAAAATGGTTATAGGCTTAGGAGAAAGAGCAGGATAAAGGAAGAGATTGAAAATGCTGGAAATAAAGGACAGCTGATGGGGAGAGTCCAGGTGGGGGAAACAGGGGTATCAACATTAGAGGCCAATGAAAAGCAAATGCTTTGCTAAATGTACAATTGCAAAGAAGAGAATTTTGGACAAATTACCAAAGGCATGATAGATCAGTTTGAAGATTTACTTGATTTACTCTAGACCCACGAACACTTGAGCACAATCATTCTTAGGTCCTAGACTTAGTTGTTAGCATTAGTTCTAAATGTTTCTCTAGGTGGTTAGAGAGGAGGTAACAGAGTCCCAGGCCAAATGGAAGCAGCACATTTCTGGAGAAGAGCAGGGTACATCTCTGGACCACTTGTTGCTTCCTTCTTGGTCTATATTCTATCCTGTGCTGCTTTCCACCCACTTTCCAATCACCTTTGTCTTAGGGCTGCCTGCGAACTCTTCATTTGGAGGGACTCTGAAGGACTCAGAAGCACAGGTCAAAAGCATAGCTCTTGTCAAGAAGGAGAATAAGGTCTTCATTGGCTCCAGAAGGCAAGGAAGAGGGAGTGGATGGCCAGGGTAGATTCAGAGAAGAAGAAACAGAGAAGAGGGCACTCTAGCAGGTCTACTCAGCAAGAGGCAGGTGGCCATGCTGAGAGAACATGTGTATGTGTCAGACCCATGGAGGTCACCCCACCCTCACAGGTCCCCCGCAGTCCACAAATTTTCTCAATCCCAAAGGTGGGGATTCCTCACAAACTACAACCCCCACGGTGGCTCTCTGGCAATTTCACTGCTCAGAAGCTGGTGCCAATATTTGGAGGCATTCCTTCCCTTTTGGCCCCACCACTACTTCCACACAGAGCCCAGAGAATCAAAGAAGTGAATGGTATCACATGTGAGAGAATAGGCTTTGAAGCAAATCACTTAACTGTTCTGTGCCTCAGTTTCTTTGTCTGCAAAAGGAGGCTAACGACATTTAAATTGAGGAGGCGTGGGGATTAAAAGAGATAATGCATGCAAAGCAATTATCTATATTAATTAATCCTCCTGGAGTTACTGAAATCTCACGAGAGGAAACTAAGACACAATGTTTAATTCAGTTTGGAAACACAGTAGATCTTAACATCTCATTAAGTATTGATAATAGAGTTTTATCACCTCCCCCCTACACACACACAATTGATGTCTTACTTACAATATGTGATTCACAGTGACTGCCAATTTCTCTACTGCTCCATGGGGGAATTGGCATTTTTGTTCTGTTTCGTGGGAGGAAATCTAGCCTGATTGCCCCTCTCCCAGTGCCTCCCACTGTGGCACACTGTTGATTGCCCTGTTGGATATAAACTCCCTATCAGGACCGGCTACATAATTTGTGTGGTCCAGTGTAAGATGAAAACATGGGGCCCATTTTTCAAAATTATTAAGAATTTCAAGATAATGACAGTAGGGCATTTAACCCAGCATGGGACCCAATGTGACTACATTGATTGCACACCCATGAAATAAGCCCTGCCCCAAATCCATCACCAGTATTCTGATCTTGACAGACAGTCCAGAGTGAAGTCAGATGTTCATATGAAAGAAATTTGCACTGCAAGAAGAAACTCTGGGCAAAGAGCTCTCTCCAAGTTGTTTCTCCAAAAATCCTCCCAGGCAGGCTGGCTGGTGGTTATGGATAGTCAAAACCCTCAGAGTCAGAGTTCTGGCACTGTACCCTGATAGATAACTATGTCTCCTGTAACTATAATCAACCAGCAACTGCCTTCCTTCCTGGTGTTACTTTTTTAAATCACATCAGGTGATTTCCACTCTCCCAAACCATCCACGATGCATGCCTAACCCCAACACAGGGACTGAGTGGCCTGCTGGGCCTTGGGGCACGGGCCCTCTTTTCTAGCCCCACTCTGTATTCCAACAGCAACCTTGCTTCTTAGCAGTTGGCTCTTTAGATTGTAATGAGGTAAGTACAGAAATTGAAAGTAAGTGTTTCAAATTTATAGCAATTTGTTAATGCCTACTAAATTTAACAATAAAATAATTTTAAAAATAATTTGTGCCTTAATTTTCACCCTTCTAGTAATTCAGTTTTATTGCATTTTACCAAAGTATTGGTGCATGCAGTTTGGAAATGTAAAAAGACAAAAAACAAAACAAAACTAACTAAAATAAACCAAAAAAATAGGTGTTTTACAGCAGATGACTACTAGCATTGCCATGGTACCCCTGGCTCTAGCATAGTAGAAAAGGCACTGAGGGAGGAGGCAAAAGATCAGAGTTCTTGTCCTGGTCCCTTCATTTCCTTACAAGTTGTTTAATCTCTGAGCTCTACTTTTTTCATCTATAAATGTGTCATGAGGACACATGAGATCTTGGGCAAGAAGTTGCTTTACAAACTGTAAGGCGCAGTGTTAAATGAGGGATAAATCATGAGGATGCTTCCATTTCTGTGGCCACTCAATGTCCCTGCCATGCAAACAGTACCGGGTAATATCAATGGTAAAAGCACAGCCTCCGAAGTCAGGATGCTGAATTTGGACCCTAACTTCATGACTTACTAACCTCTCAGCACCTCTGTTTTCTTACTAATAAAGAAGGGAGCCTTTTAATTTCAACCTGATATGGTTTGTAGTGAGGATTAACTGGGAAGCTCTTAGAACAACATGCAGAATATATCCACAATAAGTCCTAGCTAGTAGTGTGGACCAATGACACCTCTCATTTTTGTCACTCCACATTACTATTTTGAGGTTTTCCATGTTCATAGTTCTTCCCCTTTAATTGCTATATATCTCCATCATTTGCATCTTTCATACTTCCTTTATCCAGTCCCATAATGGTGCCTTTATATTTTCTAACTGGTTACTGCTGATGTAGAAGATATTATTGATATGAGAGACATGCTCTTCCATCTAGTAAACATTCTGGACTCTCATTAGTTCTAACATATGTCTAATTCTCTTGGACTATCTATGTAAATGATCACATTATTTGCAAATACACTCGTTTTGTTTCTGTTTTGGTAATCCTTATACTTCTTATTTCTTCTTTCTAGGACTTTCCATACTAACTTGCTTCTAAAGTTTCTCCTCTTTTTTAAAAAAAAAGATTTTATTTATTTATTTGACAGAAAGTGACACAGTGAGAGGGGGAACACAAGCAGGGGGAGTGGGAGAGGGAGAAGCAGGCTCCCAAGGAGCAGGGAGCCTGATGTGGGACTCGATCCCAGGACCCTGGGATCATGACCTGAGCTGAAGGCAGACACTTAATGACTGAGCCACCCAGGCACCCCAAGTTTCTCCTCTTTTAAGTATAACATTTGGGCCACACATCTGCCTTTGGCTCAGGTCATGATCTCTGGGTCCTGGGATTGAACCCCACGTCTGGCTCCCAGCTCAGTGAGGAGTCTGTTTTTCCCTCTCCCCCGCTCATGCTCTCACTGTATCTGTCTCAAATGAATAAATAAAATCTTTTAAAAAAACTACAATCTTATATGATCATTGGTCTATTCCATGTTCCTGAGCTTATTTTTACATTTTAAGAATCAACACATTTACCTACTTTCTCTGGCTTCCAGCCTTTTGTCTCACCACCATCTTTCTCCTAACATCACTCCTGAAGAACCAAGAACTAGTTTTACAGGAGAGGCGAGAGTAACAGCAGCTCAGATAAATTCTTGC
The DNA here is from genome assembly GCF_011800145.1 of Mirounga leonina. Lineage (NCBI taxonomy): Eukaryota > Metazoa > Chordata > Mammalia > Carnivora > Phocidae > Mirounga > Mirounga leonina. Next base: position 3,415,857 of record NW_023270210.1, read on the forward strand.
CTGCCTTTTTATACCCTGGGTGATCAAACTTAGTAAGAAGTCCTTTGAAAAAATTCTTCCTGACCCCTCAACCACATTTAGGCAGAAAAGCTTTAGGAGCTAGTTTCCCAATGAGGTGAAATGTCACCTTGTCACATTATGAGTAAGTACCAACATCATCCTCTCTCTCTTAAGGTTCTCTTACTTAACTATCTCCTGTTTTTTCATTCATTCATTCACATTAACTCTGCACCACCTTCTGTGCGGGATTCACTGGTTTTTGCTTGTCTGATGTACTGGAAGAAAAAGTATGTGACTTGTCTCTCAGCATAATCATAGCTGTGAAAAGAGAGCTACAGTTAGAACTGAGCCAGGGTTGCTTATTTAATGAGGACAGAGTCAGCTTTCCTGCCCTCCCACCCTAGACCTGAGGTGAAAGTTTTGAAATCTTTCTCTCTGAATTACATGGACTGCTGCTCTAATTGCATTTAGGAAAAGTCATTTGTGTTCAATCCTGAAGTTTCTTTGCTCCCTCTTTCCTCTGATCATTTGGGGATTGTTAGTGGCAGATGGCTGGGGCTCTCTAGTGCTATTGTCTGATAGGTCCCACCCTGCCCTCCAGGCTGCCCCAGACCCTTGGCTTAGCTATATCTTTCTTTGCTCAGGATCCAAGCTTCTTACATCATTCACTGCCTGGCTGGAAATGCAGTCTTCTCATCAGAAGAAATAGTGAGTTGAATCACTGATCTAAAGTCCAGTGGAAAGACCCAAAAAGACAATGGTCCATCCCCAATTGACCCAGGTGTCTATAGATACCCAGATGGAAAGCTTATGGTTTCCTCTAATACCAAGTCCTGTCTATGTTGGGTTGTTGGCTTGTGGCTTGCATCATTGTTTGGAATCACTTCAGCTTAGGAGGATTAAACATCACCTTCTAGAGGGACATGAAGGGAGAATATCTATGTGGAGAATGGCAGATAGACCAACATTGCCCAACTCTTGAGCCTTGAGAAATCTGTTCCCCCATACTAGTCTCTTACTGTCATTCTGCCAGAAAGACTGTGACCCAAATGGCTGTTGATCCTTTCCAACTGCCCTAAGAAACATCTCTCACCACGTTTCAAGGGGCTGCCTTGGACTTTCAGTTTTATGCCTGAGAAATACTCTTCCCTTTTGATGATGATTGACAGCTAGAACAGCAATTCCTTCTGGATATACGTGGCACCTGTGCTCAAGGCACATGCTTAGCCAGACCACTAGAGAAAAACACACAGACAATAGGAGGATGAAAGTATTGTTTGATTTCTGTGCTTACAATCTTTGTTTCATTTTATGGGGCTTGAAATAGACCCCAAAGGAAAATTGTTGACATGATTCTAATAACTCAGGGAGGACATGTGGCAGATAGAATTCTAAATATGTTTCCCTAAGACATCTGTTCCCAGGTTATTGAAGTAAACACTAATCTATGTACTGCTGTAAAGGGATTTTGCAGATACAAAGTTCCAAATCAGTTGACTTTAAGATACGGAGATCACCCAGACTGATCTGATTTAATCACAGGAGCCCCTGGAAAGCAGAGTTTTCTCTGGCTGGTGGCAGAAGGAGAAGTGAAAGAGATTCAAAGCACAAGGAAGATTCAGTGCACTCTTGCTAGCTTTGAAGATTGAGGGGCTCATATGCAAGGACCAAAGAATGAACTCTAAGAGATGAGAACAGCCCTTGACTGACACCCAGCAAAGAAACTAGGACATCCATCGTGAAATTGCAGTGTGCTAGCACCCTGAATGAGCTTGGTAGCAGATCCTTCCCTGAAGTCCCAGGTTAGAGCCTGGTGTGGCCCACACCTTGATTTGTGAGGCCCCAAGAAGAGCACTCAGTTAAGCTTTCCTGACCCAGGGAAACTATCAGAGAATAAATGGGTATTATTTTCAGCTGCTAAGTTTGTGGTAATTTGTTACATAGCCATAGAAAATGAATACAGGACATCTAACCAGTCCCCCAAAAGTGTCAAGCCTGTATCTCAGCTCTCTGCATGCATGAAACCAAAAAGCCTCTCTTCCCCTCTCCAGCCCTGAGCTGAACTTCTCTCATACAACTTCTCTCACTAGCTGAGGTCTCAGTGTGGCCTTCTGGTTTCTGTGGTGCTGGGGACAGGCTAATGACTAACTTGATCCACTGGCAAGCAGGACATTTATCAGGCCCAGGCTGGTAGGAACAATCCCTGCTATTTTCAGGAAGCTAGGTACAAAGCACTTCCATAGTCATTTCTCACTGGAGCATCACAGCAACCCCCAACAGTAGAAGCAATCATGTCCCCATTTCCCAAATGAAACAATGAGGCCCAAAGAGAGAAAATAGGTGGCTCAAAGTCAGAGAACTAGCATGGGAAAAGTCCCTGCTATTTAATACAATTTACTTTTGGTAACTGTGGATTTTTCATCTGTGGGTTGCAAGGCCTCGGTGAAACATGATCATCAAGGCTGCTTCTCCTCATGTGCATCTGAACTAAAGGAGTAGAGACACTAGGGAACCTAATGAATCGTGATATATTTATTAATTATTTGCAGAGTCATAATCTGCCCCATGATGTTCCCTTGTTTTGTAAGGCTCTTTGCCACATGGTTCCTGTTATTGTTAATTTTATGTGTCAAATTGACTGGGCCACAGGGTGCCCAGATATCTGCTTAAACATTATTTCTGGGTGTGTCTGTGAGGGTGTTTTCAGAAGTGATTAGCATTTGAATGGCCGGACTGAGTAAAGAAGCTCACTCTTCCCAATGTGTGGGCATCAAGCAATCCACTGAGGATCTAAATAGAACAAAAAAGTAGAGGACGGAGAAGTTTGCTCTCTCTGCCTGACTACTGAGCTGGAATATATTGGACTTCTGCTCTCAGATTGGGACTTACACCATCGGCCCTGTGGTTCTCAGGCCTTTGGAACTACACTACTGGCTTTCCTGCATCTCCAGCTAGCCGATGACAGATTTTGGGATTTATCCTCCATTAGCATGTGAGCCAAGTCCTCATAATTAATAAACAAATAAATAAACATCTCCCATTGATTCTGCTTCTCTGGAGAATGTTGACTAATTAGGTTCTCTCCCTCACTTTCTTCAGGTCTTTGTTCAGTGGGGCCTTCTTGGACCACTCTATCTAAAATTTCATTGCCCCCTTAACCGTACCTCCTGCTTTATTTTTTTCCTTATTGCAAGTTATCACTATGCAATATCCTATATATTTTATTTATTTCTTTATTGTCTATCTCCATAACAATAGGGATTTTTGTCTGTTTTGTTGATTGTTTTATCACCAGCACTCAGTATATTGCCTGACATATAGTAGCTGCTCAATAAATTTACTATTTATTTTTATTTTTATTATTACAGAGCTGGGATGTAATCTAGGTATATATAAAGTCAAACCCAATTCTCTTATATGGTCACCATGGCCATTCTGGCTCTCTGTAGGGACAGAGACTGTCAAGGATTAACCATCATATCTCCTGTTCCTTGGAGACAAAGTGGCCCCCAAGAATATAGACAGAGGCTGCTTCTGTCCTAGACCCTTCATTCTCTGAACCAGAACTGACTGCAGTGTCACCTGCTCTCCTTTTTTTATGGAAAGTAATTTGTCCAGATGATGTCTCAGGCCCGAAGGGAAAAGATCCTATCTGCCTAATAAGCTGGGATTCATTCATATCAAAGGGAACAGAAGCAACAGATTTATCCTGATGCCTGTAATTTATTTAAAACTTAAACTGACCCTAATGTAAAAAACGAAATTGTGCCACCTGAAGTGGCTGAGACATATCAAGTGTGGGCCATCTCTCTGTGGCCAAAGCAGTCTCTCAATAACTAACTGTAATACCCCTTCCCATTGGCAGAGCCTTTAGGACCAGGAGGTTCGACCAATCAGGGCAGCTCAGACCTTCCCAGAAGGGTGGGAGAAAAGCAGAGGCTGCCCAGTCCCCTGAGTCTTCCACTTGGGTAGTCATGGCCTACCCTAGACTGTGTATAGGAACCAGAGTTGGGAAACCTATCTAGGACATACAAGGCCTTTGACTGGTGTAGTTTTGCAGCTTCTAAGGCAGGGTCTGCAATGAGAGAGTTTCACAGAAGGCTTTGACTAAGGAAAGGTGTGGGATTACATGGGGAGTGAGACGGAAGTGCTTCTGGAAAGATATGACGTTGCCATGCATACTTATATGGTATTAAAACAGCTGACATGTTAAGGGTGTTTTTTAAAGAATGTCACAATGTCCAAACATCAAATAAACCCACTCCCAGCCCCTAGCTTTATCTAATGTCACGTGCCCTCCTGGGATACAACCTCATTCTAGCCTGATTCCTGATCTCCAACCCCATAACATACACATGTGTATGCACACAAACACACAAATACACACACACACACATTGCTGTTTCACCTTCTATTCTTGGTCTCAGTCCTTGCCTTACCTCACTTGATTCTGACTCCTGCCTTGGGTATCTTTCCATTAACTGCTAAATGTAAAGAACAAGCTATTTTCTCCACCACCAGAAAATGGAAGTCCAAGCAGCATTTGGATCTAGTAGAGTGTTCTAGTCACACCTCAGCTGGAAACTATGTTTGCATAATGTTTTCCAAGGCAGCCCTTTACAAGCAAGTCAAGGTTAGTGAAAAGTAGAACCTAGGCACAAGTAATTCATGCCTCATGCAAGGAATTAGACACAATCTAGATGTTAGACAATATTAGCATGGTTAAGAAAATTATTGTACATCATCTCCAAAGAGTATTATGCAACCATTAAAAAATATCATTATGAAGACGATGTTGCAACATGGAAAGTGCTTACACTTTAATGGTAAATGGAAAAGGCTGCATATATGACTGTAATTACAGCAATGTAAAAAAATATATACACATGTGGTCAAGGCCTGGGAGGCAATGTGGGATAGAAAATAAGCTCTTATGAACTACCATGTGGGAATTATGGGCTATGTTTTTATTTGCAAATTTCCTATAATGTTCTTTAATAGTGTTATAATATTGCTGTTATAATAAATAATAGTCAAAGAGAACCAAGTCCAGTCTGAAGTCTTCAGTCGACTACAGCTGCCTGGACCAGAACTGTCATAGAAAGACCTTCCTCAGTGTCCATGAAGATGACAATGAGGACAGACACTGTGGAACACAATCTACTCTAGCTCTCCCCTCTCAGTTCCTCATCCAGGGGCAGACTGTGTGTTCTGTGGGCTGCAAGGAAAGGACAGAGCAGGCCAGGCCTCTGGACCAGAGGCAAAGGAACAAATTTCAAACACTGCTGTTATTCCTGCACAGGGCAAGTACCTGATGACTCCTTGCATCCTCCACACTGCCTTGTTCAGTGTTGTGCACACAGGAGTTACTTACTAAATATCTAACTTACAATTATTATCATGATTTTTCTTTCTCCCTATTCTCTCCCACCAAAATAAGATTCTGGTTGTCCTTTGGTATTCCCCATCTCAGTGGCACCTCACCCATGGGGGTGGCCAAAGGCACTCACCCTTGTCTCCCTCTTCCACATCCCCACATTCAATCCATCACTGAATCCTGTGGATCCTGTCTCATTAAAATTTCTTAATGTCTAGGGGCACCTGGGTGGCTCAGTCAGTTAAGCATCTAACTCTTGATCTCAGCTAAGGTCTTGATCTCAGGGGGGTGGGTTCAATCTCCACATTGGGCTCCATGCTGGGTGTGGAGCCTATTTAAAAAAAAAAAATTCTCAAATCTCTCTTACTTCTCTCCATTCCCACTGCTACCCCACAGTCCAGACCTCTGTCATCTCACACCTGCACTATAAACTGAGTTGCTTAATCTCCAACCTCAACTTAATCCTCTACACAAGTTGTGCTGAAACTTTCCTGGCCTAACAGTGGTGGTCAGGGGAAATGCATGGTAAGGGAGTGGGGAACACTTAGGACTGTGAACCTATGGCCTAAAGCCCCCAGAAGAAGCAGGGCCTTGTGGGAAGAGTCCACATTTTGTCAGGTTCCATTAAAATGACGCCCATGTTGCTGGCAGTTCCTGCAGGGCCTGAATCTATCAGGGACTCCAGGACCACACTGCAGGATGACCCATCTAGGATTCAGGATGAAAAGATTTGAACCTGTATTCAGCTTTGTTTAAGTATTATCTCATCATTTCCCTTTATATTTAAGTGTGTTCATGTACAGAGTGTATTCAGTTTAGTTGTATATGCTTATATATTTTGGGCGGATGTTTTTGAAAACATTTCACTGATACAGAGCAGGTAATCAAAAATGTTAATTATGAACACCAGCCACCATCTAGATATTTCTAAAATATTATTTTGATTGAATCACTCTTCTGCTTAAAACCCTTTAATGATTTTCCACAGCTTGCTGCATAACCCACATGCCCTTTATGACCTAGTCCTGGTGACAATTTCAACATTATCTACCATTAGCCCAGGAGCCACTTCATTAGCCCCTAAGACCACCAAATGGCCCAGAGGGGCTACTTTAAGCCTTTGTAGGGGTTGATCCAATGGTGTGCTGGAGCCAGTTCATTGGTTTTGACAGCACATTGTATGCGTCTCTGCTCAACTGTGTTTCCAGTGATGTCAAGCTGGTAGCTTGAAATGGGCCATGATGGAATTACTTACAGCACAGAAATTGAAAAAAACTAAAATCAGAGATTTCTCTTTCCAGAAAACTCATTTTTTAACATTTAGCAGCACACCACTGAATTGATCCTTCTTTTTGGAATATCCTTTTCTGTGATCTTCACTGGTCCCTGCTTCAAGATTTAATTCAAGCAACATACCATCCAGGCATCTTTCCTCATCTCTTTTTGCCCCTTTCTGTATCTATGCCTCTCCTCTGTGCTCCTGTGCATACATCTATCATTTCCGTGTGAACTTCTTAGGGGGATACCCAAGAACTATTTGTTAAACTGAATGAAATTTCTGATAGAGCTGGGATACCTTGATGCCTACAGCTCCTGTGGGCCCTGGTGAGCCTAGTCAGTAGAATTAAACCCTGGGGACAGCTAGAACAAGAATTAAGAAGTCCCCAGTCTCTCTGAAAAGTAACCAAATTAACAACTCAGTTCTAACATGTTCCTCCATTCTCTTCCTTGCTAAGGATATCAGGCTAACAGCTTCCTTAACCTTTCCCCAGCTTCTCTCAGAGGCTGCTGTAGGGGAATTAGTTCTCCTGCTAAAGAAATTATCATTCACACACATACCTGAGCAAACAGCTGAGACAAGAGTTATAGAAATGTGTCCCATTGGATTGCAAATGGAGATTTGTTTTCTTTTTGCAATAATCCTTTATAACATTTATCATTTGCACTAGCAAGTTGGTGCTTAGAACAACAATCTAGAGTCATTCTAAAGACAGAACTTTAGATCCCAGGCTTCCCTGAAGAAGGAGGGGTAAAAACCTTTTTCAAAGGAGAAGAGAAACATCAAGTCATGCCAACCAGACACCAGTGTGGCAGAGGAGAAAGATTAAATATGGGATGATTCCTGATTTTCTGCTCCTCAGACCAAAACCCAGAGCTACAAACTGAAGTTCTCTCCTCAAGGTGTTAGCAAAAGCCTGACTTCTAACCAGGAAAGGGAGTAGGAGAGGCAGGTGAGGTTAGCCCTTAGGTCAAGAGGGAAGGTCATCTCCTTAGCAAGTTCATAGGAAAAAACTGTGCTCTCACAAAGAGCAAAAGGTGGCTGACTCCAGAGAACCATGGGGAAGGAGCAGATATGACAGGAAGAGAGAAAAGAGAGACTACTGTCCCTCTGATTGGGAAAGGAGACTACCGCTAGGGCTTCCCTTTCCTCAGCTCAATACAACCTAAAGCTCAGAGACTACCAGAGAAATAAACTTTTGGTCCCTCTGGTTTCAAGAGAGACTGTGGAGTCCCAAAGACCTGGGTTTTAATCCTTGCACAGCCATTCTCTACCTGAATGAATTGGGGCAAATTAATTAGTTTTGCTCTGCCTCAATTTTCTCATCTGCACTGTAGGTACAACCTCGCTCAGAGTAGTGAAAATTAAAGTAGATGTAATAGTTAACTTTATGTGTCAACTTGGCTAAGCTACGGTGCCCAGCTGCTTGGTCAAACACCAGTCAAAATGTTGCTGAGGAGGTACTTTTTAGATGTGATAAATATTTACAATCAGTATACTTTGAGTAAAGCAGATCACCCTTTGTGGTGTGGGTGGGCCTCACCCAATCAGTCGAAGGCCCTAAGAACGAAGACTGAGCAAAGAAAAAGAATTGTGCTTTCATGAGTGCAACATAGAAAACCTGCCTGAGTTTCCAGGCTGACTGGCCTTCCCTGAGGAAATTGGACTTGCCAGCCCTCACAATCACCTGAGCCAATTTCTTCAAATATATACATATTGCAGTCAGGGTTTGTCTGAGATACAGAGCTAATAGTATATATAAACAAACAAATAAACAAATTGTTGGATCTGTTTCTCTGAAAAATCCTGACAAATACAATAGATAACAGATATATAGCACCTGACATGGGCAGGCACATAGGTCGTATGAGTAATGACTCTACCAACTAACACCCATCCACACTTCTCACCATATTTATCCTTTCATTTGATGGCATTTGATGTTGTCCTAACTAACCTACCTTTTCTTTCTTTTTTTTTTTTTTTAAAGATTTTATTTATTTATTTATTTGAGAGAGAGTGAGAGACAGAGAGTATGAGAGGGAGGAAGGTCAGAGGGAGAAGCAGACTCCCCGCCAAGCAGGGAGCCCGATGCGGGACTCGATCCCGGGACTCCAGGATCATGACCTGAGCCGAAGGCAGTCGCTTAACCAACTGAGCCACCCAGGCGCCCAACCTACCTTTTCTAATATCCAGGCCAGCCGTGGGGTCTTCTCCTAAATCCCTTTATTTTGATGACAAGTCCTAATTGAATATTTTTTGATGGATCTTAAACCTGGATACATATTACAATCACATGGAGAGCTCCTCAAAATTATCAGTGCCTAGACTCCATCTCCAGATATTTTAATTCAATTACTCTGGGATGGAGCCAGGACATCTATAGATGTTAAAAGCTCCCAAGTGATTCTAATGCACAGCCAGTGTTGAAAGCCATTGTTGCAAACTATGCCAAGTACATACCAAAAACAAAGACAAATTTGAGAGGATGCATCCTTTCATTCAAGTACTCTATTTCCAAGTAAGTGCTTTCCCCTCAATGAAGGGTATTACTGTCATCCAGTGCCCAAGCAAGAATACCAGGAGTCATCCTTGATTCTTTTTCTTTTTATTTTACCCCTCAATCCATCAGCCAGACTTATTGACTCCTGCATAAAAAATATCATGCCCTCTTCTTTCTAACTCTACTGCTACTCCTAATCTAAGCCCCAGTATTTCTTTTCTAGGACACTGTATTCACTTCTGTATCAGTCTGGGTCCAATCATGACAAGGAAACTACACAATGATTTCAACAGGGAAAGTTTAATATAAAGAATTGTTAGTAGTTTTTCAAAATGAAAAAAAGTTCTACAGATCTGTTTCGGAAAAATGTGATAATACTTAAAAGTATTAAACAGTACACTCAAAGTGGTTAAGACAGTAAATTTTATGCTGTATATTCTTAACCACAGTTTAAGGGGGGGCAAAATCTCAGTAAAAGGAGTCAGACACAGAAGGATCCACATTCTGGAAATTCCAGAGAGTGCTAATCTACAGAGACAGAAAGTAGGGCTGGGAATGCAGACAGAGAGTGATTGTGAATGGGCACAATATTTTTTATACCATGATGGTGGTTTTACAACTTTGTAAACTTATTAAAAACCACTGAACTGTACACTTAAAGCCAATAGATTTTGTGGTTTATAAACTATACCTCAATAAAACTATTTAAAGAATAATTATTAACTATGACTGGGGGTTGAATTAATTAGGGATTAGCAATTAACAGGTAGAGAACTCTAAAGAACATAAGAATAGCAGATATAAGGAGCAGGCACTACCCTTATGAGTGATATGGAGCACCCAATGGAAAGCTCCTTCAAATACCCCAGCCATTTATTGACCTTGGGGATGCATACCCTGTTGGAGAGGGCACCATCATGGCTCACTGAGTGGCAGAGAAGTCACTGTGGTGCTGCACTGACAGATGTACTAAAAATTCACCCTTAGGAACTTGTTAGAAATGTGTCCTCTAGGAATGCTGTTCACTGGTAGGTGTCTCACCAAAACTGCCCAAGGTGGGTGCCAGAAGAAACTGCTGGCCATTGGGTGCTGCTGACCACTGTGTACTTCAGGATCTGAGTTCTGGAAAAGCTCTAAGTACTGCAGGGGCCAGACACTGGGGAAGTCACCTGTGCTACAGAGGTGAGACCTGAAGAAGCCATCCATATAGGCTCTAAGAGCCTGCTGATGAAACACACCAGAACCAGGAAGAAAAACTCTTTTCCTCCTGTAATATCTTCCTAGTGTCCTCTACTGACAAAGTTTCTGTAACAACTGGCAAGGAAAAAATATTTGGAGGGACCAGATCCAATTTCATACAACAGGCAAAAAGGGTAAATTTGGAGCTGAGGGGTAATAAATCAGTAACCAACACAGACTCCTCACTAATATATCTGCTTCCATTCTTGCCCATCTGAAATCCATTTGCTTTATAGCAATCAGAGTGCTTTTTTTTTAAACTGAAAACTTTATCTCATCGTTTTATTTTCCTTGGAATAAAATTCAAACTTCTTCCCATGGCCTAAAGATCCTGATACTCTGGCCCTTGTTTCGCTTTTCCACTATTCTTTGCTTCTGTTTCATGCAGGGTTTTCTCACCAGCTAGTCCTAGAACCCCTTCACTATCCTACTCCTTCCTGACCCTCTCCTACCCCTGGACCAGCTTAGCCCCTACTTATCTTTAGGTCCCAGCTAAGATGGCTCTTTCTCAGGGAGGCCTTGCCTGGCCCCAAGCTGAGTCAGCTATCCAAGCTCCCTGTACTTGCCCTTTTGAAATATTCATCATCTGTAGTTCCTTGTTCCATGTCTGAATCTCCTACTGGACTGTCCAGTTTATGGAGAAAGAACTACATCAGTCATGGCCACAGTCATATCCCCAGGGCTTGGCACAGTGTCTGACACTCTGTAAGTGCTCAGTAATACCGTTAAATAAAATCTAAATGATGATAGACACCTAGTTACGACTACACTGAACCTGGTAGGGAGCACTGTGTTTGATGAACTGAGCCAGGAAATGTCTGAGGTAAGTGGGTTTAATCAGAGAAAACTCTTGGAAGGAAATTAATTTTATACCAGATAAGAAAGGGATAGTGGACCTAGATTGCCAATAAAATGTAGAATTATTGCAAGAATTACAGTACCTAAAAATATTGGCTTGACTAAAACAGAAAAATTAGAGTGGAGAATAGGGGAGTTAAGGCTAAAGAGGTGAGGGGGGAAGCAACAGCAGAAGGGATATATCTGTCTAGCTGATCTAGGACCCCCTGAGGATTATTAAAGCCAGATGTTTTGGGGAGATGACTCTGGCATCTATGCATCTGAATGGGCTGCAGTTTCCCATGGAGAGAGAGCAGAATGGGCAAAGGAAAAGTCTGGTGACTAGTGGCTGAACTCAAACCATTGGTCAGTGAAGGGAGGCGGGAAGAAGAAAGGGGTGTATATACTTCAGTAGTACCTGCAGAGGTAGAAGAAATGGGATCATGCTATATACTGGACTCCGTGCTGGGTTCAGGGGGTAAAAGAGTTATGGCCTCCTCCTTGTGGAACTTGTTAGTGGGAGAAACAAACATTAACCAAATAGTCACAGAAATAAATATCATTGCCAACTACTGGATATTTACGCCAAAGATACAAATGTAGTGATCTGAAGGGGTACATGCACCCTGATGTTTATAGCAGCAATGTCCACAATAGCCATACTATGGAAAGAGCCAAGATATCCATCAACAGATGAATGGATAAAGATGTGGTATATATATATATATATATATACACACAATGGAATATTATGCAGCCATCAAAAGGAGTGAAAGCTTGCCATTTGCAACGATGTGGATGGAACTAGAGGGTATTATGCTAAGCGAAATAAGTCAGTCAGAGAGGGCACCTGGGTGGCTCAGTCATTAAGCATCTGCCTTCGGCTCAGGTCATGATCCCAGGGTCCTGGGATCCTGCTCGGCAGGAAGCCTGCTTCTCCCTCTCCCACTCCCCTTGCTTGTGTTCCTGCTCTCTCTGTCAAATAAATAAATAAAATCTTAAAAAAAAAATAAGTCAATCAGAGAAAGACGTATCATATGATCTCACTGAAATGAGGAATTCTTAATCTCAGGAACAAACTGAGGGTTGCTGGAGTGGTAGGGGGTGGGAGGGATGGGGTGGCTGGGTGATAGACATTGGGGAGGGTATGTGCTATGGTGAGCTCTGTGAATTGTGTAAGACTGATGAATCACAGACCTGTACCTCTGAAACAAATAATACATTATATGTTAAAAAAAAAAAAAAAGAAGAAGAAGAAAAAGAAGAAGAAGAAGAAGATATTAGGAAGGGAAAAATGAAGGGGGGAGATCAGAGGGGGAGATGAACCATGAGAGACTATGGACTCTGAGAAACAAACTGAGGGTTCTAGAGGGGAGTGGGGGTGGGGGGATGGGTTAGCCTGGTGATGCGTATTAAGGAGGGCACATATTGAATGGAGCACTGGGTGTTATATGCAAACAATGAATCATGGAACACTACATCAAAAACTAATGATGTAATGTATGGTGATTAACATAACATAATAAAATAAAATTTTAAAAATATATATCATTGCCAACTGGGTATGTGTTAAAAAGGAAAATTGCAAGCTGCTCTGAGAGTTAGCATCAGGAAGGCCTGACCTAGCCCAGGAGGTCAGGAGAGGCTTCCCCATAGAACTGAAGGGGAAGCTGAGATTTGAGTTAACTAGGTACCTGTGGTGGTTGGGTGGTGAGATATAGAGAGAGCACTCAAGGGAGATAACTTCATGTTCACACATGGAACATGTATATGCACATGGCTTGCACCCACTCTTCTATCTTTGGAGGTCCTAAGAGACTTATTTAAGAGAGAAAGCAGGCCTCCAGGAATATCTTGGGGCAAGCAAGGCTTGCTCACTCTGGCACATTTGTCCTCAGCCTCCACTAAACACTTTAGATATTCTCAAAAAATCAGCACATCCACTTACAACAAACCTATTGACTTGACAGGGAAGCTAAAGCACAGAAAGTTGAAGTGATTGCATTAAAACCACAGAGAGTGAACCCATGTGTTTCACTGAAGGTACGATTTTGAGACAGATTCAAGCTGGGAGTCAAGTAATCAGGTCAGCAAACAGTCAATGGATCTCAGACATTAAGAAAATACATCAGTGGCTTTGTTATTGACACAGCCACAGTGACTCAGAGATAAGCTGAGGAGTAAGACCATAGCTATACTGGTCAATAAAGCACTTTCGTCCTGACAAAGCAAGCATTTAGGATCAGCTGTGTTTCATTTTTTACCTCCTACTCAGAATGACCCTCTAAATACGTCTAGCAAGTCAAGAAGGCAGGGCTGAGGGTTGACGTTTAAGTCATTCCAGGGGAGATGAGAAAAAGAAGAGCATAGACCAAGAAATTCCACATGAGCTATTTTTCAAAAACTCCCCATCTCTGAAGTATGAGGAAACTGGAAGCAACTAACAGAGAGCCCCTATCCTCCACCTCTCCTCACCCCTCCACAGTGCAAAGCATTACTGACACTAACTCATCCCAAGCTGGGCAGATTCAAAGGAGCAATACATGTTGGCAAAGAAAGGGAGGTGGGGTCTCCATGTCTGCTTGGGGCCAGCTTGGAAACCTCATTGACTCTTGCCAATTTCTACTCCTCCCTTGCTGCCAGCTCCAGGTACACAGGTCCACTGAAGATGCAATACCATCCCAGCCTAGACCAGAAGTTCTTTGAAGGAAGAGACAGGGTGAGAGTTACTTCTGTGTCATTTCTGTATCCCCAGTACCTGACACTAAATAGGCACTCTGTTAATATTGCTTTTGTTGACTACGTACCTGAATTCAGGGGGAAAAAAGCTGCTTTCCTAGGAAAATCTCAACCCTAACTTAGCAGTCCCTGAATTCTGCCCACAGATGTGCCCTAGACTAAATTCTACTTTTCATGGCATTGTTCTGGGCAAAGAAGCCCCTTCAACTCTCACATTATTTGGTCTCTGCCTTGTCATTCTTTCTGACCTAGCACAGAGCCATTTTGTTTTTTTGTTGTTGTTTTGTTTTGTTTTTAGATTTTATTTATTTATTTGATAGAGAGAGAGATAGCGAGAGCAGGAACACAAGCAGGGGGAGTGGGAGAGGGAGAAGCAGGCTTCCCGCTGAGCAGGGAGCCGGATGCGGGACTCGATCCCAGGACCCCGGGATCATGACCTGAGCCGAAGGCAGACGCTTAACGACTGAGCCACCCAGGTGCCCCACAGAGCCATTTTGTTAAAAGTCTTATGGCCACTTCAGCCAAGTTATCCATCTGCCTGCAAGAAAAACTCTGGGCCCAAGTTTTTCTTGATCTCAGGAAAAACCATAGCTCCCACACAAGCATATCATAAAATCAAGTTCATTTCCATTTGGCTTCCTCAGCCTCATCTCCTAAGTCAGGTCTCAAGTTTGGCTTAGCTGATGGGAAGGCCGTGTTTTGGGAAAGTCCCAGTGCTGAGTATTAGTCACCCAAAAAAGTGTCCTCAAGGCTTTCTACATGTGGAGACAGCAACCCACAGCCTTGCCAGCAGCTATAGCAAAGTCTCAGCTGAAGAGCAGAGTGGTAGCCTTAAGGCATCTGAAGGAATCAGGGGCCTCCTCTTAACCCCCAAACTGAGAATGAGCTTCTTTGGGCTAAAGAGGTCTCTGCTGAGACTGGGAAGTTCAGCAGTCTTATGTCCCAGCCAACGTCCCACCCAGATGGTGCCTGTCCTTTCTCAGATAGCCTGAGGGATTTATATCCTTGGCAGGAACCATTTTTCTGGTGGTGACCAGGTTTCTCAGAACCTCCTGAAGAACAGTGAAGGGGTGTCTTGAAAGAAGGTGAATTTTGGAAAGAAGACAAACAAGGGAGGGGATTCCATGTTGAGGAGAGGGTTCTAGGTTGAGCTAAGAGCATGAGCAAAGGAATGGAGATAGATAAATTAGTGACTGAAAGTACTAACAAGTTATTTTGTTTACTTGGACTCCAGGACTCTGAAAAAGGAACATAGGAGACAAGGCTGAGGAGGGCTGCAGGAGCTGAATTCTCCAGGGTCTCTGACATGAGCTGCCATCAAGGGCTTGGACTTTGTGCTGTAGGTGGTGCCAAGCCTCTGGATTATTTTAAGCAGAATAGTGACACAAGAAAACTTATGCTTTGAAAGGCTCCATCTGGCAGCTGTGTTGTGTTTGGACGACCATTCAGGAGGCTGGGGTAGTTGGGTATTGAGATGGTGGTGGCCTGGTCTATGAATAATGTCCTAGGTTGAAAAGAAGTAGACAAGAGATCATTAAGAAGATAAAGGGACAGGACATAGTGACTGACTGAATTTGGGACATAAGAGCCAGGAAAAAGTTGAGGATTTATGAATCCATATAATACATTAGGATTTATGAACCCATAAAATATATTAACTAGCTTTTACTGAGCATCAAATGTATACAGAGCTCTGTGCTTGGTAGTAGGGACCCATAGTTATATAATACATGGTGTCTACACTCAAGTAGCTCCAGGTCTGGTGGTAAAACCAGACAAGAATGTGACAATGACAATAGGGTATGCCTAGTTGTTACGGGGCACAGAGGAGGGGCTCCACATCTAGCCTCAAAAAGATGGGAAGGCTAAAGTGAAAATTCTCACAGGAGTTAACCACTGAGCTGAGTCCTAATAGGGACCAGTTGAAGGGATGAGGGTACAGATACTGCAAGCAAGTGCACAGCATATGTGAAGACCGTGAGGTGTGAAACAGCATGATGCATGTGTGGAGCCAGGGACGAGGTGGATGGTAGCACCATTAATGCTACCTGGGACACAGTAGGCAGAATGCCTTGTGGTAGTGGTGGCAGAAGAGGAAAGGCAGGTTGGGTTCTGTCTTGGACATATTCTGTTTGAGGTCCCTGAGGAGTAAATAATCTCTTCAAAGAGCTCCCTATAGAGATACAGCTGGGCTTAAGAGGGATGGTGATGGTGGCCTGTGTAGAACACCTTGCTCTCCACCTTCTCAGTAGCATAAGACCAGTGGGGGTTAGGAGGACTGAGAAAGGGAAGATGGAGGCTATCTGAGGCAATTCCCTTTGGTTGCAGGACTCTGTGGCCCCACAGCAGACCCATATTTGAGGTAGGGATTGTTTGGCTACCAGGGATCTGAATGGTTGAGACCGCTTTGGTGCCTGAAGGCATATCCTCTTTCTGTCTCTTGTAACTTGTCTAGAGAAGAAGGTGAGTCACCAAGCTCACATACACACCAGAGGAGCAAGGGATGGCAAAGCCCACATTGGCCACCTGGTTCTCCCAACTCCTTCTTTCCTTAGCCACTCTTTCTTTCACCTACCCACAGTGAGAGCTCAGTCCAACTGTGCCAGGTCTGTGTTCCCAGTCCTGCCCCTCCCTCAGAAGGCTGGCTGCACTTAAGGGGAGGGTTGACTTCATGGCTGCCAATCACTGACTCTGGAGCCAGGGTTATGCTTGAGGAGCAAAAAGACCTATCAGTCCACAGAGAAATTTCACTTTTCCCATTGTCTGCTTCACCTGGCAGGATAGGCATTCTTCCAAAAGATAGCAAAGAAGAGGGAAGAGGAAGAGCAAGGTATGTCTTAGGAACGGTGAGTCTTCAAGAGTGTCAGAGGCTGGAGCTCAGGACAGTGGAGGGAGGAGAGAGTGGCCTTCAGTGAGGACAGAGAGGTGAGCAGAGGTCAATCACGGAGGACCTCTTAACGCAGGTTAAGGAGTTTGGACTTTGTCCTAGTGCCAATGAGGAGCCACCAGAGGGTTTTTTTCCTCTTCCATGAAGAATGACTTTATTGTTTTTGTAAAATTTATGTGTTCTCCTAATTAGAAGTTAAATCAATGCAGAAAAGGTTAAAGAAGGAAATTAAAAAATAACTTTGGGTCCCACACAGTAATTATTGTTAGGGCCTCATTCTAACCTTGCCTTTATGTTCATGCTTAGAAACGAGGGTGAGTATAGAGACAGATACAGAGAGATACAGAGAGGTGAACAATTTTCAATGATATCCTTGTATAAATGCTAACTTAAACAAAAATATAAAATTTAATTTCCCTTCAATTTAAGAGAAGGTGTCTTCTCTTAAAGAAGAGGAGACACCTCAAGGGAAAAAAAGTAATTAGGTCTAGGTTGTAAGAAGAACACTCTGGCTGCTGTGATAAGGGAAGGATTTGGAGGAAGGAAGTTTTGATGAGACCAGGTAGGAGCCACATTGTCATACAGGTGAGAATAGTAAGAACTTGAATGAGGCAAGGTTAGTGGGCTTTGAGAAGAGAGGTGAAGATAAGTTCCAGTGGAGGAGTAGATTTCCTAGGACTTGGTTTCTGGTAGCGGAAAACACAAAAAAAGCTCTGACTCATAGGTCTCAAGCCTTGGTAATGAGGAGTTGTTGTTGCCATGATCAGAAATAGGCTAAGCAGGCAGAGCAGGTTTGATGAGGGAGACGATTAGCATTGCTTTAGATGTGCAAAGATTTTGTAGCTGGTGGAGTATCCAGCAGACAGTTGGAGGTGGGAATCTGGCTCAGATGGGAACAGGACTGAAGATAGGGACCTGGGAGCTATCCACACAGAAATGAACACAGAAACTGTGGGACTATGAGAGATCTCCAGGGGAGAAAATGTTGAGATATAGAACTAGGCCAAGGACAGGAACAGGAATGCAGGGAATGTTTATGTTAGGAGATGGAAGGAGGGAGAGGAACTAGGAGAGTCAAAAGGGTTGGGAAGAGGCAGATGTTCCTGTCTCAGTGTTTTGTTCATGGTAGTTTCCAGAAACATTCTGGAAAACCCAAGTGCAAGGTGTGTTTGGTGAGAGAGAAGAAAACTAAGCCTACAATGTGAGAGAAAGCAGCTGGGAAGCAGAGTTTCATCTCAGCAGAATGGGGCCAGCAGGTCTCTATGAAGGGCTTGAAGAAGCAGCAACCAAGAAGGGGCCATTGCATTTAACAGTTAGGTTTTGAATGTCCATTGTGGAATAAAGTTCTGGAGAGTACTGGGAGACAGAGACAGATGACTAGGAGATGAGGAAGAAGTCAGGGTAAGGATGGGATGGCCTTGAAGGCAATCTCTACTCTCCAGATGTTTGGAATGAAGACAAAGGAAAAATCAAAGTAACACCAGGAGACTAGTATATGCCTAACCTAGGATGGGCATTTTCTAGGCTGTAAGACAAGAACCAGTAGGGCGAAAGAGTCTGAGAAGGAAACATGAATGGTGATGATTCATAAAGATGGGACCTCAGGAATCTGGATAAGAAGGGGAGTGAGAGTGCCAATAGAGAGAGGTGGGCCTTAGGACTAAAGAAAAGGAGAAATATTGAGGTAGAGATAGTGCCAAAATTTTAGACTTGAGAAAAGAAATGATACCATCAGCAACCACCACTTCTTAAGCATATACACAGTGCCAGGCATCAGGTTGAGTGCTCCTCAGGCATTATTTGGTGTCATTCTAACAATAACCCATGACATAGATACAATTATTGTCCATATTCTATAGAAGGAAACAAAGCTCATACAGATCAAATATCCCAAGGCTGGTTAGTGAGAAAGGCAGGGCCCCAGCCCAGCTCTGTGGATAAGGTCCAAGTTCTTGCTCATTCATGTTGAATGGCCTCACACAACTCAAAATAGGAGGTAAGCTTCCTGCAGGCAAGGGATATAAGGGTGCGATTGGGAGTCAGACAATCCTATGGAAAGGCCTCAGGAGAACCAATCTGGAAACAGAATGAAGTTCAGGTTAAATAGGATTTGACCAAGAAACAAGGTGTGACCAGCAGCCTTGTGAAGAGTCAGGGAGAATCCAATTGCCCTAGAGTCTCCAGCCCTTCTTCAATGCCCAGATCTATAGAGATATTATTCCCCCTTTACCAATGAAAACTTGAGGTCCAGGAGAGTCAGTGATTTTCCCAGAAAAGAAAGCTGGGCCAGGACTGGTGCACAAAGTTTCTGACTTACATGGCAGTGCTGGCTTTTCGAGTCTAGTGGATGGATGCACACACATGGCTGGGAATGCTAAGGCACCAGCCCTTCCCAGCACACAGGGACAGCATAACTTGGAAAACTGCCGTTCCAAGCAACCAGGCTCTGTGAATTCTGCCAGATCTGGACTTAAGTGTCAGTGCCACCACTTACTGGCCATGTGCACTTCAGTCAGTTGTCCAAGCTCTCTAAACCTCCATATCCTCTGTAAACTGGAAATAATAATAGCACCTACCTCACAAGATTGTTGTCATGTATAAAACATGTCACCCCATGTGAGGGCCATAGCATTGTGCCTGGCACTGAGTGAGTGGTCAATAAATATTCATGGCTGTTGTTTCTGTTGTGGCAATTGCTGTTAGTGGGGAGAACATGGTTTAGAGGCAGACAGTCTGGGCTCTAGTCCCTGATTGACCACTTAATTGCTCTGACCTGGACAAGTTGCTACACATAGGGCCAGTTTCCTCAGCTCTAAACTGGGGATAATTCACAGGTGACCATGAGGATCAATTAGGTAGCAGAAGGGAAAGTGCTTTGAAAACTACAAAGTGCCCCACAAAGGTTATTTATTTAATTCTACCTTGGAACCAAAAGATCAGCCTCCTAGAGAACAAGGCACAAAGGATAAGAAGAGATGAAAATAACTAAGTTAATGAACTCCATAAATCAAAATTGAGTTTGGAAGAAGGAAAAAAAAAAAAGACTTTTTACTTGTATTTGGAACCTGCTCCAGACCAGGATTTGGACAAGCCCTGTTGGGGTGACAGGGCTGAGTCAGCTTTGCCAACAGCACCCCCAGGTCACTTGTTCACACCTAACTCTGCCACCAAACAGAGGAAAAGCAGATTGGAGAGTGTAGGTGTCAAGATGGGCTTCTTGAACAAAGTGGAATTTGGACTGGGCTTTGAAGAGTGAATAGGTGAGTGATGTGTGAGGGGTAGGTGTAGTTGTCAGAGGGTTAAAAAAAAGCTTGAACAAAAGCACAATAGCAGGGAGAGGCATGAGTTTAGGGAACAGCAAGTCAGTCCATGTGACTAAAGAGAAGGGTTTGTGACTGAGAGGAGAGGTGACAGATCAATCTAGAGAGGTAGGGTGGAAGCAGCTCACGGAGTGACTCAAGGTACCTAAGGAGTTTTAACTTTGTTCTGCAGGAAATGAGGAGGAACTGGTGACCAGTGCCTTCCAATTTCCCTGGCCTTACCTGGCCTCCCACTGAGTTCTGAGCAATGTAAGTTAGAAAAAATTTTCTTTGATGAGACATACTCCATGGAACTTCAGTTTGGCTTGTTCCCATCCTAAGCAGAATTAACTGTAGCCAAAAGAAGTGGTTGGTCATGTCCTCTACAGCTCAGAAAAGCAGCTCTCTATATAAGTCTCCCCAGGGTCCCAGGAAGACCAAGCTCTGCCTCAGCCAGACAGCCTTCTGCTAGACAGTGGGAGGCCATAAGCACTCTGGGAAGACCCTACTGATTCTTATCCTCCTCACCCTCCCTTAAATGTTTTTCTCCTCATTTGTGGCTTCTCTTCCCATTGTTCCCCCCACCCCACCTCCTGGTCATTTCTGAATTCTAGTACTCTTATGTTAATTTTAATGCCTATAGACTTAGCTAGCCTTTGACTTTTGACAATTTTCCAACCATGGCCACCCTGTCTGTTACTTGCCCCTTCTCCAGAAAATACACACAAGCAGAAAAATCCCTGCTAATGTGCATAGGTAGGCTTAGCAGTGTCTTTTTGAGCACAAAATCCTCCATCTTGTTAGTATTGGGGAGCTATTCTGTCTGGGTAGATCAGCCCTTTACAAACCTGACAATGACTAATCTGCCAAATGTTTATCATCGTCTAAAGATTTATAGCTTTGTTCAGAAAAGGTAAAAATTGTTGGTTTTAGTCAATTAGAGAATAATTTATTGTCTTTCTTCTTTCTGTGACCTCCAAGACCATATGTGGTTTATCAGTAAGGGGCCAGTCTCCAAGGCAAAACCAGGCACACCAATAATCCCCCAAAAGGCAGAAATGGGACAAATGAACTCTCTGACATGCTCTAGGTTGGAAGCCTCACTGGGATTTGTTCCCCACAGATCCCCATCACAAGGAAGTTAAAGTAGGCTCCAGGTTCATCAAACACACTGGGAATCGTCAGTATTTTACAAATGTGAAGTTGTATAGTCAGACTTTAAGATAACTATTCCCTCTCTAAAATTATCCTACAATTAGAACAGTCACCAGGTAGTAAGTATCAGAGCCTTGGTCATATCCTTCTGGTAAAAACAGCTAGATTATTTTTGGGAATGGCTAAGTGAATAGATTTAATAAGATTTACTACTCAATTTTAACCTAACAAGGAGACCACTTCGTTAATACAGCCTGGTATCAAGATAAACTAGAATGACTAAATGGGATACACAATTAGAGCAAGGTTTAGAGAAATACAAGTCCCTAAGAACTTTAAAGAAACTTCCTTGCTAAGCCTAAAATGATCAACCTAGTACTTTCTTTCTCTTTCCCTTGCTTTAATCTGCTGGTTTCAATGTCAGGATTATACCAAGATTACTTCAAATTTTTGACTGCCTGCTATCTCAAGCAAAGAATCTATGGAAGAAGAATGACTTGGTCATCTCTCCTTTGACACCACCCTCCCCAACCTAGAGCTGTGATATTGAAGAAATCATTCTGTGGCTCTTCCCTAATAGCCCTCTACTGAAGTCATTAATCACAGATGTCATTTTCTTCTCATCACAGTATTTCTGCATTTGTTTCCAAGGAATCTGAGAGAATCCAAAAGGAAAAGAAAGATGGCCATGTATGCGCTGCTTCCCAACATAAAACCCTGTGATTGCCTTTTCCCCAAACGGGAGGGATTAAATGTTCTTTCTCCAAGCCTGAGTTTCTTGCCCTCAAGCCAGAGTGTATGGTATTCATAATATATGTTGGTCCCTTATATATATGGGACCACCATAATATATGATGGTCCCTTAGAAATCACTACTCCTCAAACTGTTTTCTGTTACAATTTGGACTTGGGAAAATTAATTATGCCAGAATGGAATGTTTAATATTCCAAGAGCATAAGCAGATTTCTAAACAAGCATATGTAAATGTTTGTTTTTTTTCCCATATGTGCTGTGAAATCAGACCCAACATCAGAGTCCTCCACTGTAACTCTGCTCTAGGCTCCTTGTAGGAAATGCCTAATTGTGAGTTTTTTCCTATGGAGTGAGAATAGGGACTCTGGGACTAGGGCGTTGCTTGGTCTGCAGCTGCTGAAGTGGGAAAGATTCAAGTCTGATTGGGAGATAGGCATCTATTTTTTGTTTAGATCAAACACTGGAAAGAACCTGCAGATCCAAGGAATGGAGAAGCACTGAAAAACACAAAAAGTGTGATGAGATTTCCCCACCCCAGGGACAAAAAAAGGAATTCCAAGGCATGGGATTGTGGACACTATAATACAGAAGTTAGGGGAAAGGGAAGAGATGAAGACCAGAGACAAAAGGTGTTACAGGAGACCTTTGGAAGATTCCAGAACATTTCCCAGAAGTCCCTAGTACAAAAGGCCTGTGACTTCTTTAGGGCAGGAGAAATAAAAGTGGGAGCCAGGAAGATTCTCTCAGATCATTGCCCAAATGAAGGAGAGAAACCCAAAGGAGCAAGAAAGAGGAGGGGAATGGAAATAAACAGTGGCCTTAGAACAGCAGGATGGAAGTAGAGTCTAGGAATGACCCCAGATTCTAGGAAATACCTTGAGGGTTTCACAGAACTCAGAGACTCCTATTAGCCCTTTGTCACTCCCAAACTGTCAGTAGACTAATCTGAGACACCCTGAGTCCTTGCAATCTCACCTGGCATTTCTACTGTGACCAGTCTGGGACTCTTGGCTTCAAAGAGGGCCTCTGCCCATTTTGGATTGGCATGGATTCTCCAACAAAACCTATCTCTGCATCACTCTTCCCCCACATCTGTCTCTGTCTGGCCAGAGGTCCATACCAAGAAACCTAGATCTCCAGCCCAAACACAGAGAAGCCTCTATCCCACATTAGTGGTCTATCTCCTCTTTACTGTTTATGGTTCCTCTCCTGCTTCAGCCACTCATCTGGCTTTTGGCCCTTCTCTAGAAGAAGTCCTTCTCTAGAACAAATGACCAACCCTGTCTGGAGTGACTCTGGATGACCAGAAGATTGGCATTTGCCAGCATCCCTTCCTTTGCTTACCACTTTGTGTTTCTAGCTTCCCCTGCTACCCTCCTGGCTAAGTCTATGCAATGGCTGCCTGATCCCTGAACCTGAATGTGTCATTCCTGGCCTGTGGCTTAGCTCTGGCTCTGCTCTGTGACTCATGGTACTGACTGCTGGCTGAACCCCTTCATTGATTACTTGCAGCAGTATACCTTTCCCAATCCAGGCCTTAACCCAGATGTCAGTGTGCAGACCTCTACCTCAGCTTTGGATGTTCTTCCCATTTCTCCAGCCAGCCTATGTGGCAGTGACAGTGGAGAGGCCTAGATAAGCCTATGCTTAATCCTCCACATGGGGGTTAGAGGGTTACAGCAAAGGAAATTATCCAAGGCCTTGGCTCACAGCACCAAGGTCTGACAAGAGACAATAAGTGAAATTAAGGAGGCTAGCGAACTCTGTCTAAAGAGTCATCAGAATTCTCTGACTGAGCTGGGATTGCCCCAGGAGCACTCAAAGAGCCAGAGGTTATAGCCAGCAAGAGAGGCCAAGAGGAACCTGTCCATAAATGGAATTAGTACATATGGGGATTGGAACTAAAGACAATTAAGAACATCCCGGTGCTGTATGTTTGGTGGCCCAAGTGCTCATATGATTAATCAAAATCTTCATACCACCTCAAATCCCAAGCTTACCTAGAAATCAATGTTCCAGATCAGCACTGTCCAATAGTGGCTATAATACTGGACAATGCAGATATAGAACATTGCCCTTTTCCCCAAATGAATTTCTGGAATAAGGACAAAGAAAGAATGTTCAAATGACTAGTCAACAGCTCACCAGCCAAAGGGGCTAGACCAGAAGGGAAGGATTGGTGCCACATGGGGAGAGAGAGAGGGATTCTGGTGTTTTGTTATTCCCAGGCCAGCTCTCTGTTCAGTGAGGAGCTTGGGACTGGTGGTCCTACCTTGCCTTCCTATATCTCCGCCTCATTGGCCATTTCAATTTTTACTTATATGACAAAACACTATAAAATTCTATTGTCATTTAAGGACATTTAAACAAATGAAGAAAGAGAGCTTATTCCTATATGTGACACCTCTTTATCCTTCTTATCAAAGAAATGTCAACTCTCCACAAATCAATCTACAGATTTAAAATAATCTTAACCGGATTTTTGGGAACCTAGACAGGATGATTCTAAAGCTGATGTGGGATATAAACAATTGATATAACTAAAAATATATATTAAAAACAAATAAGGGGACACTTGCTCTAACAGATATTAAAATATATTTTGAAGTCACAATAATTATAAGATGGACATAAAAGAATAGTGTACAGAATAGATCTAAAAACAGACTCAAGTATATGAATATTTAGTATATAATAAAGGAGACATCTCAAATCAGTACAGAAATATGTTGAGATATCCTATCTCAACAGGGAGGGGATCTCAACTGAGCCTGGGTGGCTCAGTTGTTAAGTGTCTGCCTTCGGCTCAGTTATGATCCCGGAGTCCTGGGATCAAGCCCCACATTTGGCTCCCTGCTCAGCAGGGAGTCTGCTTCTCCCTCTGCCTCTCCCCCTGCTCATGCGCTCTCTCTCTCTCTCTCTCTCTCTCTCAAATAAATAAAATCTTATGTTGAGATAAATGGATAAGTATTCAGGGGGGGAGGAAAACTTAGATCTTGTCATGTAGAAGACAAAAAAGGGAAGGGAAGGGAAGGGAAGGGAAGGGAAGGGAAGGAAAGGAAAGGAAAGGAAAGGAAAGGAAAGGAAAGGAAAGGAAAGGAAAGGAAAGGAAAGGAAAGGAAAGGAAAGGAAAGGAAAGGAAAGGAAAGGAAAAAGAAAAGAGCAAGACAATCTAATATTAGTCTCTTTTACAGTGTCATCTGGAGAAAGCACAAATTTGAATCTGAACAACAATGTACTCTTTTGTGTCCAGATTATTTCACTCAGCATGATGCTTTTGGGATTCATCCAGGCTATTGCATGCATCAGTAATTCTTTTTTATTGCTAAGCAGTGCTCTATTGGATGAATATGCCACAGTTTCTTTATCCCTTTTGTGTATTCAGTTTGTGCATATAAGTCTATTCAGTTTATTATTGTCCTGTTGATGGACATCTGGGTTGTTTCCATGTTTTAAGCTATTATTTATAAAGCTGTTATGAACATTCTTGTATGATTCTTTTTATAGGCATGTATTTTCAGGACTTTTGGGTAAATACCTAGGAGTTGAATGTTTAGGTCACAGGGCAAGTGGATGCTGAGTTTTATAAGAAACTACCAGACCCTTTCCCAAAGTGATTATATAATTTTATATTCTTACCAACAGTGTGTGACAGTTCCTTTCTCCACATCCTCATCAATATCTAGTATTGTCAGTCTTTTCATTTTTAACTACTCTGGTGAGTGTGTAGTGGTGTCTCATTGTGCTTTTCATTTCCAAGATGACTAATGATGTAAGCAATTTTTCATGTGTTTATTGGCCATTTGTATATCTTTTGTAAAGTGTTTGTTCAAATATTTTTGCCCATTTTCAGTTGTCTGTCTTTTTATTATTGAGTTGTAGAAGTTCTTTACATATCCTGAATGCCAGTCCTTTATCAAATATAAGTTTTTAAAAATAATTTCCTCCAGTATATATTTTGCCCATTAATTTTGTTAGCAGTGTCATTTGATAAGCAGAAGTTTTAAAATTTTTATGAAGTCTAATTTATCAATTTCTCTCATTGCTTCTGTTTTCTGTATCCTGGCTAAGAAACTGACTACTTCCAAGTGGCAAAAATATTCTTCTATAATTTTCCTTAAAAGGTTTACGGCATTTCATTGTATGCGTAGGTCCCTGATCCATGACAAATTAATTTTTGTGTATGGTGTGAGGCTAGGTTCAAAGTTCATTTATTCGTATAAATGGACAGTTTTTTAAGTGCCATTTGTTGAAAATATTTTTCCTTTTTCATTATGTTGCTTTGGCACCTTTGTCAAAAATAAAAAGACTGTATAAGTGTGGATCTATTCTGAGATATTTATTCTGTCACAGTGATATATTAGTCAATACTTATGCCAGTAACACACTATCTTGATTAATATAGCTTTAGAGAAAAGCTTGAAGTCAGGTAAAGGTTAATCCTCCAACTTTGCTTATATTTTTCAATATTGCTTCAGGTTTTCCAGGTCCTTTGCATTCCCATATAAATTCTATAAATAGCTTGTCAATTTCTACCAATATGAAGTGTAGATTGAACTGGAAGTATGGATACCACTTGAGATGCTATTGTGGTTGTCCATAGATAGGAAATATGCACTTGAATCAATGCAGTGGTAAAGTGGAAATTAGGAAATGCATTCTAGAAATTATCAGGACTTAATGATTGGATGTGAAGACTGAAAAAGATGATGGAGACTTAGATTACTCTGATATTTCTGTCCTGGATGAACATAAGGATGACATTTTCATGAAATATAAACCCTCTTTCATCTAGAAAGTATTTATTAAATGCATATTATGTAACAGAGACTGTGCTTGGCACTGGGAACATAACAAAGCAAAAGCATACTCGGTCCCTACCATACTGGAACACCTTGTGGATGAGAAAGACATTCATTAAATAATCAGACAAACAGATGTAAAATTGCAACTAATAAAAGTGTACTACAGCAAGCACACTTAGCACTTAGATCTTGGTTCCTAATAACTTTCTCCAATAAAAAGAACCAAGAGCTCCTTGGAGAAAGGAGCTTCTAGGACTGGGGTAGAAAATATACAAGATAAGCCAAGTATCTTGTAAGACGAGAAAATAAAGAAGTGCCAAAAGCATTAGCTGCAGGTGTACAACATACTCAACTGTAACTATGCTGTGCCTTTTTTTCCTGTGGCTTATTCATTTCATAACTAGAAGTGGGTATTTCCCATGTCTCTTCACCCATTTTGCCCATCCCCTAGGCCCCCTTTCCTCTGGCAGCCATCAGTTTGTGTGTCAACTATATTCAAATAAAAAAATTAAATACATAAATAATTTTTTTAAAAAAAATAAGTGCTAGTTGCTGTAAAGGGAAGGCAGACTGCATGTTTTGCAACTCGGTCTGGCATTTTTTGATCCACTCTCATCAGTCCTCACCATCGTTTGTCAGACCCCAACTGCCAAAATGGTGAAGCAGATAAAGAGCAAGTATGCTTTTCAGGAAGCCGTGAACAGTGCAAGAGATAAACTAGTTGTAGTTGACTTCTCAGCCATATGGTGTGGGCCTTGCAAAATGATCAAGCTTTCCCTCTTTGAGAAGTATTCCAACGTGGTATCCCTTGAAGTAGATGTGGATGATTGTCAGGATGTTGCTTCAGAATGTGAAGTCAAATGCATGCCAACCTTCCAGTTTTTTGTTTTTTGGTTTTTGTTTTGTTTTGTTTTTAAAGAGGGAGGGGGTGTGGGGTAGGGGCAGAGGGAAAGAGAGTATCTTAAGCAGGCTCTACACCCAGCACAGAGCCCATCACAGGGCTCCATTTCACAGCCCTGAGATCATGACCTGAGCCAAAATCAAGAGTCAGATGCTTAACCCACTGAGCCACCCAGGCACCCCATCCTTCCAGTTTTTTAAAAAGGGACAAAAGGTGGGTGAATTTTCTGGTGCTAATAAGGGAAAACTTTAAGCCACCATTAATGAATTAATCTAATTATGTTCTCTGAAAACATAACCATTCATTGGCTATATAAAATTTATAATTTTGTTTATTTACAAAAAAGAAAGATCAAATATGAAGACTATATACTCAACTGTCATCTAATTATAAGTGACAAAAAATATTAATTTTACCCTTTAAAAAAGAAGTGCTGAAAATGAAAAAACAAAATCCCACTAAGATAGAGCATGTCAAAATGACACAGGAGCCAACTGAAAGACTTCTTAATGGCCAAACCTGGAATAATTTAAGCACCAAAATAAAGTAATATTAGAATGTAACCCAAAGGCGCCTGGGTGGCTCAGTTGGTTGAGCAGCTGCCTTCGGCTCAGGTCATGATCCTGGAGTCCCTGGATCGAGTCCCGCATCGGGCTCCCTGCTCAGCGAGGAGCCTGCTTCTCCCTCTGACCCTCCCCTCTCTCATGTACTCTCTCTCATTCTCGCTCTCTCAAATAAATAAAATAAATCTTTGAAAAAAAAAAAAAGAATGTAACCCAAAGTATAAAGTAAATATTCATGAGTCCATAGTAATAGAAATAACTGATTGAATAAGTTAATAGATGGGGGATAAGAGCCTCTTACGCACAGGAATTACAAATAAATTATATAGATACTAAAAGAAGGTAAGCATAACACCTACTCCTTAAGTGAGGGTTGCACATACTGATTTCTTTACAAAGAAGACATTATGGAAAGCAGGGGGAGAAGAATCATTTTACAGTATAGAAACCTAACAAGCACTACTTTAGCCAGGTGATCAAGGTCAACATCAACTATCATAAATCACGTAGATAGTGTGTTGCCTTGATATGATGTGATGAAAATGTCATTTTACTTCTGAGGTTTTGCTCCCAAATATCATAACTCCTGTCTAATCATGAGAAAAACATCAGACAAATCCCAATAGTGGGGCATTCTACAAAATACTGGATGAGTCCTCCTCAAAACTGTCAAAGTCACCAAAAATAAGGAAAGTCTGAGAAATTGTCCAACCAGGAAAAGCCTATGGAGACATATATTTAGACAACTAAATATAGTATTGTATTTTGGAACACAAAAAGGACATTAGGTAAAAAGTAAGGAAATTTGAATAAATTACAGATTTTAGTTAATAATGTATCAATATTGGTTCATTATTATAACTAAAATTCTACACTAATGTAAGATGTTAATAATAGGGAAAACTATTGGAGGTATATGGGAACTCTCTGTACTATCTGCTTAATTTTTCTGTAAATCTGAAACTGTTCTAAGAGATAAAGTTTATTAGTTTTTCTAAAAGTTCTCTAAAAGAGAAGTGCACGGTCTAAGGGGGACTTGAGGCCAGAGACAGAAACAATGTTGTGTTCAAGGAACAGAAATAAAATCATTGTGATTTAAGTAGCATGATCAAAGGTGAATATGGTGCAAACTACAATGAAACTGATAGATAAGGGCCAGAATGTGCAAAGCTTTGTAGACCATATTAAACATTTTTGTCTTTATCTTGAGAGCAGTGATGTTAAGTAGCAGGGGATGAGAGGTGACATGAGGCAAAGGGAGAGGTAAAGGATGACACCCACATTTTAGTTTGGCCAACTGAGTGCCTGATGCAGAATTTACTGAGACTGGAACACTGGAAGTGTGCAGGAGATCAGTTTTAACCATGTGGGATTTAAGATGCCTGTGGGACATCCAAGTAGAGTGGTGGTGGTGGTGGTGGTGGTAACTTTATTGTTATGGCTTCAAGAAAGAATGAGAACAGGCTACTTCTTTCAAAAATTTGGTGGTAAAAAGGAGAAGGCTGGGACAGTCATTGCGCAGGAATGAAAACTCAAGGGAGATAGAGACAGAAGAGAAGGGCTAAGCAATAGAATAAAGTCTTGCCAGGCACCAAACTTAAATTCAATCATTAGGCATTACCATATTTGATAACTATCTTCTCCCCAACTTAATGGTGCCAGTGAATAGCTTACTCTATACTTCATCACAAGCCTGGCTGTAGAGTGGCTGGGGCTTGTGATAGATGGGGAGGCCATAAAAATCTGGGTGCTGGTTTGAGATTTACCTTATATCAATATTTACTATAGACATAATCAATACAGCTGCTCAGAATGATGTTTCCAATGAAATAAGTATTTTCTCCAAAGTCAGTCCTGCCTCTACTTCAGGCAAAAAAGAAGCAACTTTTGAATCCATTGCAGTCTTGTTTTTTGAGTGACTCTGAATTGGTTGGGTGGTAATTTGTAGCTCAGGCTGCAGCCAAGGAGCAGGCTTTGCTTCTGGCTCCCTCCTAGGCAAGATCTTTAATCCAACAGTGATTTAAACCAACCCTTTCTCCACAAGCTGCTCTGCTTCAGTCTTGTCTATTCCCTTGCCCACACTTCAGATCACTAATCCATGGACTTCCTTCCAGCAGCTAAAACACAGGAGCTCTGACTTTCTGGCCCAGCTCCATTCCTATTAGGTTTGTGGCTAGTAAGCTAGGTTCTTAGAATCGACTTAGGCTGGGACAGGGGTAATGGTAAGTAACTACATGTAGCCACCTCTGGATGTATTCTAGGTCCAGCATTGGGGTTGCCTTCATGTACTATAACTACCATAAGGCAAACTACATTATCACAAACCATCCTGCCTGCACAGAAACTTAGTCTGCCTGTCCCCTTAGAGTTAGGCATGGTACCCACCACTTCAACTACACACACATAAAGACCCAGGTGTTCAAGCCTGTTGGCAACAGCTCTTCCTATCCTCACTGAGTGTTAGATCCTAGACAGGGTCGCAGCCTGCACTGGCACACACTCTCTGCCCTGCTCTGTACTGGGCACAAATGAGATGCCCAGGGATGAAATAAAAAGTTTTATCCTCAAAGAACATAAGCAATCATCTAAATACAAACAGGGCAGATACCTAAAGACACAAGAAGAGCATGAACACAGCTTCACAGTTTACCAAGTACTCACATGACTTCACCTAGTTCTCACAAAGCCCTGCATAATAAATCTTATTCTTACTATATCCAAATTATAGAGGAGGCAACTGAGGTTCAGAGAGGTGAATCTCTTTGCTACAGTCAAGTTTTGTAAGCAGAAAATACAGGATTCAAATCCAGATCTGTTTGACTCTAAATTGTGTCTTCTTAACATCTTCTTAAGAACTCTGCAAGGCTGTCTCAGAAAACATTGACCTTGCCAGTAATTCCCACCATCAAAAGCTGATAGCAACACCTGCTACAGGATGGGGGCATATGGCTGGGGTTTCTGGGAAGGGGATGCACTGGACGAGTAGAAATATAACCTGAATACTATTAGTGTTGGCAGGTGCATACCACCACAACATAGCTGCTCTATTCCTCCATCTTGTCCAGGCTAATCCTGTCCTAGAAGATGTGGCATTTCATTGAATATGCCCTTTGCCTCTGTAACAAGATTCCCTTCTTCTCCAAGCAAAAATGATGGATTGGCCTTCTGTTTGCTTAGCTGCTTACCTTTGAAAAGCCACCTCAGTTGAGCCAACTTTTGAATCATTTACAGGAAAATAGTTCTGCTGCTAAGACCTGCATTATGGCCTGACTAGGGTGTGACGGTGGATAAATCTCCTTGGGTCTCAGCTTTCCCATTTGTAAAAGATAGATATGTTGGGTTTCATTCCATCTGTGTTCTATCAATTGAGGAAGATAGATTTAGTTATTCAGTCAACCAACAAAAAATTATTGAAGACATCCTATGTACCAGGCATACCGACATACAAAGCATACAGTGATGAATAAGACAGGAATGATCCTGGCCCTCATGGGGTTTAGCATCTGTTGAGAGAAGTGGCCATGTAGCAGGTGCATCATAACACATTGTAATCATAGCAGGAGGGCTAAGAGACCAGGGTGTCTAACTCTGCCTGGGGGATTGGGTAAGTTTGCCTTCCTTACCATTACCTTTCCCTGGATAATTTCTATGCATCATTCATTCATTCATTCACTCCCCAAACATTTCCTGAGTGCCTGCTGAGTGTCAGGCACTGGAAATACAGTGAAGGTCAAGGTAGACAATGTCTTGGCCCTGTGGAGCTTACATTTAAGTAAAAAAGATGCACAATAAGTAAACAAATACACATACAGAGATAACTCAGAGTGATGAGTCATAAGGAATAAAGTTCAAGGCAATGTGCTCATAACCCTGTAGCTACTTTAGGTTGGCTAGTTCAGAGAAGGTCTCTCTGAGGAAATAACATTTGAGTTGAGAGTCATTAACAAGAAGGAGTCAGTCACATAGTGATCTGAGAGGTAGAGCTTTTCAAGCAAGTAGAAAAGTAAGCTCCAAAGTCCTGAATATACACTGAGTTTGATCTGTTTAAGAAAAAAGAGGGGGAAAGGCCCATGGGGCTGGCATATGGGGAATGACGAGAGAGTGACACCAGGTGAGGTTGGAGTAGTAGGTGAAACTAGGTTAACTCAGAGCCTTGGAGGTCAGGATAAGAAGGGTGAATTTTATTCTGTCTGCAGTAAGCAGCCATGGAAGGTTTGAAAAGCAGGATAGTAAAGTGATTTGCATTTTTAAATCACTCTATCAGATATTTGATTTGCAAATATTTTCTCCCATTCTGTAGCTTGCCTTTTCATTTTGATTGTTTCCTTTGTGGTGCAAAAGCCTTTTAGTTTGATGTAATCTCACTTGTCTATTTTTGCTTTTGTTGTCTATGCTTTTGGTGTTATATCCAATAAACCATCGCCAAGACCAATGTCAATAAGTTTTTTCCCTATGCTTTCTTCTAGGAGTTTTACAGTTTCAAGTCTTTAATCCATTGTGAGTTGAATTTTGTGTATAGTGTAAGGTAAGAGTCCAATTTCATTCTTTTTCATGTAGTTGTCCAGTTTCCCCAATAGCATTTATTAAAGAGACTATCCTTTCCCCATTGTGTATTCTTGACACCCTTGTCAAAAATCATCTGACAACACACACACACACACACCAGAATATTACTCAGCCATAAAAAAGAATGAAATCTTGCCATTTGCAATGACATGGATGGAGCTAGAGGATATTATGCTAAGTGAAATAAGTCAGTCAGAGAAAGACAAATACCATATGATTTCACTCATATGTGGTATTTAGAAACAAAACAAATGAACAAACAACGAAAAAAAAAAGACAAACAAAAAATCCAGACTCTTAGCTGTACAGAACAAACTGGTGGTTGTCAGAGGGGAGGTGGGTAGGGAGAACCATAAAAGAGGTGAAGGGGATTAAGAGTACACTTGTCTTGGTGAGCACTGAAAAATATATAGAATTGTTGAATCATTATATTGTACACCTGAAACTAAGATAACACTGTATGCTAGTTATACTTCAGTAAAAGAAAGTCATTTGACCACATCTGCAAGGGTTTATTTCCGGGCTCTCTATTCTATTACATTGGTCTATATGTCTGTCTTTATGCCAGTACCTCACTGTTTTGATAACTATAGCTTTGTAACATTTTGAATTCAGGAAGTGTGATGCCTCCAGCTCTGTTCTTCTTGTTTAAAATTGCTTTGACTAGGGGTGCCTGGGTGGTTCAATGGGTTAAGCGTCTGCCTTCGGCTCAGGTCATGATCCCAGGGTCCTGGGATCCAGCCCCGCATTGGGCTCCCTGCTCTGCGAGAAGCCTGCTTCTCCCTCTCCCACTCCCCCTGCTTGTGTTCCCTCTCTCCCTGTCAAATAAATAAATAAAATTTTTTTAAAAAATATAAAAAATAAAATTGCTTTAACTATTTGTGGTCTTTTGTGGTTCTATATGAATTTTAGGATTTTTTTTCTATTTCTATAAAAAATACCATTGGGATTTTTTTTTTTAAGATTTTATTTATTTATTTGAGAGAGAGAATGAGATAGAGAGCATGAGAGGGGGGAGGGTCAGAGAGAGAGGCAGACTCCCCGCTGAGCAGGGAGCCCGACGTGGGACTCGATCCCGGGACTCCAGGATCATGACCTGAGCCGAAGGCAGTCGCTTAACCAACTGAGCTACCCAGTCGCCCACCATTGGGATTTTTATAGAGATTGCATTGAATCTGGATATCATTCTGGGTAGTATGAATATTTTATCAATACTAATTCTTTTAATCCATAAACATGGGATATCTTTCCATTTATTTGTGAGTTTTTAAAATTCTTTCATCAATGTTTTGTAGTTTGGGGTACACAAGTCTTTCACTTCCTTGGTTAAGTTTATTCCTAAGTATTTTACTGTTTTTGATGTAAATGGGATTGTTTTCTTGATTTCCTTTTCAGATGGTTCATTGTTAGTGTATAGTGTATAGAAACATAACTGATTTTTGTACTTTGATTTTGTATCCTGCAACTTTACTGAATTTGTTTATTCTCCAAAAAAACATGTAAAAATGGCCAACAGACACATGAAAAGGTACTCAGTATCACTAATCATCAGAGAAATGCAAATTAAAACTACAATGAGATATCACCTCACATCTATCTGGATGTCTATTATCAAAAAAGATAATAGAAGACAAGTATTGGTGAGGATATAGAGAAATAATTTTTGGTGAGGATGTGCACTGTTGATGGAAATATAAATTGATGCAGCCACCATGGAAAACTGCATGGAGGCCCCTCAAAAAAATAAAAATAGAACTACCATGTGAGACAACAATCCCACTTCTGGATATATATCCAAAGGAATTGAAATCAGGATCTCAAAGAGATAGCTGCGCTCTCATATTCACTGCAGCATTGTTCACAATAGCAAACCATAAAAGCAACCTCAATGCCCACCAACAGATGAATGGATAAAAAAAAAATGTGGTGTATACATATATATAATGGGACATTATTCAGCCTTTAAAAAGAAGAAAATTCTGCTATCTACAACATGGATGAACCTGGAGGACATTATGTTAAATGAAATAAGCTAGACACAGAAGGGCAAATACTACATGATGCCACTTATATAAGGAATAAAATAGTCAAACTCATAGAATCACAGAGTAGAATGGTGGTTACCAGGGGCTGGTGGTAGCAGGGGGAGGAGTCTTATTAATCAAAGGTAGTTTCAGTTATACAAGATGAATAAGACCTAGAGATCTACTATTCAGCATAGTGCCTAGAGCTAACAATACCGTATTATATACTTAATTTTCTAAAGAAAATTTATATTAAGTGTTCTTATCATCATAAGTAAATAAATAGGGCAGGAGGAAACTTTTGGCAGTGTTGAATGTGTTTATGGTATAGACTGTGGTGATAGTTTCACAGTGTCAACTCCAAAGTCACTAAAGTTATATACATTAAATATGGACAGTTTTTTATATGTCAATAATACCTCAATAAAGTGGTTTAAAAAGATACTCTAGCTGCTGAGCAAAGAATAGATTGGGAGGCAAGGCAAGAGTGTCAGTCTGCTCGTCTGCTGTAACAAAATACAATAGACTGAGTGCTTAAACAGTAAGACATTTATTTCTCACAGTTCCAGAGGCTGGAAAGTCCTAGATCAAGGTACCATCACAGTTAAGTTCTTGAAGGCCCTCTTTCTGGCTTGCATTTAGCCACTTCTTGCTGTATCCACATATGGTTGAGAGCAGAGAGAGAGGAACTAAGTCCTCTCTTGTCTCTTCTTATAAGGGCACTAATCCTATCATGAGGGCTCCACCCTCATCATCTAATCACTTCCCAAAGGCCTCACCTCTTAATACCATCACATTGAGGGTTAGGGTTTTAACATAGGAATTTTGGAAGGATAAAAACACGCAGTCTATAACACAGAGAGACCAGTTATAGAGAGAAAGGTAACAGTGGCTTTAACAAGATGTTCCATGATAGCTCAGTCAAGGGCTGTGAACCTTCTCCAAGGCCTCCTGGCAGACCTGCTGCTACATTTCTATAGATGTAGAGAGTGAGTTACTTGCTGTGACAACCCCTACCGTCCCCCACAAGCTAAAGAGGTCCATCTGCAAGCAAGAAGGTACATGGAATGGGGAGCCAAGAGGCGGAGGTCCCTCCTCCCACAGTCACTCTAGCCTGGGCACCTGGTCTCCCTGAAGAACCCCAGGATTTCTGCCTATTTTTACCATACAAATGCCACTTCAAAGTCATTGTACTAGAAAAGCACCATCTGGGCAACTTCTTCCCAAGATTCCTTCCAGGCAGAAAGGCCTGAGGCTCCCCTCATCTTGTCTCCTGATCACAGTCTGTAAGAGCCT
This sequence comes from Mirounga leonina, assembly GCF_011800145.1. NCBI lineage: Eukaryota > Metazoa > Chordata > Mammalia > Carnivora > Phocidae > Mirounga > Mirounga leonina. The sequence goes on from NW_023270210.1 coordinate 3,452,081, forward strand.
GGCCTGGCAGATTGGCAGCCAATCCCCACACAGGCATGACTTATGTGTGTAAGGCACAGGTCTGCATACGGTTAGAGAGTGGGTCTGCAGGGAGATTAACTGCTCCTGCCTAACACCTTTGGACCTCTAAAGTGACTGTGAAAGCCTGGATTGTCACCATCTTCACAGTGACCATCGGCTTACCTTGTTGTGGAGCCTTGGGTAAGTTCCTCCTATTCTGGGGCCAAAATTCTCCTATCTGTAAAATGAAAAGTTGGCCTAAATTACCCCTGACTCAGAATGTTCTAACAATGCTACCCCATGAGCTCTGAGATAGGGGGGTGCTGGACTGGGTGAATCGTCAAAGTACAGCAAAAGTACGAGATGGGAAGAAGCTGGCTTGAGACAGGGAACTGGCATACTGGATCTTGAGGCATGGAAACAGCTTCCACTATGAAAAAGACCACAGTGAAGGGCTCTGTAGTTACACACCACACCCACGACCAGTTGAGCCTGTAAGTAAGAGATGGGAATATAACCCATGAAGCAAGACTGGCAGACAGAGACCCTAGATTTTTCCAGGCATGCAGTAGTCTCTGACTGAGAACTTACTCTGTGTCTAGCCTTGAGATGGACTCTGGCTTGAGAGGCTAGAAGGGTTGAGGAGAATAGGGTTGTGGAAAAGAGAGGAGGAATAAGGCAGCCACTACAGAAAATGGATTTTCAGAAAAAAAGTCAGGATGTTTAAAGAGACTATTAATGTTGTTTTGTGATATATGGTCTCTTCCCTGCCTCTCCCTGAAGGCTTCCAGTGAAATGCCACATTAACTGTCAATATGCATTTGCAGTTAGATTTTTCCTTTTTGAGATCTGACCAATATGCTGAGATTATCCTCTAGAGGTACATAGTGCCAGAGCAGTGGTGGCCCAAGGAGGCCCCACACATTTGAGTTACATATAGAAGAGTTTTAGCAGCTTGGCTTGTTCACAGGAGGAAAATCTAATGGTCTCCCAGCTACTCACCTACCCCCATCTCCATATCCCCTATCCTGGGGCCACCAGGTCACAGAAACCCCTCTGCTCAAAAAGGTTGAGCAACCTCAGTGAAGAGTCAAAGAGGAAACAAAGCCTCAAAGTTTATTTCACAGTGCAGTCATTTGTAATGCAGGCCCTGAGTCTTAGAGATCTGGGGAGTTATATATAGGGTCTAAATTGGATTGCAAGCTCATCAATACTATTGCCACCTACTATGGACTGAATTGTATCCTCCCAAAAATTCCTATGTTAAGCCCTAACCCCTCAATGTGATGGCATTTGGAGGTAGGGCCTTTGGGAGATACTTATGATTAAATGAGGTCATGACGGTAGAGCTCCTGTAATGGTATGAGTACCTTTTTAAGAAGAGACACCAAAGAGTCCCTTCTCTCTCTCTCTCTCTCTCTCTCTCTCTCTGCTATGTGAGGACACAAAAATAAGGTGGCCATCTACATGTTGAAAAGAGAGCCCTCGCTAGAACCCAACCATGCTGGCACCTTGATCTCAGACTTCCTGCCTCCAGAAGTGAGAAAATAAATGTCTATTGTTTAAGCCACCCAGTCTATGGTATTTTGTTATGGCAGTCTGGGCTAAAACACCACCTCTGATAGGAAACCAGAGCTTTGCCTTTCACATACATACTTATAGGCATCCCTGTGGGTTAGGCATGAAAGGAAGTATTAACTGCATTCCACAGAGGAGGAAACTGAGGCCCAGAAAGCAACCTCACTTGGCCAAGGTCACAGAGTGACTAAGTTTTGGAGCTGTGATTCAAGTCCAGTACTTTTGAGGCTAAGTCCAATATCTTGGTCCCAGTTTCTCAAAGTGTGACCCAGGGACCACGTGTTTCAGAGTCCCTGAAGAGCTTCTTGAGCAAGCATAATTGGTGTGCCCCATCCCAGATTCACTAAGTCACAGCATCTGGGGGTGAGCCCATGAATCTGCAGTTTTATCAGCACAGTGTGATTTTTATGCTTCCTAACACTAGAGAAGATATATCACTTTGCTCAGACCGTTGTAACAAAGTACCACAGGCTGGATGGTTTAAAAAATAGAAATGTATTGTCTTTCAGTTCTGGAGGCTAGAAGTCCAAGATCAAGGTGTGGGTAGGGATGGTCCCTTCTAAAGGCCATAAGGGAAGGATCTATTCCAGGCCTATCTCCTTGGCTTGTAGATGGCCCTGTGTCCTCACATTGTCTTCATTCTGTGTGTGTCTGTGTCATAATCTCTTCTTCCTATAAGGACACAAATCAGATTGGATTAAGGCCTACCTTAACAACCCCATTTTAATTTAATCACCTCTTTTAAGACTACATCTCTAAATATAGTCACATTGTGAGGTACTAGGTGTAAGGACCTCAACATACAAATCTTAGAGGTACATAATTTAGCCTATAACAGAATCATTGATCAAAAATATGATTCCTATGTTTCATCCCTAGTGAAAGACAAGTCATTTCTCTTTCTCTCCCACTTCCTCCCACTTTCCACACCTCTAAAAACAACACTGGCTTCAGGAGTTCCTGCTTCATGTTCCCATATCTCCCAGCTCAACTGAGGCCTTTGAGAATCCTCAGGAAGCTAGGGTCCTTCCACCTTTCTTGGATGGTGGGTATGCACATGGGTGATGTGTGGAATGTGGCATAGTGCCTTGTGAAGAAAGGCTTCTATTCTCAGGTGTGCAAGTTGTCTCAGTCTGCATGTTTCCAAGGGCTGTAATTAGTCCAAAACAAAGTGGAAGGCATACTTCCAGCAACAGAAAACACACACCCATCACTCTGGCTCAGCACCAACACAGTAAATACTGTCTTTCATGCCCTGCAGCTGACAAGCTCATGTAACTCACACGAAACAATAAGAACTCATCTTCACTCACAAAATCAAGCATGCTTGCCAAAGATAGCAGAAAATGAAGACAATGTCTAGGGGTGTGCATAAGTACAACCCCTCTTCTTCCACACTGCACATCCTTGAACCACAGTTACTGGAGGGGTGGTGCCATGTGGAGCACCCCAGCTTTACCCATAAGACCCAGCACAGAGGGTGTAAATCTCAACCCAATGGGACCCGAGTTATTCTGGGCCCTTATGGTGCTCCTCCTATACCACATTTGGCATTAGATGCACTGGAGATCTTGTCCCCAGAGACATTTGCTCACACAGCCCTTTCATACTCTCTGGAAAGCCTGGACATTTTCCAAGGGCCATATCCAATCCTTGCTCCCCTATAAAGCTTTGGGCAAAATCCAATGCCATTTCTTCTGAACTCCCAAATCCCTGGTATAGAGATACCTGGTTTTCCCCACTCCCTTTGATCACTCAGTGCAGAGTTCAATCACACTGGGAAATTCCATTTGTTCTGAGAAATGGCCCCCTGGGCTGGGGCATTCTAACAACCCAGGAAATCAGATTGCAGCCACTCTCCCTCCAGTTCTACTTCCTGGTTGCCCAGAGCTGCTATCCTGGTCATCCTACTTTCCAAATCTCCTGTACTGGAAAGCATATGTGTGTACCTCCCCACACTCAGCCACCAGGCTGCTAAAGGGCCTCATCCTTGGGGTGTGAGGAGGGAGGTGACAGGGATATAAGGGCCTCTCTGGCAGCAAGAAGAGAGAAGAAGGGAGAAAAAACATGTGAATACAGCTTTGTGACAGCCACACTCATATAAGCAAAGAGCTGGAGGAGGAGTGGGCACACTGGGAGAGAAGGAGATGATCACAAGAGTTAAAACAGGGCAAAGGCCCACTGTGCCAGGACCCATCACACTGCTGAAGTCCACTCAGCTTGTTTACTTGGGCTTTTTACATGGGGGCTATTCACAGTACTCCTGCACAATCCAGACATGGGTCATCTTCATCCCAGTTAATGTAGGTAGAAGGCTGGGAAGACGATGTCTCAGTCTCAGAGTGTAGGTCTCTTCTGAAAGGGGGCTAAATATGCCTGTAGGACCCACCCTGACCACACCAGGCTCAGCAAGCTGAGCCATTTCTAGTAGCCATGAAAGCAGCTGATGTGATGCTATTCCATGCAGACAGCTCTGTTTCATAAGCAGGCTTGATGTCATACCCCAGGCATCTGGGGTGGGATTGCAAAGCTCCCTCCATCCTGCCTTTGCCTTATTTGTATGCAATCTGTCTCTTTCACTTAACTGAGAGCCCCTCTAGGCCAGCAATGGCCTCTGATTCCTGTCTATCACACTTACCCCACAGCCCACGCTCTAGAACCTGGCACTGAATAGATGATGGCTCAGTGTTTTCAAGGGAGCCCAGTAACCCAAGAAACCTATGAAGGTGAAGTCACAGCTGCAAATATGGGTCAGGAGATCAGTAATTCTGGAACAGGCAGCCTCCCCCCTGGGACACAGCTAGGGCTGTGGCTGGAGCTCGGACAATTGTGAAAGCTTCTTAATCTAAAGGAGAGCTGGTTTGCTTCCTCCACCCATGAGGGATGTGCAGAGCTTGCTAAGGAAGCACTGGACTCTCTAAAATGCTCCCACACCCATACTAGCTTTACAAGGCCTTTCTTTTCCCCCTCTTCCTCAACCCCCCTCCTCCATCTTTGCATGTTTTGACTTTCTCAATTTTACCTGCAATTCATGCTCATAAAAGAATATGTGAAACATTCTGAATAAGAGAAAGAAGTAGAAAATGTCATCCATATTCCACCCACCAAAGATAGCCATGGTTAAGATTTTGAAGTGTTTTCTTCCAATATGTCCTCTAATCTTTCTGAGCAGTAAAGGTTTCTGTGTGTTTGCTTTATTTCTACTGCTTAGTGACAACTGAAAACCAGGTGAGGAGGAGGGAGCAGAATGAGGCAATGTAATTGTTAGGAGAGTGGCATTTGAGCCCCTGTTAAGCTACTGACATGCTCTGTAGTATTGGGCATGGCTTGACCTTCCCTGGGCTTCAGTTTTCCCATTTGTATAATGGGGTATTGGATTAGGTGAGTTCAGAAATTTCTTCCAACTTAGAGATTCTTTGAACCCATTAAAGAGTACAGAAGTCTTCAGAGAGATTGTTATGTGAGCTGAGATTTAAAAATGGACACTCTGTTAGTAGATTTGGAAGATGGCAGTCTAGGTGGAAGAAAAGACAATCACAAAGAGAGAAAGGTTGGAGGACACAAGCTGCCCTTGGGAGACAGTCCCCAGAGGGTTGAGTATGTGAGAAGTATAGTGGGAGATGCAACTGGGGCCAGACACTAGATACCTGGAATTCCTTCAGTAGAAGGCTGGGTCCAAGATGGGTTCCAAGCACAGGGTGTCTATTAGCCTGTAGAATAGACAGTGGATATTGGAAGATGAGCAGGGGACAAATCCAGCTGCTGCCCATCCAGGTGTAAGATCTCAGGGAAGGTCTGGCCTTGCTAGCCAAGCTGGGATGGAGGCCAATAGAATAAAGGAGGGCTAGAGTTAGGACCCTAAGGACTCCATCAAATGTAGGCATGGCACATATTGAGGGTGAAGGACTCAAAGAAACCAGAAAAGAAGAAAGAAAAAGAAAGAAAGAAAGAAAGAAAGAAAGAAAGAAAGAAAGAAAGAAAGAAAGAAAGAAAGAAGAAAAAAAGAAAGAAAGAAGAAAAAAGAGAAAGAAAGAAAGAAAGAAAGAAAGAAAGAAAGAAAGAAAGAAAGAAAGAAAGAAAGAAAGAAAGAAAGAAAAAGAAAGAAAGAAAGAAAAGAAAAGAAAAAAGAAAAAAAGAAAGAAAGAAAGAAAGAAAGAAAGAAAGAAAGAAAGAAAGAAAGAAAGAAAGAAAGAAAGAAAGATTTTATTTTCCCAAGTTGTGCACTAATGTCAGATAAGCTAGCAGATGGGAGTGCAGATGTTGAAACAGTCAAACGTCCTAGGAAAGATGTTTGGGGATAAGGGTCTAGACATTCATTCACCTATTTAACAAGCATCTCCAAGAGCCTGCTGAGTGGTCAGCCCTTGAAAGAGGGTGCCAGCCAAGCTCTTGACCCTCCCTGTCAAGACTTAAATATACTATATGTTGGCTAATTGAATTTAAATTAAATTTTAAAAAAGACTTATATGTACAAGATGAGCATATCAGAAACAGCTGAGCATTGCCCAGAACTTTGTCCCAACTTAAATATACTTTGAGGGAATAGCTGTGCTTAGGTTACTGCCTCATGGTCCAAACACCTTGGCTCTGCACTAATATCATTATCTGAAAAAATAAAAAAAAATGGAGCCTGTGTTTCCATTTACCTATAATACTTTATTATCACAAAATATAATAAGAGAACTTCAGGGCTGGACTGGAATTTGAAAGTCACTTAGTCCAGAAGCATTATTACTGATTTAAACAGGCAAATATAAATATCTATTAGACACAGGTTTCTGAATGCAAGTGGGTGAAGAAAGCTAGGTCCCCACTCACCAACCTCCCACTATTATCCTCCAAGCAAATGATATAGCCAGTCTTGAAGAGAATGTGTCACAGGGTTGCCTCTGGTAGGGTAGAGGCCCTCCAGAAGTTTTTCATCAACTTATATTCCCAAGCAATCAGCCAATACGTGGTCTCAGTTCAGCTGGACAGACATTTGGTGGCTGGTTGGATAACATGGTGGATAACTTTGGCAATCCCAAGAGCCCCTTTCAGCTTGTAGGTATTTGCCATGGTTCCTTGCTCCCTTGCCTTTCCTCTTGTCTAAGAAGAAGAAACATTGAGGCTCATCATCTAAAGGCTGTCTCCCCTCTCAGCTAGCTTCTGAAACTTTAAACATGTGTCCTATGTAAGGAGAGCTCTGGTCTTGCAGAAGCAACTGTGTCTATTTCCCATGCCTACTGTGAAAGGCAGAACCTGATTGGCCCTATGACCCCACCACTGCCCAGTTTGTTTTGCCTCAACTAACCCCAAGAAGTATCAGTTACATCCTCTGAACTTTCACTGGCCAATTTCTCTTCCTTCTTCAATAGGAGATTTAGGGTCTTTTAGGAAGACTCTGCAAACTCCAGCATGAACTGGCAGACATAAGGAGCCCAGAGAACGACCTGGTGGTGGTGGTAGTAGTGATAGCAGTAGTAAAAATGGAGGGCTGTGTGTGGCCCTGCTTACTATGTTCGGTAAGGGGGACCTCTGCTAGTTCTAGAAGGTACTCAGCCCTGTCCCTAGCTTGACACTCTGCCCAGACCCTTTGTCTGTTTGCTACCTGCCTTCTTTTTAAATGCTCACAGCATGCTGCAGAACTGTGGAGTAGCATGAGCTTTTCATGGTGATTATAAAGGCACTTTCTTTATCACCTCCCTCTGTTATCTCTCTGGCCATGATAAAGCCAGCTCTGTCAATGTGGACTGCGAATCTCCCCTTGCCTCTATCTACAACTGTCACCGTGCTTGCAGCTCTGGCTGCAGATTAAATATCTATCATGCTGATAAATGGCTTTTGCAGCTGGGGCAGAAATGCCAAGTCACCTTAGAGCAGCCAGTGGCAGGCAATCCAACCAGGGCAACCCTGTACAGGAAGCCCAGAATCTGGAGCAATCAGTTTTACATCTGTGGCATTGTGCCCAAGCTCACCTGTGGCTCATCAGTTCCACAGGTCAGCTCAGATGGAAGGATGCCAGGGAAGCTTGTTGATGCCCTGGCTAGCTAGTGGCTCTAGAAGAGCAAACACCCACAATTCCTCTTTTGTTATTCCTAGGCAAAATTGGAATCCCTGGCCCAAAGAGACACAAGACTGGTCTTGCAGCCTAGGCTTGCAAGGCAGTGTGTTATGGATGCAAAGTATGAGATAAGGAGCTTTGGCTGCCTCTACCCCAGATCAGTGGAAAGAAGCAGCTGGGAGCCCTGTGGGGAGGGAGACTGACAAGCAGGGCCCACATTTGTACATTCCTACAGCATCCCTGGTAACCAAATCCACCTCCTCGCCACAGTAGATGAATTTGCCAGTGAAATTCTGAGGAGTGCAGAGGCTCATGCTGTGGCTTGACAGCTCTGTCCCCAGGGGCCCACCATGACTCTCCTGCTTCATAAGGGGCTCCAGGCTGTCTCCAAAATTCTTGCTGCTCTGAAAGAGAAGGGATGGATTCAGAGTTCTGGAACCCCTGGGGACTCATTCTTTTCCATACTAATTGGCAAGTTCATCTCCAAGGCTTTTGCGTCATTACTATCTGGCCATTCTCACCTTTGGTGAGTCACACCTCCTTAAGGGAGGGTTCCCTGGTGTCTCTGCTGCCTGTGATGCCGCCAAATACCACTGAGGTTCTGGCAACAAGCAAGAGGGAAATGCTGCAAACATCTGTGCCTATGGCTGGGCCTGCTTTCCTGCCAATATGTGGCCTCCAGCACAGTTCTCACTGATACGTAACTCAAGGGTCTTCTTGCTGGTCTAGAAGCTCTTTGTTGACAGCGTCTGAATCTTCTTTGCTTCTCATCTCAGGAAAGGGTTGTTGAATGAATGAAGGATGAACAAATGAATGACCAGGAGTGTAAGAAAAAGAGTTCTCAGGCTATGAGTCTTTTGGTAGACTTCCTCTAATTTGCAGCCTAATGGCTCATGTTAGGATTTCCTTCTAGGGCTTAAAGGAGGTAAGCCTGCTCTCTCCTCCCCAGGACAAACTTAGAGACTTCAAAAGGGTGACTACATTCTCCCAGGAATCTGCTCCTCCCCATGCTGAATAGTCCTTCCACTTATTTCTCCCTTTTACCCATCCTGGTAGTTTTCTTTTCCATACACCAGGTTGTCCCCAACTCTATTCAAGTATGGGGCCAAGAACTAAGCTCAGGTGTCTGGACATGGTCTGCTCGACAAGGAGTCACTACTTCCCCTTTTCTGGACAGCACAACCAATTACTGTGGCAGCTTGTTCTCTAGCCACATCACACTCTGGACCCCTGTTGAGCTTTATGGTTAAACAAATTAGGTATTTTTCTTCTGAGTTCCTTCAGAGCCAGAGATCTTTAATCAGGGGCACAAAATTTATTATTTTAAAACCTGATGGCTTTTGGGGCACCTGGGTGGCTCAGTCGGTTAAGTGTCTGACTCTTGGTTTTGGCTCAGGTCATGATCTCAGGGTTGTGAGATCGAGCACCACAACGGACTCTGCTCTTGGCACAGAGTCTGCTTGAGATTCTTTCTCCCTCTCTCTCTTCCCTTCCTGCTCATGCTCTCTCTCTCTCAAATAAATAAATAAATAAATAATCTTAAAAAAAAAAAAACCCCATGATGGCTTTCTATGTGATCCTTCAAAAAGTCATTTTGTTGAGTTGGGCCAGGATGCTACAACTAACAATGACTACCTTCTTCTCTTCAAGCCTTATATAAATTTGGTAAATTTGGAAAATGTGCCTTCTATGTCTTTAAAATTGGGACTGACCAAGATTAAGAACAGAGTTCTGGGACATGTCACATTTGACCTCTATTCAATGTTGAACCCCAGCTCTCAATAAACACTCTTTTGGTGTAGTTGGTGAGGTGGTTGTAAGTCAACCCAGTGGAATGAATTCAGTTCATATTTCTGAAAAGATCATGTGAATTCTGATTGGGTGGCTTAACATACTGAGACTCCTAGAATGTCACAAGTGGAAGTACTCTTAGTGATCACTTGTCCTTTTTTTTCATTGGACAGGTAAGAGAGAAGCCCAGAGAGGGGAAGAGTGTGCCCAAAGTTACCAGTGTAGCAGAACATAATGAAGCTCTGCAGTCCAGACCTTGTCCTCCATAACTTGCTTCAGTTTCTCTTTACAAGGGGGCAATGGACAGTAGCATTGTCTCCATCACCAGAATATTTGAAGCTTCCTTCTAATTGACATTGAAAATTAAAGCAGAGACATGACACCCCATAGTCCCTTCTCTGGTACAGCAGTGGAAATTCAGAAAGCATCATTCTTTTTTTCCATTTAGCACTGAATGCCACCCAGCTTTCACATACCCAATGTCAAGGTAAATCCCTGGATGCTGCAGCAGTGTCTCTTCTCCCCTGCCCTAAAGATATAGTCTGGGATGGCTTACACAATGACCTGTGTTGAGTGGAATCTATAAGAAGCCCTCAGATGCCAAGCCTGGGATTAGACCATGAGGTTGGTTGGGGACAAAACCCTCAGCAGGGTGCCTAGACATCCATTAGTTATTTTGAGCTCTTGTCTGAGGGTGAGAAGCCTCTGTACCTATTTTCATGCATACTTTTCACAGACTGGGATTGAAAGAAAGAAAAGTAATGGATATAAAAATTTTGCCAGTACACTTCTTAACCAACCAATAAGTTTTCACCTGTTTCCCTTGATATTTGGGGGTTGTTCCTTTTTTTTTAACTTAACTTCTAACTCTAGAGCTTATACACATCTCATTCGTTGGAAGGAAGAAGTCATTTATCAGAAGCTGAGCAAGCCAGCTCACTAGTGATACACATTTGTGCTTCCTGCTGGGCCTCTGGCCCTTTATCATTGGTATCATCCCTCCCTGACTCCTAGGCCTAGCCCATCATGGTTATTGATTGTGTCTCTCTAGCTCTCTGTTTCTGTCTTCTCTCATTCTCTCTCTCTCTCCCTCTCTCTCTCTGTGTGTGTGTGTGTGTGTGTGTGTGTGTGTGGCCTGCTCTCAGATTTTGTCTCTTTGTTTCTCTCTCTGTCTTTTTCTCATTCTCTCTCTCTCTTCTCTCTGGCCTTAGGTCCATCTCCCAGGCCCTAAAATCTGGAGGTTATAGTAATCCCTCCTAGAAACACCAGCATTTTCCCTTCAAACTTGTAGCTGTGGACCTTGCTCCCAGTTGTCTAACTTTAAACAATGACTGTTAATGGAACATTTTGAGGATTTAGCACACGCTATTCTCAATGCAAAAAAAAAAAAAAAAGTGCTCCTAGACTTGGGAAAATGTAAGATGAGAAAGAAGGGTACCTGCTGGGACTCCCTGAGGCTTAACCTGGCTTGCAAAAATGCACCCTGGGCTTTTAGAGGTGGCTTATAGTGAGAGATGCCTGGAACCAGATGGAGGCAGAGCCTTCATTTGATGCTATCTTCTCCCATATTACACCTCTGCCAATGTTCCCTATTGCCCTCCAGACAAAAATGAAACTCTTCAGCCTGGAGCACAAGGTCTGGTGTACCATGTCCCTGCCATCATCTCCATCTTCACCTCTCAGCATGTCCTACATATACCTTCTTATTCAGCCATTCCAAGGCTTCCACCTTTATCTCAACCCACCTTCCCTTTCCATGGCTTTATGCCTTTGTTCATGTTGTTTTCTTACCTAGAATTCCTTTTCCTCCTTCTACACCTCCCAACTGACAATCTCCTGTAAATTAAAAAAAAAAAAAAAAAGCCTGCTCATCTTCCAAGCCCAAATCAAAAGTTGCTCAATGATTCAGCCATTTAACAACTATTTATTGAGCATCTACTATGTGCTAGATACTCTTCTAGCTACTGGAAGCACAATTTTGAACAAGTCAGATAAAGTCTCTGCCTTTATGAAACTTTTAGCTTTAGTGAAGAAAACAGATATTAATCAGATAAACACACTCATGAAGGTATAATGATATCTGGCTTAATAGCTATGACCGAGGGTTCCAGGATGCAATGAGAATATGTAATGGAGAATTTGATCTAGTATAGGAAGTTGGGGAAGTCTTCTTTGTAGAGGTAGTGTATGAACTGAGGCATAAATAAGATGAATTAACTAAGTTTCAGCTAAAGAGATAAATATGTTCAAGGACCTTTAGGTAGGATGTTCATCTATGTTTCAGGAAGAGCCAGGGAATCAGTGTATCCAGAATAGCAGGAGATGAGGTCAGAGAGGTGAGCAGAAGCCAGATTAGGCAGGGCTTGCAGGATAGGGGAATGAGTTTGGATTTTATTCTTCATGAAATGGAAAGCCACTGGAAAGTTCTGAACAGCAGTTATAAGCTTTGTAAACATTCTCCTGGCGGCTGTATGGAGAGTAGACTTTGAGAAAGCAGACAAGAACAAAGACAGGGAGACCATTTAGGAGCTAAGACAAGCATATGGCAAACTTGGTTCTCAGTTGGTGAATCAAGACCAAAAGGCTTGGCCCCAGGGAAACTCACAAGCTGGAGTAGAGGCAGAACAATCTTTGCTGACCAGGAGCAGAAGCGGTGGCCTAGGATCTCCAGGCTGGAAATGATCTCTAAAGGAATGGTCCTCTGAATGTGTGTTATGCAAAGTGTGGTCCACAGATGAGTGCTTGCTGATGAGATGAGTATAACAATAAGAGTAGGTATTTAGGTACTATTTTAGCAATTTGACATGGCTGCAACACAGAAGTGTGTGATTTCGTATTTTACAAAAGTATTGATTGTGACAAAATGGAGATTGAAAAACTAGTCTTTCCCTCCCAGGTAGTGTGAAAAGCACTTCTCTACACTTCTGGCTCCCTATCTGGGGGTAAGTCAACAGGGTAAGGACTGTCATCTGTGTTTTTAAGCCATTCCCAAGGTGATTCCTAAGTCAGTTTGGGAACCAGTGGACCAACAGTGTAGCATGATCTATACTCTAAGCACATACACAGTCTCCACCTTTCTATGGCCATGCAATCACTCCTTGCACACTTCCAGGGCTAAGGAAGGCCCCCATTCTGAGGCATTGGCTCTGACCTTGAAAAAGTGTTTACTCAGATGGAGCTAGAGTGCTGACCGGCAGCTGGGTCTCTGTGAGACTCAACTGAAGCAGTGTTTATGGTCATAAGGTGCCTGGATCAAGTCTTTCTGCTGATCTGCTGCTCAGGCTGGGTCCCTATTTAGACTCCTAGCCCCTCTTCAGGATGTCTCAGGAAACTCTGCTGTGTACATCATCTCTGTCTGCAGGGCCTACTGCTGGCTTCTGTGCTGCAGTTACTTGTGCCACCATGTTCTTTTCTCCCTTCTCCTGACCAATGCTCCCTGCTTGACTGCTAGAGTGTAAGAGGACTTGATTTGTTAAGACACATTCAACTGCTTCAATATCCACCCCCACAATGTCTCCATCATCTTACTCCAGAACTACTTCCATTGTCTCCCAAGCCCTCCTTTGCATTGTCTGAAGCCTCCCAACTATGCTTGATGACCTCCCTTGAAATGCCTATTGGTCTTCACCTTTTGCCTCTTCAAAGCAGTTCTGGCCATGTTGCCCCTTTAACTTGTTCATCTGAGTGGAGAATCGTGCTGGCAAATATTTGTGCTTTGGAGCATGAGTTGTCTATTTTTTTTGAATACTGTGTGTTAGCATAGTGCGGTGACAAGAGCCAAGAACAGGGGCTCAGGAAGCATGAATTTAAGTCCCACCACTCTGAATAACTCACTGTGCCTCTCTGGGAAACCCTACCTTTCTTTGAGCCTCAGCATCCTCATCCACAAAATGGAGCTGCCTTCCTCGCAGACTTCAACACTGACAGAATAGAGGCTTTGAAATAGTCAATTTGCATAGGAGAAGAGCAAGGAAGAAGACTTGCCCTACAGATATTAAGGTATAATACAAAGTTACAGCAATTTTAAAAATAACAATATGTACTGGTGTAGGAAACCATAAAACTGACTAGATCCCCACCTCACACCACATATAAAAATTTATTTCTGATGGATTAAAAACCTAAATATGAAAGATGAAAGCATAAAGCTATTAGAAAATGTAGGAGAAATCCCTTTAACCTTTGAGAAGGCAAGGATCAGACCTAAAATAAAACCTTCAAGCCATATGAATTGATAAACTCAACTAATCAAAATCAAGGATTTCTGTTCACGAAATGTTAACATTGGAAAAAAAGATAAATGGCTGATTGAATACATTTGTGATGTCTTAAGCCAAACCAAGAAGGGATCCTTCAGCAAGAAGATAGGGACAACAACAACAACAATAACAACAAATAGATAAAGAATTTGAGTAGGCGAGGGCGGAGCAAGATGGCGGAGGAGTAGGAGACCTGGATTTTGTCTCCTCTCAGGAATTCAGCTGGATAGGGATCAAACCAATCTGAACACCTACAAACTCAACAGAAGATCGAAGAAAAGAAGAGCAACAACTCTCTCATCAGAAAAGCGACCACTTTCTAGAATGTAGGACATGCGGAGAAGTGAACCAGAGGTGATATTTGGGAGGATAGATGGCGGAGGAGGGGCCTCCGTCGGCCGCTTCTGGCAAGTGATAGAGCCGCGGAGCACGAAATCGGAACTTTTAAAAGTCTGCTCCGCCGAGGGACGTCACTCTGGTGGCTAAGCGGGGGCTGGAACCCTCCGGGACAGTGTGATCTCAGGACCCTCGGGGTCACAGAAAGACCGGGGGTGCCTGAGTGCGGCAGAGCTCCCAGGTAACGGAGCAGGGAAGCCGGCTGCAGAGGCGGAGCCCAGGCGCGGGCTCTCAGCTCGGGGTGGCCATTGACCGTGATCCGCGGCACAGTCGGGCCCCTGCTCCTCCAGCAGGGACCCAATAAGCGGCAGATCCGGGGAGACTCACCTTCCTCCCCTGGGAGGAGCCGCGCGGGAGGGCACCGCAGGGATCTGCTGGGTTTGGAGACTCCAGACCGGGTCGGGTGCCAGAGACAGAAACATGCAGTCACAGGCCGGGTGAGCACGGAGATCGGCCGGAGACCGGGGAGACGGGAGTGACTGACGGCTTTTCTCTGGGGGCTCACTGAGGAGCGGGGCCCCGAGTTCTCGGCTCCTCCGGGGCGGAGATTGGGAGGCCGCCATCTTCACTCTCCGCCTCCAAAGCTGGACGGAAAGCTCGCAGGGAACAAAAGCCCCGGAGAGCAAACCCGAGCAGATGACTCAGCCGGGAGGGGGCAAGGGCGGGGCAATTCCGCCTCCGGCAGAGACATTTGGGAACCACGGCAACAGGCCCCTCCCCAGAAGATCAGCGAGAACAGCCGGCCAAGACCAAGTTTACCGATCAATGCGAACGGCAGAACTCCAGCGCTACGGGACTACTGCACATAGAATTCATGGCTTTTTAACCATGATTCTTTAGTCTTTCAAAGTTAATTTTTTTTAACTGTCTTTTTTTCTTTTTTTTTCTTTTTGAATTTTTCTTTTTCCCTTTTTCAACCAACATCTTATCAATCCCTTTTTTTAAAAAAAACATTTTTATTTTTCATTTTTAGAGTCATATTCTATCCCTTCATAGTAGTTACCCGTATTTTTGGCTTATATATATAAGTTGTTCTCTCTTTAAAATTTTGAGATAGTTTCTTCTAACAGATTAAAATATACCCTAAATCTCTAGTATATGGTGTTTTCTATTCCCCTGCCTGATCACATTCTCTCCCTTTTTTTTTCTTTTTTCTTTTTTTAAATCCTCTTCTTTTTTCAAACAACTTCTTATCAATTCCTTTTATAAAATTTTTTATAGTTTCCATCTTTACAGTCATATTCCATCCCTTCATCATATCAACCCTTATTTTTGTACATATATAAGATTTTCTTTCTTTAAAATTTTGGGAGGCACCTTCTTCTAAAAGACCAAAATACACTCCAGATCTAGTGTGTGGCACTGATCTATATACCAGCCTGATCATATTTGATCACATTCTGGTTTTTGTTGTTGTTGTTGTTGTTGTTTTGTTTGTTTTTGTTTTTATCTTTATCTTTTTTTTCTTTTTCTTTTTTCTCTCTTTCCCTTTCTTTTTCCACTGCTTCAGGTCTTTTCTGATTTATTTAGAGTATATTTTCTGGGGACGTTGTTACTCTGCTAGCATTTTGTTCTCTCATTAATCTATTCTCCTCTACACAAAATGACAAGACGGAAAAAATCACCTCAACAAAAAGAACAAGAGATAGTACCGACTGCCAGGGACCTACTCAATATGGACATTAGTACGATGTCAGATCTAGAGTTCAGAATCATCACTTTAAAGATACTAGCTGGGCTTGAAAAAAATATGGAAGTTATTAGAGAAACCCTTTCTGGAGAAATAAAAGAACCAAAATCCAACCAAGTAGAAATCAAAAAGGCTATTAATGAGGTGCAATCAAAAATGGGGGTGCTAACTGCTAGAATAAATGAGGCAGAAGAGAAAATCAGTAATATAGAAGATGAAATGATGGAAAATAAAGAAGCTGAGAAAAAGAGAGATAAACAACTACTGGATCACGAGGGCAGAATTCGAGAGATAAGCGATACCATAAGACGAAACAACATTAGAATAATTGGGATCCCAGAAGAAGAAGAAAGAGAGAGAGGGGCAGAAGGTATAATGGAGCAAATTATAGCAGAGAACTTCCCTAATTTGGGGAAGGAAACAGGCATCAAAATCCAGGAAGCACAGAGAACCCCTCTCAAAATCAATAAAAATAGGTCAACACCCTGACATCTAATAGTAAAATTTACAAGTCTCATAGACAAAGAGAAAATCGTGAAAGCAGCTCGGGAGAAGAGATATGTAACCTACAAGGGTAGAAACATTAGATTGGCAACAGACCTATCCACAGAGACCTGGCAGGCCAGAAAGGACTGGCAGGATATATTCAGAGCACTAAATGAGAAAAATATGCAGCCAAGAACACTATATCCAGCTAGGCTGTCATTGAAAATTGAAGGAGAGATAAAAAGCTTCCAGGACAAACAAAAACTAAAGGAATTTGCAAACACAAAACCAGCCCTACAGGAAATCTTGAAAGGGGTCCTCTAAGCAAAGAGAGACCCGAAAAGCAACATAGACCAGAAAGGAACACAGACAATATATGGTAACAGTCACCTTACAGGCAATACAATGGCACTAAATTCCTATCTTTCAATAGTTACCCTGAATGTAAATGGGCTCAATGCCCCAATCAAAAGACAAGGCTATCAGACTGGATTAAAAAACAAGACCCATCGATATGCTGTCTGCAAGAGACTCATTTTAGAACCAAAGACACCCCCAGATTGAAAGTGAGGGGGTGGAAAACCATTTACCATGCTAATGGACACCAAAAGAAAGCTGGGGTGGCAATCCTTATATCAGACAAATTAGATTTTAAACCAAAGACTGTAATAAGAGATGAGGAAGGACATTATATCCTACTTAAAGGATCTATCCAACAAGAAGATCTAACAATTGTAAATATCTATGCCCCTAACATGGGAGCAGCCAGTTATATAAGGCATTAAT
Organism: Mirounga leonina; assembly: GCF_011800145.1. Lineage (NCBI taxonomy): Eukaryota > Metazoa > Chordata > Mammalia > Carnivora > Phocidae > Mirounga > Mirounga leonina. The sequence goes on from NW_023270210.1 coordinate 3,469,110, forward strand.
AACAAAAGCAAAGAAACACATTGACAACAATACAATAATAGTGGGGGACTTTAACACCCCCCTCACTGAAATGGACAGATCGTCTAAGCAAAAGATCAACAAGGAAATAAAGACTTTAAATGACACACTGGAGCAAATGGACTTCACAGACATATTCAGAACATTCCACCCCAAAGCAACAGAATACACATTCTTCTCTAGTGCCCATGGAACATTCTCCAGAATAGATCACATCCTAGGTCATAAATCAGGTCTCAACCGGTACCAAAAGATTGGGATCATTCCCTGCCTATATTCAGACCATAATGCTTTGAAACTAGAACTCAATCACAAGAGGAAAGTTGGAAAGAACTCAAATACATGGAGGCTAAAGAGCATCCTACTGAAGAATGAATGGGTCAACCAGCAAATTAAAGAAGAATTTAAAAAATACATGGAAACCAATAAAAATGAAAACACAACTATTCGGGGCGCCTGGGTGGCTCAGTTGGTTAAGCGACTGCCTTCAGCTCAGGTCATGATCCCAGGGTCCTGGGATCGAGTCCCACATCGGGCTCCCTGCTCCACGGGAAGCCTGCTTCTCCCTCTCCTGCTCCCCCTGCTTGTGTTCCCTCTCTCGCTATGTCTCTCTCTGTCAAATAAATAAATAAAATCTTAAAAAAAAAAAAAAAGAAAACACAACTATTCAAAATCTTTGGGATGCAGCAAAGGCAGTCCTAAGAGGAAAGTATATAGCAATACAAGCCTTTCTCAAGAAACAAGAAAGGTCTCAAGTACACAACCTAACCCTACACCTAAAGGAGCTGGAGAAAGAACAGCAAATAAAGCCTAAACCCAGCAGGAGAAGAGAAATAATAAAGATCAGAGCAGAAATCAATGAAATAGAAACTAAAAGAACAGTAGAACAGATCAACGAAACTAGGAGCTGGTTCTTTGAAAGAATTAACAAGATTGATAAACCCCTGGCCAGACTTATCAAAAAGAGAAGAGAAATGACCCAAATCAACAAAATCATGAATGAAAGAGGAGAGATCACAACCAACACCAAAGAAATACAAACAATTATAAGAACATATTATGAGCAACTCTATGCCAGCAAATTAGATAACCTGGAAGAAATGGATGCATTCCTAGAGATGTATCAACTACCAAAACTGAACCAAGATGAAATAGAAAACCTGAACAGACCTATAACCACTAAGGAAATTGAAGCAGTCATCAAAAATCTCCCAAAAAACAAAAGCCCAGGGCCAGATGGCTTCCCAGGGAAATTCTACCAAACATTTCAAGAAGAATTAAAACCTATTCTTCTGAAACTGTTCCAAAAAAATAGAAATGGAAGGAAAACTTCCAAACTCATTTTATGAGGCCAGCATTACCTTGATCCCAAAACCAGACAAAGACCCAATCAAAAAGGAGAATTACAGACCAATATCCCTGATGAACATGGATGCCAAAATTATCACCAAAATACTAGCCAATAGGATCCAACAGTACATTAAAAGGAGTATTCAGCATGACCAAGTGGGATTTATCCCTGGGCTGCAAGGTTGGTTCAACATCCGCAAATCAATCAATGTGATACAATACATTAACAAAAGAAAGAACAAGAATCATATGATCCTCTCAATAGATGCAGAAAAAGTGTTTGACAAAGTACAGCATCCTTTCTTGATCAAAACTCTTCAGAGTATAGGGATAGAGGGTACATACCTCAATATCATAAAAGCCATCTATGAAAAACCTACAGCAAATATCATTCTCAATGGGGAAAAACTGAGAGCTTTCCCCCTAAGGTCAGGAATGCGGCAGGGATGTCCACTATCACCACTGCTATTCAACATAGTATTGGAAGTCCTAGCCACAGCAATCAGACAACAAAAAGAAATAAAAGGCATCCAAATCGGCAAAGAAGAAGTCAAACTCTCACTCTTTGCAGATGATATGATACTTTATGTGGAAAACCCAAAAGACTGCACCCCAAAACTGCTAGAACTCATACAGGAATTCAGTAAAGTGGCAGGATATAAAATCAATGCACAGAAGTCAGTGGCATTCCTATACACCAACAAGACAGAAGAAAGAGAAATTAAGGAGTCGATCCCATTTACAATTACACCCAAAACCATAAGATACCTAGGAATAAATCTAACCAAAGAGACAAAGGATCTGTACTCAGAAAACTATAAAATACTCATGAAAGATATTGAGGAAGACACAAAGAAATGGAAAAACGTTCCATGCTCATGGATTGGAAGAACAAATATTGTGAAGATGTCAATGCTACCTAGAGCAATCTACACATTCAATGCAATCCCCATCAAAATACCATCCACTTTTTTCAAAGAAATGGAACAAATAATCCTAAAATTTGTATGGAAGCAGAAAAGACCCCGCATAGCCAGAGGAATGTTGAAAAAGAAAAACAAAGCCGGCGGCATCCCAATTCCGGACTTCCAGCTCTATTACAAAGCTGTCATCATCAAGACAGCATGGTACTGGCACAAAAACAGACACATAGATCAATGGAACAGAATAGAGAGCCCAGAAATGGACCCTCAACTCTATGGTCAACTCATCTTTGACAAAGCAGGAAAGAATGTCCAATGGAGCAAAGACAGTCTCTTCAACAAATGGTTTTGGGAAAATTGGATAGCCACATGCAGAAGAATGAAACTGGACCATTTCCTTACACCACACACAAAAATAGACTCCAAATGGTTGAAAGACCTCAATGTGAGACAGGAGTCCATCAACATCCTAAAGGAGAACACAGGCAGCAACCTCTTTGACCTCAGCTGAAGCAACTTCTTCCTAGAAACATCGCCAAAGGCAAGGGAAGCAAGGGCAAAAATGAACTATTGGGACTTCATCAAGATAAAAAGCTTTTGCAAAGCAAAGGAAACAGTCAACAAAACCAAAAGACAACCGACAGAATGGGAGAAGATATTTGCAAATGACATATCAGATAAAGGGCTAGTATCCAAAATCTATAAAGAACTCATCAAACTCAACACCCAAAGAATAAAGAATCCTATCAAGAAATGGGCAGAAGACATGAACAGACATTTTTCCAAAGAAGACATCCAAATGGCCAACAGACACATGAAAAAGTGCTCAGCATTGTTCGGCATCAGGGAAATCCAAATCAAAACCTCAATGAGATACCACCTCACACCAGTCAGAATGGCTAAAATTAACAAGTCAGGAAACGACAGATGTTGGCGGGGATGCGGAGAAAGGGGAATCCTCCTACACTGTTGGTGGGAATGCAAGCTGGTGCAGCCACTCTGGAAAACTGTATGGAGGTTCATCAAAAAGTTGAAAATAGAGCTACCCTATGATCCAGCAATTGCACTACTGGGTATTTACCCCAAAGATACAAAAGTAGGGATCCGAAGGGGTACGTGCACCCCGATATTTATAGCAGCAATGTCCACAATAGCCAAACTGTGGAAAGAGCCAAGATGTCCATCAACAGATGAATGGATAAAGAAGATGTGGTATATATATACAATGGAATATTATGCAGCCATCAAAAGGAATGAGATCTTGCCATTTGCAACAACGTGGATGGAACTGGAGGGTATTATGTTGAGTGAAATAAGTCAAATAGAGAAAGACATGTATCATATGATCTCACTGATATGAGGAATTCTTAATTGCAGGAAACAAACTGAGGGTTGCTGGAGTGGGGGGTAGGGTGGGAGGGATGGGGTGACTGGGTGATAGACACTGGGGAGGGTTTGTGCTCTGGTAAGTGCTGTGAATTGTGCAAGACTGTTGAATCTCAGATCTGTACCTCTGAAACAAATAATGCAATATATGTTAAGAAAAAAAAAAAGAAGAAGAAGGTAGCGGGAGGGGAAGAATGAAGTGGGGGAAATCGGAGGGGTAGACGAACCATGAGAGACGATGGACTCTGAAAAACAAACTGAGGGTTCTAGAGGGGAGGGGGGTGGGAGGATGGGTTAGCCTGGTGGTGGGTATTGAGGAGGGCACATTCTGCATGGAGCACTGGGTGTTATGCACAATGAATCATGGAACACTTCATCTAAAACTAATGATGTAATGTATGGGGATTAACATAAGAATAAAAAAAAAAGAATTTGAGTAGGCAATTTATATAATGGTCAATAAACATGTGAAAAGATGCTCAAGCTCACTAATAATCAAGGATATGCACATTGAAGCAATAAGATTTCACTTGGCCCCTATCAGTTTGGCAAATAATAGAAAGTTGAAAAACACCAACTGTCAGCAAGGACTAAGTGAAACTGGAGATTCCATGCCCTCCTGGTAGAGTGTAAACTGCTTTATTGTTTAGAGAGCAAACCAGCAGGGCTTATTAACATTATGTACACCTGTACTTCATGATCCATTGAGCCCACATCTGGGTGCCTATCCCAAAGCAGGTCCCATTAGGACATGTCCAAGGATAGCCACTGTGGCACTGCATGGAAATGGGGATGAGCCATTTTCCATCCCCAGGAGAATGGATAGTTTAAATAGAAAACTAAGCAGCAGTTTGAAGTAACTAGATGTATGTGCAACATGGACTGATCTCAAAATTATAGCGCTGATTTTATTTTAAAATAAGAAACAGAACAAGATTTATAGCACAATAACATTTATGCAAATTAAGAACACATACACAAAACAACACTATATATTTTTTTAAAGATTTTATTTATTTATTTGAGAGAGAGAATGAGAGAGAGAGAGCACATGAGAGGGGGGAGGGTCAGAGGGAGAAGCAGACTCCCTGCTGAGCAGGGAGCCCGATGCGGGACTTGATCCTGGGACTCCAGGATCATGACCTGAGCCGAAGGCAGTCGCTTAACCAACTGAGCCACCCAGGCGCCCTAAAATAAGAAACAGAACAAGATTTATAGCACAATAACATTTATGCAAATTAAGAACACATACACAAAACAACACTATATTTTACAAGAATGCATACATATTCAGAGACTCATCTCAAATGCATTAGAGTGGGTGCCCATGGAAGGGGGAAAGGATGTGGGGATCTGGAAGAAAGGGGGGGAAACAACACAAGAAAGGGGCCTTGTACACCCTGTCAGTGATTCTCATAGCCAGCCCTGAAATGAGGGGGTGGATTTAATTCAACTGTGCACCTAAGGTCCACAAATAAGTTTTATTTAGTCTTTTAAAGGGGAAAAAAAGGGAGAGGGGGAATGAAATAACTGCTTACTGGGTATGTAGTTTCCTTTTGGGATGATAAAAAAGTTCTGGAATTAGAAAGGGGTAATGGTTGCACAACATTGTGAATGTACTAAATGCTATTGAATTGTATCCTTTAAAATGGTTAAAATGATGAATTTTATGTTATGTAACTTTTATCTCAATACAACCGAGAAGAAAAAGAACAGGAGAAGGAAAGAGGCACTGGCCATTCAAGGTTCCTTGGAATGCAGCCTGCCCTGAGGCCTTTTCTCATCACAACCCTGTCTCCTGCCCATGGGCCCTTGAGGCCAGGTTCCCCACTGCAGTGCAAGGATGTCTTGCGCCTGGGTCTGGCCCTGTGCAAAAATGGCATAGATAGCAGTGCCCTGGCCTATGCCTCCCTGGGTAGCTAATCCTGGTCCTAGCTACCTAACAGCTGCATGGTGAAGATCTAGTGGGTTGATGTATGGGAAAGAGCTCAGTGCCTGACAAAGCGCTATGCTGGTGTGAAGGATTGTTGGGGATATTTATGACCAAGCCAAATTGCTCACAAGGCAATTTTCTCTCCTTTATTCCTTCCTGACATGGCAGCCAATTTCCATTTTAGAGACCTGGGACTTTGAGGAAGCAATATCATAATCCTTCCCCTCTTCCCAGAGTTTGCCAAAAATTTGGTCATCCCTCCTGATGTCAAAACAACTGAGAGGTGTGCAGTGCAGGAAGGTGGTTTGGGGCCAGAGTTCAGAGTCCTTTACTCAGACACAGGATGGCTTCTCAAGCAAAGGTTGCTCTTTGTCTCAGAGCCCCAGGCCTACAGCATGAATGTGTGCATGTTCTGGTCCATGCATCACAGTGCATGCCCAGGAGTGTTAATCTTCACCTTACATGGAAATGTCCTCAGAGCGGCCAGCTCTGGCAGGGATGGGACACTTCCATGCTGCAAGACAAGCTGATGGGAGACATCAGGACATTTCCTCTTTAGAGGGGCTTCTGGCAGCTCTTTCTTTGCTTGGAGGCCCATGTAGTTACTTCATTGGTACCACTGGGTCTCAGGATGCTTAGAAAGGCAGCCCTCCCCAGGGTCTTGGTATTTACGCTCAGCACTTTTGGTTAGGAAAGGTCAAGGCTGGAGCTGGCAATGCTAAAATTCCAATACATGTGCCTTTTGTTATTACAAGCCAGGTCACCATGAACAACCCACATGCACCTTCCTGTCTAAGGAAGCTCTTGACTTACACTCCTCTTTCAGTAGGGAGATTGTTCACTGCTCCCCTCTTCTCCATCAATGTTGCTGCTGGCCAGCAGAGAAACAGCAGTAAAACAAAGATCTGAATGTGTGCCTCCCCGGCTTTCAAACATTGCAAATAGATAACTTAACAAATACAAATGCTTCCACCTGGCTTTCAAGGGTCCCCATGATAAGGCCCCTAGCAACCTTTCCTGCTTTATCTATTGTCTTCTCCTACACCTAACACTTTAGCTAAAGCATTTCCCTGTTCTTATAAATACACCAGGCCTTTTTCCTATCTTAGACTTAGCACATATTGTTTCCCTTACTAGGAATGTCCTGTCCTACTCTTCTGCCTTGAAAACTCCTACTCATCCTTCAATATCTTCCCCAATTCTCCCAGACAGGGTTAGTCACTGCTTCCCCTGGGTTTTACAGCAAATATTCATTAAGCTTCTTCTGGGGGGCGCCTGGGTGGCTCAGTTGTTAAGCGGCTGCCTTCGGCTCAGGTCATGATCCCAGGGTCCTGGGATCGAGCCTCGCATCGGGCTCCCTGCTCAGCAGGAAGCCTGCTCCCTCTCCCTCTCCCACTCCCCCTGCTTGTATTCCCTCTCTCGCTTCTCTCTCTCTCTGTCAAATAAATAAATTAAAAAAAAAAAAAAGCTTCTTCTGGGTGCCAAGCACCGTGCCAGGACATAGGGGTACAAAAGGGATCAAGACATATATAGTCTTACACTCACAGAGATGGCAGCCTAGTAAGTGAAAAGAGATGGGTGTGGGCAGAGAGAGAGAGAGATTGAACAAAGAAAGAGATAAAGAAGGGAAATATGAGTGAGCAGTGCTGGCCAGAAAATAAAAAAGATGAGGTGGTGTGACAAAGAGTGGCTGAATGGCCACTTTAGACTGGGTGGCCAAACATGGTGACATTTAGGCTGAGGACTGAATATCAAGAAGGAGCTAAGGATTGTGGAGCCAATGGATCTGACTTCCACTTACTGCACATCTGTAGCCAATCACTTAAACTTCCTGTGCTGTGGTTATTGTATGTGCAAAATGGGCAAACCTAGCTTGTCAAGGTGATGAGAGGCTTAAATGGAAACACATCGGGGCACCTGGGTGGCTCAGTTGGTTAAGTGTCTGCCTTTGGCTCAGGTCATGATCCTGGGGTCTTGGGATCGAGCCCAGCATCAGGCTCCCTGCTCAGCAGGGAGTCTGCTTCTCCCTTTCCCTCTGCCTCTGCTTCTCCCCTTGGCTTGTGCTCTCTCTCACTCAAATAAATAAATAAAATCTTAAAAAAAAATGGAACCACATGTGCCTAGAGCAAAATGGGCCTTGATAGGCCAATATAACCACAGTTGAACAGCCAGTCTACTCCCCTGTTTAATATAGGGACTCTGAGGCCTGATGTCACCCTAGCTTTGCTTCTGGCCCCAATTTTTGGATTGCATGAATGTAGTGCTCTAGTTGGCCCTCAGTGTCTCCTGAGACAATGTTTGTGCAGCCACTCCCACCCCTGCTCCCTTGGGTACTCTCTGAGTCCCCAGAATGCCATTGCTGCTGTCCTCTTGGTGCTATGACAGAATTGCACTGGGTAGGTGATCTATATGTGGTATCTCTAGGAGCTCACCTGAGCCTGGTGGGCTGTCTCTGTGAAGGGCAGAATCCTCATTTGGCTGGGAATGTGACTGGGGTGGACTAATGGCTTTTCCTGCTCCGATGCAGAACGTATGATCAGGTTGTGCTGTTGTCTGTGTCACCTTCAGGAACACCCCTCCCTCCACACTGTCTCCTTTATGATAAGCAGCCCCAATGGTTTCCCGAGGAGGTTTCTCTGGCTACTCCACAGCAGGCTGGGAGCAGAGGGACAGGGCAGCAATGGGCAGAAGCAGAGAGTAAAACAAGCTGGAAATGAACGGCCAGGACATGGGCCTTGGGACTGAGAGACACAGGGGCAATGAGCAGCAATGTGCAGATGATGGGCAAGGATGGTCAAACCCTATAGGCAGAGGCTGGGATGGAGAGCCATCCAGCCAAGGGAATTCCAAGAAGAAGACAAAAGGATCATTTTATAGGAGATCTGCCCATGACCTTGCTCCCTCACAGATAGCTCATTGCTGGGGGGTACCCATCAGAAGCAACTCCCACCAATTACACAGTGACCAGGAGCTCACTAAAGCCCAGGAGCCTTCACAGACCACCCCCCCTTCATTATTGTCCAGACAGCCATCAGCAGCCCCATTTGGCATGTTAACTCACAGCTGAGACTCTGCCCTAGCATGCCTGCCTCCCCTGGCTTGCTATTTTTCTGAGTTCTTGCTGCCTGAGGGAGGGATTAGGATGGCTGGAGGAGTGGGGCTGGGATTGGGGATTGGGGTCCAGGTCCTTGGGCTCAGCACAAAGTCCACTGAGGCCCAATCCTCACCAGATCCAGAGGCTGGGATGCAGGAAGAGGTGGAGGGGCAGGGCAGTCTAGGGCTCAGAGAAATGGGCAGGGGGGAGGCTGAGAAGGAAAGGGGGAATAGAAGGGTCTGGGGAGGCAGGTTGAGGAAGAGAGGGAGATAAAGAGAGCTTGGTGGTGGGGAAGAGCTGTGAGAAGTGAGGGCTGGATGGCATTAGGAAAAGGGCCACCTAGAGAAGACAGAGAGAGGGGAGGGCAGGGAGTAGGAAAGGAGAGCAGAGATGGATTGAAAGGACGGCAGATGAGGGAAATTATTCTGAGGAAGGGAAGAAATTTCCATACCTCTAGCAAATAGGGTGGAATAGAACCTACCTTACATTCCTGGGCTCCCAGGCCAGTACCCCTATCAGATCCTACACAGGCATGGCCCTGGTCCCAGCCACAGCACTAAGCCCCTTTGGACCTGTGCTTAACAAGCCTTTTAGCGAGAAATGCATCTTCATCACCCTCCCAAATGGTGCCAGCTGTAGCTGGCTTGGTATTGGGTCTTAAATAAGGACTGGATGGTCCTTCCAGGGAAATGTCTGCCTTTTCTCCAAGCAGAATCACTTAGTAGTTGGCAGCTCAGTCCATGCCAGGAGGAAGGCGACCTGCAACAGAACCCATAGTTAGTATGGTAAACCATTCCTCCTGCCGGAACCAGATGGCATCCCATGCCAGCCTACCCCAGTTCTCTGTTCGGCTTGCAGAGCTCTACCTTCAGTAGGGCCCTCTAGGGACCAAGTCCCTACCCACACTTCCAACACCAAGAAGCCTCAGCTATGGAGAAGGCACTGTGAATCCCACAGAGAGGAGGTGGGGACTGTTTTTGATGTGGATTTCTGTGAGGGCCACTTCAGGGCCCTGAAGACAAAGAACCAGTCATGGCAAGGTCTAGAGGAAGAGGGATCAAGGTGGAGGGACAGTGAGTGCAAGGCCACCAAGACAAGAAGAAGCTTGATGGGACTGTGGAAGGAATTAAAAGAAGACTGGAGGGCTTGGGGCAGAGAGAAGCAGGAGGAGAGAAAGAGCAGGCAAGGTCAGAGACATGGCCTGGGCCTGTAACAACAGGACCTGGAGACCACAGTCATAAGTTTGGATTCTATTATAGGAATAATGGGAAAACAATGGGAGGTTTTAAGCAGGGAAATGGAAAGGATTTCAGGGAGACAAGGTAGAAACAAGGACATTAGTCTGAAAACAACTGCAGGCATCTAGAAGAAAGCTTATGGTGGCTTGGACCAGGGTGGGACCAGTGGAAGTGGGAGAGGTACGTGGATTCTGACTTTACTTTGAAAGTTAAGCAGAGAGTAATTCCTGGCTGGTTGGATATACTGGATGAAGGAAAGAGGTAAGTCCAGGATGACTTCAATGATTTTGGTCTCAGCAACTGGAATGGTGGACAAACCATCACTGACATGGGGAGGATGGGAGGGAGCTAGTTTAGAAGAAAAGCAATAAAAGGTGAGTTATGATGGTGTTGATTTTGAAATGCCCTAGTGGTGTCAGGTAGGCATTTGGATATTCACCATTATCTGGTCACTGCCTTCATGAGCCACTGGAACAATTATTCATATAAACATTTTCTTTAAATCAACCTTAACTCGGTTCACTTTTTTCTTTAACTCCATGCTGAGCAGTAATATTCATAACATCAAGGGTTTCGTAGAATGCTAGTATTTTTTTCTCAATACACATTAAAATTAATAATGACAAACATAGTTTCCAGGTCCCCTTGAAGTTCAACCCTGACATTTCCTCCATGCCCAACCCCTAGCAAATTCTGGGCACCTAGCATACACAGACTTGAATTCAGCCATTGGCTTTAACACGCAAGAGCCTCCAAGGGCATTCGAAGGGATTGCAGTGGGGCATTCAGAGAGGAAGACTTGGTCCTACAGTTCAGCGAGGCCCTCAGGGCAGCCACCTAACTGCCTCAGTGAGCCCTGCTCAGCCCTCTGCTTGGTAGGGGGGTTTCACAGAGCGGCGCCCACCACCCTTTTCTTAGGTCCATGCGCCCTCTGGTGGCTGGGTTCTCTGAGTCTCTGCACGGGGGGCTTCTGAGCTTATTTCCAAGCTTCGCAAAAGTGAGGGACCCTCTACCTTGGCCTCCTTTCAAGGAAAGGGAAAGGGGTCAAATTAGCTTTAGGCTAAAGGCTAAGGGACAAATAGGTGCTGCTGAGGCTGGACTTAAGCTGGGCTGAAGTGGGGGCAGCAGTCTGCCAGCTAAGCTGAAGCCACCAAGGGTCAGACCAAAAGGGGAGGGAGAGTGGTGGGTAGCAGCAGGGGTTTTTGTTTTCTATAGAAGGTCACCAATGCAAAGAAAAGAACATTGATAGCCATATACAAATAGGGCAATTTACCTTAGGTGGGTATTTTCAGAGGAAAATGAAGAACATTCCAATTCAAATATTTTAAAAATAAGAGCAGAGAACATCAGACTATGCTGAATAAATACAACACATAATGGAAAATGTACTTCAGTTCTTAAATTACAGCCAGTTATGGGAGAGAAGCGGGGGTGGTGGCCAGCAACAGGCAAGAGAGAGTCACGCTCTTGCAGGAAATAACCAAGGAGGGGACTAGGAGTGGACACAGAGAGAGACACTGTCTACCTCGGCTGACATCCAGGTGCTCACACAGGCGTCCAAACCACATCTACACAAGTGCACACACACACACACATTCACATACTCACACACCCCAAGCTTCATGGATATTCTTTCTGTAACTCTTTCATCCTTTTCTCAAAGAACAAACTGTGTTTAGATGAGAAGAGACCAACTGCTAAACAGACACAGCCAGTGTTCAGGACAGTCTCACATAGAAGGCTGTGGTAGGCCTCAGAGAAGAGGCCACTTAACTGAGTCTCAGAGGAAGAAAAGGCAGAAAAGAGTGATCCAGGCAAAGGGAACAGCATGAGAAAAGTCCTAGAAACCTAAGAGAACATAAACATTCAAAGCACCACAAAAGGGGGCACCTGGGTGGCTCAGTCGTTAAGCGTCTGCCTTTGGCTCAGGTCATGATCTCAGGGTCCTGGGATCGAGCCCCGCATCGGGCTCCCTGCTGGGCTGGAAGCCTGCTTCTCCCTCTCCCACTCCCCCTGCTTGTGTTCCCTCTCTCACTGTGTCTCTCTCCGTCAAATAAATAAATAAAATCTTTAAAAAAAAAAAAAGCAGCACCACAAAAGGTGATTAGACTCGAAGATGTCTGGGGAGAAGGTGGGAGCAGAGCCCTGAATCCTGCATCTCAATCCAGTGGGCTCCCCAGATGACCCAGATGAGTCACCTACTTTGCACTGGGGAAAATTAGGTCCAAGATGCAGTGTCTGCTAGATTGATGTGGGCTGGAAATCAGGTACCCATGGGGGTTGGGCAAAGGGTGAACCAGGCTCTAGTGGAAAAGGCTGCAGATTTCTTGCTAAAATCAAGGAAATATTTTTCAGTGCAGCCATCCCCCTTCTTCTGGGCAGTGCCATTCTAGGGCAACAAAACTAATATCTACTCTGGGTTCCAGCATGTAGTGAAACTGAGCTCCTTAGTGTAGCCTTAGCTATGATCATCTTAGCTATGATCAACTGTTGGGTCCCCAAGGACCCCACCTCCTGGTGGCTCAGCCTCTAATAAAGTGAAGGGACTTAGAGTCCTTTCTTCCAGCCCAGGACTCAAAAGGAGAGCATACACATTTGTGTATTCATGTTCCATCATGAATGCTGCCTCCCTACTGCTGCCACTCTCAGGGATCAGGTCTAAGCATGGGTAATCCCTCCATGGAGAGCCCTCCAAGTGAATCTGTCCCTGGCTAGGATTTGTTACCGTAAGGTAGGCAAGAGGCCAAGAAATTACATCTAATGTAAAAGAAGTCTGGCTAGAAGAATGAATTCCAATGAAGATCAGTGGTGACACCTACATCCAGGTAAATTGGACTATATAAAAATTAAAAACTTCTGTGTGTCAAAGGACACAATGAACAGTGAAAAAGCAACCTATGGAAAGCGGGGGAGGAATTGCAAATCATATCTGAGATGGGCTAATACCCAGAATATATAAAGAACTCCTACAACTCAATATGAAAAAACAAACAACATGATTAAAAAATTTGCAATGGACTAAATAGACATTTTTCCAAAAAAGATATAAAAATGGCCAACAAGCAATTGAGAGATGTTCTACATCACTATTTACCAGGGAAATGAATATTAAGAATACAATGAGATACTACCCACACCCATTAGGATGACTACTGTTAAAAAATAAAAACAAAAACAGAAAACAAACGTTGGTGAGGGTGTAAAGAAGTTAGAATCCTAGTGCACTGTTAGTGGGAATGTAAAATGGTGCAGTTGCTATGGGAGACAGTATGATGGGCCCTCAAAAAATTAAAAATAGAATTACTGTAAAATTCAGCAATTCCACTTCTGGGTATCTTCTCAAAGGAAGTGAAGGCAAGAACTTGAGCAGATATTTGTGTATTCATGTGCATAGCAGCATGATTTACAGTAGCCAGAAGATAGAAACAACCCAAGTGTCCATCAATGGATGAATGGATAAACAGAATGTGTTCTATCCATACAATGGAGTATTATTCAGTCTTAAAAAGGAAGGAAATTCTGACACATGCTACAACATAAATGAACTTTAAGGGCATTATGCTAAGTGAAATAAGCCTATCACAAAAGGATAAATAGTGTATAATTCCACTTATATGAGGTATCTAAAGTAGTCAAGTCATATAAACAGAAATTAGAATGGAGGTTGCCAGGTGCTAGCAGGGAGGGAAAATGGGGAGTTGTTGTTTGATGGGGACAGAGTTTCAGTTTGAGAAGATGAAAAATTTCTGGAAATTTGTTTCACAACGTGAATGTACCTAACACTACAAAACCATACACTTAAAATAGTTAATATTGTAAATTTGATGTGTATTGTACCATGATTAATAGATAGACAAATAGACATAGAGAAAGAGATAATAAATAGGCAGGTAGGTAGGTAGGTAGATAGAGGTAAGTGGTATGCATAAAAGCATCTGAGTCTGCACCTAGAGCTTCTTGCCCACTAATTAACACTTGTCCTTTGGGTTCCTAATCAACTGGTGGTACCCACTCAAGTATCTGCTCCTCCAGAAGATCCTCTGCAAATCCCCAGACATAGCCAGTGTTTCTGTCAAGACCCTGCTACTGGCAAATGGAAACATAGGAGTTTGGTGTGTTCGCTCATTGCCCCAGTGAATCAGTATTTTCTGAAAGCCTCCTCTGGGCCAAGCATGTCCCCGAGGCTACAGACAAAGCAGTGAGGGAGAGAGTGTCCTGGGCCTGCCCTCAAAGAGCCCACAATCTGGAGGGGAAACCAGTTCTGTCAAAACCAAACACACAGCATGATAAGAGCCAGAATATAGACTCGCAAGTGCTGTGGGAGTCTAGAGAGGGGGTGACTGACTGCCTAACTGGGAGCCTTCTCCAAGAAGGTGGTGCCTGAGCTGAGTCCTAAAGGACTCAGTGGGGCTTAGGCAGGCAGCAGAAGACAGCAGAGAGTGTTCCAGGCAGAGTGAGTCCTGGATAAGAGGGAAAAAGAGGGGAGAAAGGGAAAGAATGTGAATAGCAGAGCTGAGCAATAACCACAACTAGTTCAAATGAATTTATTGACTTGTAGGTGCCTCTACTGAAGATGTGAACTTGAAGAGTCTCCCACCCACTACCAGCCTCAGGGCTTCTTCAGTAATGCTCTGTATAGAGGGGTGATGGCCAGAGCTCCCACCCACCTCCTTCTCCAGGTGGCATTTCCTTGTTCCTCACTCCCTGCCCTGGAATGGACCAGGAACCAAGAGAATAATGATCTCTCTGGTCGAGAGAAGACTACAGAGACCTCACTCCTGGCTGGCAACATTCAGATGGATGAACAGAGCAGGACTTGGAGTGCCTGATGGAGAGGCAGCCCTGAGTGAGCACACTCCTACCTGCCACCTTCCTTTCCCTGCCTTGAGAGATAGACACAGTACCTATGGTAACTGTCTGCAGTCATTTCTTGAACTACATACATGTGCAGGGAAATAGAGATATTCAGAACACATATTAGAAAAGCAAGGGCCAGAACCAAGTGGGAAGCAGCTATGTGCAAAAGAGCCTGTAGAGAGGGCAGATCTGCAGTAGGGTGCACAGTATCCTGCAGATGGGCTTCTTCAGAGCAGATCATTGCCCAGGCTTCCAGGCCCAAGAGAGACCCCTTCAAGATAGTTCAGCTGCTCCTCTCTTCTTTCCTCAGACTTGGACAAGCTAAAGCTCCTGGAAGCTGAGCCAACATGGTCTGTACTGTGCATAAGCTTGGCTATTAGCCGGACTTGGAGGAGGGCTCCTAGAGGCTTCAAGGAGAATTCAAGAGGGTAATGCATACAATATGGACACCTGCATGGCTCTTCTAGTTCCTGGGGTCAAGGCCAAGGCTGGGAAGGCAGTTGAGCCCAAGCCCTTATGGCTCATCAGCAGCAGCTGGCTCGGGGCTATTCATCCCATCTGACAGGTAATCATCCATATTGTTCTGCTTCATCTTGGTTTCCAGAACTGTAATGCGCTGCTTGAGTTTCTGCTGGGCTCCTGTGTACTCAGCCAGCAGGCGGCCAAAGCGAGTGTACAAGGTCTCCATGTTGGTCTCCAGCTGCTCTAGCTTCTCCTGTACATCTACTTCCATGCTGGCAGCCACCTCATTCTCATCCAGCAGCCCCTCCTTCATCAGGATCTCCCGGCCCCTCTCCTCCAAGACCTTCTTGGCATCAGGGTACTCAGTCACAGCTTCCATAAGATCATCCTTGGACAAGCAAAAGAGATCTGAGTAACCAAGGCTACGGATATTGGCTGTGCGTCGATTGCCCATTTTGCTGCCCTTAATGTTAAGGATACTGATCTCTCCAAAGCAACTCCCAGCCGAGAGAAGGGCATATTGAGTAACACCATCATCAGCCACTACTGCCAATTTGCCTTCCTTGATTATGTACATCTCCTTGCCAATATCCCCCTTGCGGCAAATGTAATCTCCAGGGCTGAAGACCTGAGGACGGAGCTTCAATACCAGCTCCACCAGCAGGCCAGCCTCACAATCCTGGAAGATACGCACTTTTTTGAGGGTGGACAGATGGACATTGATGGCTATCTCAGCCCTCAGCTTGGCTGGCAAGTTCTTGAGAACTTCCCGTTCATCCACACTCTTCTTATTGGTCCACAGGTAGTCAAACCACTTAATGACCTTGGCTTCCATCTCCTTGCTGACCTTTCGGAACTGCATGTAATGTTTGACAGCATCAATCTTGGCCTGAAATTCAGCCCGGGTAGCATTCATGTTGGAGATCATGGAGCCCACGTTTCCCACAATGGTGGCAAAGATGAGGACACCAATCAGGAAGTCAAAGATGACAAATAAGTACTCCTCATCCTTTACAGGGGGTGGCGTCTCCCCAATGGTGGTAAGTGTCAGGGTAGACCAGTAAAGGCAGTAGATGTATTCCCTAGCCAGGTAGCCATACTCAGGGTCAGTGATGTTGGGATAAACCCAGGTGTCAACCCCAAAGCCAATGGACTTGGAGATGGCATAGTAAATGCAGGCATTCCAGTGGATGATGACCAAGATATAGAGGACCAGGTTGCTGATTCGGAAGATGTTGGGGTAACTGGTACGTGTCTCAGTGCGGTCAAAGAATTCAAACATGCGGGCAAAGTGTAGCAAGCGGTTAAAGCGCAGCTCAGGGCTGTGGATGCCCACAGCAAAATAGATCAGGTCCGTGGGAATGATAGAAGCCACATCTAGCTTGAACTGCAGGGTGTGGATATAGTTGTCCCGCAACTTCTTAGGATCTTTGACCAGCAGCCCTTGCTCCAGAAAACCTAGTAGAGATGCAAACCAGTATATCAGCTCTGCCCTCAGGCCTGTCCCTCCCAATAGGCTAATGCTCAGCAAGGGACAAACTGCACATTCATCCCTCCTTCCCAAGGAGAGGTATAGGAAACTCACTAGCAGAGCTGGCCTGAAGGACCCTAAAAGATGACCACCAGGTTTGAACCTCACTAAGCACATGGGGATGTGAGGTTCAAAGAGGAGCAGACACCAACTCAAGTCCCAGCTAGGCAGTTGAGTCTAACACAGTGTCAAGAGGGCTTCATAAAAATGTGGACTCAGGACTTTGGACCTATGGGTGATGCTCCTGCATATGCATCTCAGTTGCTCACCTACCTGTGCGCAATCGGATGAAGAGGTCCGTGATATACACTACATCTGAGAAGTAGTCCAGCACCAGCCACACTAGGTAGTAGCCTTTTTGTAGGTCACTGAAACAGGCTCTGCAGGAAGACAGGACTGGACTTCACCCTCAAAGTCAACCAAGGCCCTCTGGAGGCCTCAAACTGAGTGCCCACTGAGCACAGGGCTTGGGATGGCTACCAGGGACACTGATCAATCACAGTCAGTCTAAAGTCATGAAGAAACTTACTGACAAGCAACTTCTACTCCAATCCTTATTATTACATAGACATCCTTAAACAGACATCCACACTGACCATTACTTGTCTCTCATCCACTGGACTATGAGTACCAAGAAGGCAGAGACCACCTCTTAGTCATTACTCCATACCCTATGCCCTAGTCCAGAGCACCAGGATTTGACAGGTGTGAGTTGAATGAAAAATGAGTCATTGGAAGTATGAATTATAATACACAGCTGAAAAGCCTCCATACCCATCTCTGCAACATACACCTATTGAGAACCCAACACAGACCACTGGCCAATCCAGGTGAGAGAGGAGAGAGTAGCTGGGCTTAACCGAGAGGCAGTGGGAATGAAGAGAGGTTGGAGGCTGCAGGAGTTTTAGGAGGAATTGACAAGACTTGGTGACTGAATGGGTAGGAACCTAAAGAGGGAGCCGAATAAGAGAACCCAGGATGATGACCCAGTGAGTGTACTAGTCAAAGGGAAGAGCAGTTAATTCTGACTACTTGGTCACATTTCAAATAAAACCCCAGCCCCCTCCACTGGTGCACAAAGCCTAGAGAACAGTCCTGTGCCTGCCTGATATTCACTTGAAGTCCTCCAGCCACACTAGGCCATCCTGAGATGGGGTCTTAGCATTTGTTCCTCCTTCCCAGAATGTTCCTTTCACCAGCCTCAGGCACCTAAATAACTGATTCCCTCTCACCATTCAGGTCTCAGCTAAGGTGTCACCTCCTCAGAGAGGTCGACACTGACTGCCCTTTCTCTAGTAGCTTCCTGCCTCAAGTCCCTTAGGCATTTGTTTTGTTCATGTTTACTGCCAGTGTCTCCCACTAGCCTGAGAGCTCCAAGAGAGCAGAGACCATGTGTGTCTTGTTCACCGCATTATCCCCGGCACTTAGCACAGAGCCTGGCATCCAATGGGTGCTCAGTCAAACCCTTGCTGAATGAATAACTGAAGTGGGGGATGGGATGGGGTGGGAAATGATGTCAAGGAAAGCTACCTGTAGAGAGTGGCTTTGGATCTGAAACTGTAAGAAGAATCTCCACAGGCTAAAAATGGGGAAAGGGAATTTTCTCTTGAGGAAACAGCATGTTATGATCCAAGAGTAGTGAGTACTGGGGCTGGGGTATGTCCAGAAGGTGGAACTAGAGAGAAGGCCAGGTCCAGAGGGCTGTAAAGGACACTCTGAGGGCTTCAATTTCATCTGGTGAGCAATGGGGAGCCATTGAAGGGTTTGTGAGGAGGAACTGACATAATCAAATATCAGTTTCTAGCAACCACACTAGTTGCAAGTGTGAAGGATGCATTGGAGGGGGCAAGAGTGCCTACAAGAAATGGCTGCAAGACTATTGTAGTTATCCCAGGGAGAGAGGAGGGTGGCCAGGACAGTATTGGTGTAGATGGAGAAGTAAGAACAGATACCAGGAAAGGATAGACAGCAAGCTTTGGTAGCATATTAAGTTGGGAAGTAGGGGGCATTGGGAGTTAATAAGGCAGAGGGAGGTGCCACTGGCAAACAGGGAATCCAGAAAGAAGGCTGGGTTGGGTGAGCTCTGTATACACAGCTGGGACTGGTGTACTCTCAACCCCAAGGCCTGGGCACTGGGATGCTTTGGCCACCCCCTCCCAGATCCCTCCCTGCTCACCTGGCCACCAGCAGGCACCAGTTGTAGAGGACAAGCATAGCAATGACAAATAGCCAGCGGTAGTACCAGTCCCCAGCTGGATCCAAGACAAATAGTTCAAATTTCTTCCTGAGGAGACAGACAGAGGCCAGGCTTGGGACTAGGTCCTCAGCATGGCAGCACCCCCAGTTCCCAGAGGCCAGGGGTCCTTTAAAAAGTAATTCTTAAGAGGATGTGCAGGGTAGGGCGCCTGGGTGGCTCAGTTGGTTAAGCGACTGCCTTCGGCTCGGGTCATGATCCTGGAGTCCTGGGATCGAGTCCCACATCAGGCTCCCTGCTCAGCGAGGAGTCTGCTTCTCCCTCTGACCCTCCTCCCTCTCATGCTCTCTGTCTCTCATTCTCTCTCTCGCAAATAAATAAAAAATTAAAAAAAAAAAAAAGGATGTGCAGGGTAAAGACTGGGTTGGCTCAGGGCCCCATTTTCAGGGAGCCACAACTTGGTACTGGGCATCTGAGTATAGCTCAGATGGTCAAGGGTCACCCTTCTTCCTATTTTAACCCCACACAAACCCATTGGTTCTCATGCCTTCTGGAGGTCGCTTGCCCATAGGGCAGGGGCATGGCCAGGGGCAGTCTTTTCATTGGGTGGGTCTCAGGGCCTGGGGAAAGACTTCTGCAGGATGGTAATAAGGGCTCAGGGCCTGTTCCCACATCTCTCCTGGGAAGAGAGAGGCACTCCAAGAAAGTGACTGCCACGTGCTTCCTGCCCACCCCACCCTCCCTGTTTGGTCCCTGGTCTCCAGCTCCCAAATCGCTTTCCCAGATGCTACATCCTATCTTGGCAAAAACTCTTTTCCTCCACTGTCCAGAAGTGGGGAATGTCGGCTTGGCCAGACATTCCCAGTCGCCAGTTCATTCCTCAAAGAACAGACCCTCCAGCTCCACCTTCTCCGCCCTCCCCACTCCCTCCTGCTCAGTTGTTCCCAGGCCTTCCCCAGCCAGCCAGACCCCAGCATGGCCTCCTCAAAGGCCCACCTCTGTACCGACATTGCCGCTGGTGTAGGCATACTCTCAGCAGCACTCCTTAATTACACCCTTCTTTGCATTTACTGACTGCTGGAACTGAGACTGGGGTTGGCACACATCCAGGTGCGTTTGCGTTTTGCTTCATGAGCAGCAAGAGGACATCTGGCAAGGGGCAGCTAGGGGAAGAAAAGCCACCAGGAGCTCCCATGGTAATTGGCCCCTGGATGTTGGAAAAGCTGTGAACTAGAGTTAAAACCATAGCAGGTCTCCCCTGCCAACCCGTTTGCCTGCCATGGTAGGGCTTGATATAGACCCCAGTCTTCCTCTGGCAGTGGCATAAGAAACCCCACCAAGCCCTACAATTGCATGCTTGAGAGCCCTTCTAGTCCTACAAGCTGGACAGCTATACTTGGTGCCCTTGCCCTCGCCGTCCTTGTCGCCTTTGCCATCCCCTTGCTGTGTCATCACAGTCTGGAGCTCGGGCCCACGGAAACGCTCCAGGAATGAGTCAGGTCGCAGTTCCTCCTCACGAAAATTCTTGTTGGCCCACTCTCTAATGATCCCCACCAGGCGGACAATCCTAGAGATGAGAGGAAACATGAGCCAGAGAGGAGAATCATGCTGTTCGAAAGGATGTAGGCCCAAGAGTTCACTATCTGGTGAGGGAGATGGAGAAGGGACCTTGGAAACAGGCCAGTCTATGATGTCTGCCATGTTAACAGTTGGGATGGGGGTCAGCACTGAGGGCAGGGGCTGGGGTTCAGGTATGACTCTGAATGCAGCCTGAGGGGCAAGGGGTTGCTCTGAGAAGACTTCCTGTCAGAGGTGCCATCTCAGTTGATTGTGGAGAATAAATAGTGGTTTCCAGGGCAAGATAAAGGTTGTGCTAATGGAGGGCAGACCAGGAGGAATATTGATCCAGGTTTCCTGAGACCTAGGCTGCAGATCTCAGGACCCTCTACATAGACCTCTTTGCTGGGAAAGATTCCCCCTTTCCCAATGCTGAGACAGACAACTCTGAAGGCAATACTCCACTGACCACTCCCAGCTTGCTCACAGGAACCTCCTCAGGAGAAAAGTGCTTCCCAGGGGTCTTAGAAGAAAGGTTCAGTGGGACTGAGAGAAGGTGAGTTATGGTAGTCACTCTAACAGGCCTCATGGGCAGAAGCAGGTAGCAGGAGGGCAGTGGTGGAACCCACCTGCGGAAGCCACCCCTACCCTGCTGGGGGGCATCCATCTCCGCCAGCCTCTGCAGTTCTGAGGAGGTGTCATCGTCAGCTGCAGACTGTGGCCTGTAGAGGAAGAAGCAGAGCTGACCAGGGTTTCTATGGGCATACCTTGTCTCCTATCAGCACTTTTCTCTCCCGGGAGGTGCCTAGAAATCCCATAGCCCCTTTTTAGAGGGTATCCTTAAGCCAAAAGATGGTTTGCTCTGTGATAATGAGGCAGAGCTGGGAGAAAGTAGAAGCCTCCAGGCCATCTCTGAAATGATCCAGCCTCAGCAGACTCACCTGCTGCTGGTCCTGTGGTCATCTTTGCCATTGGCCTTGATGACAGGAGGTGCGTGGTGGTTGTGGTTATTGGCTGGGGAACTCTTCACACCATTGGATTTTTCTGTCATCCTCCATGTACAACGAGTATCCTCACCTGCCAGGGAGATGGCCAAGAGGAAGGTCACAAAGGATCTTGGATACCATATAAGGCAGAGGAGGTACAAGTGAGCAGTGAGAACAGAACCAACGCTCACCTGGCAAACCCCAGCATTCTTGGGTACTGCTATGGCAATGCGGGACAGGGGAATTCAGCATTGCCTAAATACCAGGCTCTAAACACCAAGAAAATGAAGATGCTGTCTCCACTCTGCCAGGTAATTTAAAAGGCAAACAACACTAAATAATTTGCAAAATGTGCTTATTTTTCTTTCACCCCGGTGAATTTTTTGACATATGAACTATCAAAACTAAAACAAAACAAAATGGATTAAAAAAAAAAAGATGGTATGCCTGGGCAGCACAGTCAGTTGAGCATCCAACTCTTAGTTTTGGCTCAGGTTGTGACCTTGGGGTGCTGAAATTGAGCCCCGAGTTGGGCTCCACACTCAGCAAGGAGTCTACTTAAGATTCTCTCTCCCTCTCCCTGCCCCTCCCGCTTGTGTGCTTTCTCTCTCTCTCTCAAATAAACAAATTAATTAATTAAAAAATACTGTCTAAGACATCTTCTGGTGCCCTGGCTTTCCAGATGTCTGGCACATGCTTAGGATGCTGAGCACCTCCAAACCAGCCACTGTCCCCAAGCTCCTGACCCATGGGAGGAAATGTATCTCCTTGGCCCAAAGCAGTTGCCTCTCCACCACTCCCCCCTGCTCTTTGGTTCTCCTGACCCAAGACCACCTCAGAGCTCATGCTCCTCAGGTGGGAGTTCATCTCTCATTGACTTCTTCAACCAGTGGTACTGTCTCTGGCGCTCCTTCCTCTCAGCTCTAGTCACATTCTTCCCAGTACCCTCCAAGTAATGTTGCATAAGCTGAGAAACAAAGAGGAGCCCAGGGTTGGAGCAGGGAGTGAGGAGGAGAGAAGGGAGAACTCCCATGGGCTCCATAGGCAGTAGTACCAGTCATATGACTTTCTCCTTTGGGCTACAGGGAGCCTTGGAAGAGGTGAGCAGGACCATGGCTAGAACAGCATTATATTCTAGAAAGATCCTCTGGCTGCTATGTAGAGACTGGATTATATGGGGCACAAGATTGGAGGCAAGGTGGTAAGGAGAAGGCTGAAGAAGATGGTGCCAAAGGAGCCCAAGACAAGTGGGCAGTGTGGAGAACTATTCAGGAGGGAGAAAGGACAGGACTCAGAGATGGATGGGGTATGGAGAGCACTGGAGAGCAAGTGGGTGGGATTACACAGAAAGAAAATACAGACTGAGGGACCAGGTCAGAGCTCTGGAGAACCCCAAAGTTTAAGATATGAGTAGAGGAGGAGGTATTCACAAAATAGACTAAGAAGGAGCAACCTGAGAGGGAAAAATCCTGAAGAGAGACAGGTGATTACATTCACTCTGCAACGTTTCTTGCCATGGGGTCAGGGAGGCTGGGGAAAGAGATTCAGAGCAGCTCTTCCCTGCTCAGGTTGGTCAGCATGTCCCACCAGATTTGATCAGAAATGGGCAGCACACACACCCCCCCGGGTTGCCTATGGCCCCTACTGCTGAAACCCTGCCACACTCCTCATCACCTCATCCCCCCCATCTACCCGTTCCAGCTTCCAAAGCTGTCACCATGGTGATGGCAGACACACCAAGCTCTATGGTGAGTGGTAATAACAAGCAGCCTCAGAGCTGCTCGCTTGGTGCTCTCTGTGGGACTACAGCACTGGGATGCTAATGAGGGCACCTGAGGGATAAGAACCAGCATCTCTGAGTCCCTGTTTAGACCCTAGAGGCAGCAGACCATGGAGACAGAAAGTTCCAGGCAATGCAAACAAAGGTGGTACCACTCACACTGATCAGAGTTGGCCTCAGTGGAGCACTGTTCAGTGAATGAATAGCAGGGGTACAGGTGGGGCAGTAAAGGGCAAGTCCTTTGCAGGGATGGAAGAGACACTGGCGTGAGGAGGCTGGACCCAGAGTGGAATGTGAGCAGAGGAGGCCAAGCCAACCCAGGGAGGCTGCAAATACCAGAAAGAGGACTTGAGGCAGCCTCTCACTGATAAAGATCCAGTGCAGGCCCTGCCGACCACCACTTGGACCTCTTCCTTACTAATCATCCCTGATAGCAGTGGCCCTCAGCCCACAATAGAAATAACTGTGGGGGCACATGGCAACATTTATAGCCTCTCTAAGGTTCTAGCACCAAGACAGATTCTTCTCCCATTATTCCTGCTCCTTCTCTGCTATGAACAGTCCCTTCCTTCAGTCTGATTGTCCAGCAGCTGCCCCGCCACACACATTCCTGTTCATCAGAACCACCCCCTCAGGCTGCTTGCCAGGGAACAAAGGCAGGCAGCTATCTCCTGGCACTGTAGGCAGCTAGGCCAGTGGTTCTCAGCTGCACACTCTCCAAGAAACTTCATCTAGTCCTAAGGCTTCCATTACCATCATGTCCCAAATTAAGGTCCCAATTCAGGCATCTCTCCCAAGCTGCCCACCCATATCTCCAGCTGCCTGCTAGACATCTCCTTTGAGGCACCTCAAATGCAACATAACTAAAACTAAACTTGATACTTTTACCTACAAATTGGCTTCTCCAAGTTACCCATCTCATAAAGGGGGGCTGCCCTCTACCCAGTCATCCAAACCAGAAACTTGGATGTCAACCATAATTCCTTATTTCCTTCAATCATCATACCCAGACAGCCTCTGTCCTCAGTCAATTGTCCCCCAAAAGTGTCAAAGATCTGTCCCTCTACTGCCCTCCATTCCCAAGGCCCTGGCCTGGTCTCGAGCCTTGACTGTTGCTCTGCAGACATGCTACAGCAGAGTCTGACTGCCTCAATCCTCACCAGGCTCTGGAATGGAGGGGAGACATGGACATCATCAGGGTTTGCTGGGAGTTAAAGCTCTCAGAGGGGATGAGAGCAGAGAAGGAGGCTGAGGATAACATTCTCAAGACCAGCAAAGGTGACATGTGGCCCAAGGAGCTGAAAGAGTGGGGGAAATTGGTGACCTTATCAAAAGCAGCCTCCCATCCTTTTCCCCTCTAGCAGCTATTATTTTGTTTTTTGTATTTACAGATTTGATTCTGCTGGTTGGTTGTTGGTAGGGAGATGGGCAAAATGGGTGAAAGGGGGTGGGAGATACAGGCTTTCACTTACATAATTAATAAGTAACAAGGATGAAAAAGGTACAGTGTGGGGAATATAATCAATGGCATTGTAATGGTGTTGCATGGTGATAGATGGTAGTTACACTTGTGGTGAGCACAGAATAACATAGAGAAGTTGGATCACTATGCTGTACACCTGAAACTAATGTAACATTGTGTGTCAACTATACTTCAATTTTCTATTTAAAAAAAAAAAAAAACAGCCTCAAGGAGTAGGGGTAAAAGACAACATGTTTTGCAGGGTTTCATAATGAGTAGTAGGTGAGGAAAAAAAGATATGAATATGTCTAACTCTTTCCAGAAGCTTGACTGAGAGAGAAAGGAGAGAGAGTAGAAACTCGAGAATGTGGGGTTGCAAGAGGTTCTCTGTGGTGCTCCTGTTATTCTTTTAGTGAGATAATAAAGCAGGTATAAAAGTTCTGAGGAGGGATTCAACAGATAATGAAAGTATCTGTGCATTTGACCAACTGCAGGGGGAGCCTGATAGATTCCCTGGGTTGAGAAGACAGACAAGAGTATCCAAGGAGACCAAAGGCAGCTGGAGTTTGCAGAACAGAGCACTGGGGAAGAGAAAGTTGCACAGAGAGAGAATTCTGGAGATCTGCAGAGTCCCTTTCAAGTTTTCAGCTGAGCATTTATCAACACACACCTATGAGGAAGGAAGTTATCCATGGCTGGGGAACGAACCATTCCAAAAAATTACAGGTTACAGTTCCCAACCCTAACACAGGGCTTGGAATAGTGTCTGATGCCACCAACTAGACTGGAAAACTTAATAATTCATGGGGTATCTGGTGGTGTATCCAGAAGGGTCCTGCTACTGTAGTGGGGAATAATTTGTTCCTAGACTGAACACTGTTCTGGTCCCACTGAAAAAGTCTGAAAAGCAAGACTCAAAAGGATCAAACTTTCCAAATAAGTTCACTTCATCCCAGAGCAAGACTCAAAAATATCTTTTAAAATAATAAAAAAGTATCCAGCATCCAACAAGGTAAAATTCACAATGTGTGGCATCCACTCAAGAATTACCAAGCATATAAATAATGTCTCCATAATGAAGAGGAAATGATCTATTAATTAAAACACACCCAGAACTGATACAAATATAGAATTACCAGACAAGGTTGTTAAAACAGTTAATATAACAAAGATAAAAGAGAATGATAAAAAGAAAAATCAAAGCACCATTGAGCTGTGGGACAACTGCAAGTGGCTGCATATAGGTGTTGGTGAAGTTCCTAAAGGAGGGGGAGAGAGAAAAAAATATATGAAGAAAAAATGGCCAAAAGTCTTCCAAGTTTGACAAAAACTATTAAGCCCACAGATACAAGAAGCTCAATGCTTCTTTCTAAGCATAAGAAACATGAAGAAAACTACACCAAGGCACATTATAATCAAATACCCCAAATCCATTGATAATGGGAAAGCCTTAAAACTAGCCAGAGAAATAAAACATATTATGTACAGTCACAAAAGTAAGGATGAAATCAAATGTCCAATAATAAAGGTAAGGACCTGATGGTAATAAGGAAAATCCTTCTGCTGAGCTTCAGGGTTTCCTTCCAACTTCCAACTGGACATTACTCTCTGGCTACCCTTGGACAGGTGCAGTTCATCTTGTCCCAGATCACACTGAATTCACCACCATCAGCCCTTAAACAGACATTTGTGACTGACTGAGACTTCAAGCCTTCAGCCTCTGGCCTTCAGGGTGGCTTGGCACTCAAGCTTCTCCCTAAAGAGCATGTCCAGGTTCATTCTCCCTGTGCACAGCTTCCTGCCAAGTTCCCAAAGTCCTACAGTGAAGCCTGAGTCCAGACCATGCCACCTTTTTGCCAACACCCCCCTGCACTAGATTGTGCACTGCCTGAGGGCAGGCATCAGGATCTGCATTGTTATACAGTGCCTCCTCATACAGCACTGCAGCTGGTTCCTGGAAATTGCCCCACACATATTGATGGAAGGAAGGAAGGGATGGAGGGAGGGGGGAGAACACATAAAGGTTAGACCTTAGTGCAGTTCTGAGGAATCTCAGAAGGCAGAGCTTAGAAGAGGGAACTGCTAGCAAGGAGATGCTCCAGTGAATCCTTCCAGGTGACTGGGTATCCCAACTTCTTTTATAGTCCAGGCCATTCTGGCCTCAGATTCAAGTTAATACCAGCCAGATTTTTTCTGATTGGGAAGGGAACTCTTCCATGACTGATAGCCTGGAGAGGCAGGCTCCGAGTCTCAGCCAGAAGCTAGTGCCCCAGATATTAAATTTCAGCCATTACAGCAGAGAAAGTCCTAGGCTGTAGGCAGAGAATGGTACCAAGGGGTGAATCATGCACATCATGGGTGGCAGGGCAGTAAGGACAAGCAAGCAGGAAAGCAGAGAGGTAGGCAGGCAAGCAGACAGCGACAAGGAGAGCCAAGAAGAAGCTAGAACCTGGGGATGCAGGGACAGTTTCTCATTCGTTGAGCAACTACCGTGTGCTGAATACTTGACCTAAGTTAACTCATTTAATCCTCACAACAACCTGACAAGTTTGATGCTATTATTATCCCTACTGCACAGATTCACACCTAAGCAATCTCGCTCCAAAAGCACACTCAGCCACAGGGCCAGCCTGGCAGGTGAACAGAGCCAGGGACTTGGGTATGAGTACCAAGAGGAGAGTTAGGTCAGAACTGCACCAAGCACTGCAGGCTCTTGTGAAGCTGAAGTTGCAGTGATACTGCTAAGTCCCAGAACTAAGGACAGTGTCTGGTACTTCTTGAATGGATGAGGGAATCATCTACATGACAAATTCCAAACTCTGCATTTGGGCATTCAAATCCCTTCTGGATCTCACCAGACCCACCTTTGCAGCCTCATCTCTTGTGGGGTCATCTTATGTTGGAACCTGGTGGGGTGTGGCTAGGTCTTGTCCTGGCAGTTCTGAGGCAACCATGGCATCCAAAGGTCAACCAGGTATACACCTTGTCAGCCAGTTGGGGTTCAACTCAAAGCACACGTGCCCAGTCTAAGCACTCAGTGTCAACTTCCTCTAGGGAAGGCAGCCACCACCCAGGAGGCCTCACCTAACAAGTAATGCTAAGGACTCTGCTCATGCTCTGTCAACAGCAGGGCCAGGACAGTGGCAGGAAATCTAGAGACCAGGCCACCCCAACATTAGCTGTCTCTTACGGCCACAGGCCAATATGGATGGAGCTGACACTTCCTGGATGGAGCTGACACTTCCTGGTCTGGGGTCAAGCTCAGCTGAAGGACCAAAATGGAGAGCCTGTCTCTGCCCCAGGCCAGGCTCTGGAATCTTCCCTCAGCTAGAAGCTCTAAAAACTTCATTGCAGATGCTTTTGCCCAAATGGCAGAGGGGCTGGCTCCCAAAGCCTGAGAGACCTGCAGTAGACACTCTCCCTTCTGAAGAAGCCAGGGTGCATTTGAAGGACTGAAAGCAAAAACTGTAATCCAGTAGGGTTTCTGGGAGAAGCATTACATAACCCCTGCCCCTACCTCCATTACTTCTCATATGCAGAGAGCCATGGAGCTCCAGGTGGCATACCCCCCATACTTTGAGGCTGGGATGCCCAGAAATGCCCTGGGCCAGGCAGAGTGGAGGTAGGGGTGGGTTGTAAGGTGCATAGGCTTTTCCTTCTCTCCTACCAAAGCCTGCCTGGCCAAGCAGCCCCTCAGCCCCTCAGGCCCTGTACTCCAAGTCTTCTCCAGTCACTCTCCTAGAAGAGAACAAAGACTTAGCTGCCTTGGGCCAAGCCTAACATGGCACTCTGTGTCTTCATACTCCTAGAGGCCCCAGGATTTCATTCAGCTGCTTTGACAAGAGACAATGTTTCCCCACACAGCCACTTTCCCTCAGCTGGGAAAGACCAGTCATATGAAAGCCCATGTCAACACAGGCTCTAAGACCTGCACACTTTCATGGGCTCCAGCTCCTACTCCATGGAGGCCATCAGCTCTGGCTACAAGAAGGTGCCAGCCCTTGATCAGTGTCTGCCTCAACCCAATGCCAGCCCCTTTCCTTACCAATCAGATGACTTCAGAGGCAGGGTGTCCCTTGACCACAGTCAGCATCCATTGGCCCTTCTGTGAAGCCTCCAATCAGAGACAAGCCCCTGGGGGCTCATCAGTGCCTGAAGCCAGCAGTGACCTCCTGGTGTTCCTGTTCCCAGGCCACTGGGGTCCCTGAACCCCCACACAGCTGGCAGCTTCTCAGAGAGCTGCCTCACCCTGCCTGACACCAGCAGGGGAGACTGACAGTGGCTCAGAGGAGCTCATGCCCATGGCTGCAGCAAGCTCAAGACCCTGGCCCAGGGTGGCGCCCACCCACTGGAGAAGCTGTCGGGCCTGCTGGCTGGATGCGTGACCCTCTCACTATGGGCCCCGTACACCTTAGGCTGTAAGCAGGTGAGGGCTGGTTGCTGGGCTGCCTGACTGTGGAAGCTGCTTGTCTGCTCAGACCCAGGAGCCAGCCCCTCCCAAGCTCCCTGAGGAGCCCTCGCTTACATGGAGCATGCATCACTCAGGGCTTTGTGTCTGGGGACTCAAAGCTGCCAGCTCACTGCCCCCATGCACCTGCCTCCCACCTTGGTCACAGTCCTGGCCAGCCTACCTGCCAGATGACAAGCCAGGAAGAAACCTGGGAGAGAAAAGAGGTTCCTGGGGTGGAGCAAGGTTGGAAAGGAAGCCATTCCTTCTTCTCCAGGGCTCCCTGGACTTGGCCTCTAAGAGGGGCCATGGCTGGGGAAGTGAAAGAGGGCAAAAACCCTTGGGTGGCAAATCATTAGCTCCTTTTCAAGAGGCCAGGTACAACAAAGCCCCCTCTGTGCACCTCACATCTTTCCACATGCCCACTTTCTTCTGCCTGGGAAGCCAACCTGAGACAGAAGAACCAGAATATTGAGTTTCAGCATCTGCATCTGCCAAGGCTGGCAAGAGTTTAAGGGCCAGCCCAGTGGGGCAGGCATGACCAGAGGTTTACTGCTTTCCCCACCTGCACACACATCTGGGGAACCGGCCCATCTCTCAGTGGGTTGTGTGGGGTGGCTTACATGAGATCCCATGCACAAAGCCCAGGACACATACAGGTACACATATCTATGCAACACTAGGAGGTCACTGATGGCTGTCACATATGTGACAGTGAGAGTTTGCAAGGATGCACACCAAGCTGACCATGGGAGTTAGTTCTATAGCAGGGCTTAACACTGTGGGACAAGGGGCTTCTTTAGCTACACCTGTAATGTTTGCCTTTTTCAGGAGGATATCATCAAGCAGGACTCGTGTAATTATTTTTTACATGCAATGTGCTAGCTCATAGTAGGTGCACCAGAGAAAGTAGTGGTCAGAATTGACTTACTTTTATGCCAGAGGCTTTTCCACAGTGGGCATGCCCTAAAGACCAGGCTTGTAAGACCAAGGCAAGTCCAGCCCTCAATTCAGGAGGCCAGAATTGCTCTCCAGGGACTCTGGTCAAGATGCCATCCTACCAGCCCTTTATTTCTGCTAGATGCCAGAGATACAGAAGGCAATGGAAGTTAGTCCCTTCCCTTTAGCAACTCCTGATCCAGTGCAGGAACCAACTACGTACCCCTCTAATGCCAAGCCTGGGCAGCCCAGGGGAAGTTTCACAGAGGAATGATAAACAACACACTGCAGAAGAACCCCCTCCCCCACAGCCAAGTATGAATGAGTCCTTCCCCTCTCCCACCAGCCCATGGGGAAGTTCAAGGCTTCTTGGGAGATGGGTTGGGCTAAATAGCATCAAGGGGGTAGATGAATGCGACAGATTTTAGCCAGAAGGCTTGGTAGGAGGTGCCAGCCCCTACAATAGGGCCCCTCACAGAACTCTGCAGAGGAGCCCACTGCCTATCTCCCAGGTCATCATGGAGGCCATCATGGGGCAGCTCTTGCCTCTGTAGATGGAGCAGGCAGGCAGGGCTAGCAACAGCCAAGCAGTCACACCACAAGGTAAGGTATGGAGGGTAGCCAGGGTCTAGGCAAGTGCTCCACCTTGGCTCACCTAGCCCAGGAGGCATTTCTCCAGAGGACTGCCACACTGTTTATTTGCATCTCAGCTAAATTGCTCCCAAGGGAGAACCTTTGTTTTGCAACATATTTTTAGCCAGACTTCTTTTGAAAACATGTCCGTGTCTGCTCACACACACACATGCACACCCATGTCCCAAAGGGTAGGCCTTGCCCTGACCCGCAGCAGCCTTCTCTTCCTCTGAGCCTTCTGGCACAGCCAGCTGGAACAGAAGAAAGGGGCAACTTTCAGAGAGCCACTCAAGGGCAGGACTTCTGGCATCCTTAAATCCAGGCCTCTCCACTCTGCTTGGCTGGCCTCCTTCCATGTCCTTAAAGGCAGTGGGGACTTTGGGATTGTAGCTGTTGCCCAATAAGTCCCTGCACCTTTGGGCCCTGGTCTGCCCTGAGGCTGTGGGGAGGGGAGGGGTGGCCTGCAAGAAGGTTCCCCAGCCTTCCTCTTAGTCCTCAGATGATTCCTGGGCACCAGGGCCCATTTGGAGGTGGCAGGGAGGCTCCAGGTTCTCCCCAGGCCTCTTGGCTTTCCCAACTAGAAACACTTGTGTCTGGATGCCACTCTCTCCCCATTCCACAGAGGGCTCTCCTCTGGCACTCCATTACCCTCTCTACTCTGGGACCAGAGAGGGAAGTTCCCAACCGTTTCTTCATTAAGTGTTCTTGTCTCCACTTTCGGCAGGGTCCAAGCCCCAATGGCCACATGCATGGTATCCCACAGGGCTAACAGGAGGCCCCTGAGAGTCAAGAGTAGAAGAACCCCCTCATTGTATGGGGGCCATTGATCACCAGAGAAGGGTGGAGCAGGGACAAAGTAGGCTTACAGCTCCAGTCTCTGTCTTTCCTTCCCTTCTTCCTTCCATCCCTGTCCCAGTCTCTCTCATCCTCCCTGTCCTCCCACTATCTCTATCTCTGTCTTTCTCTCTCTGTCTCTGTCTCTTTCTCTTTCTCTCTCTCTCTCTCTCTCATACACACATACAGACACAGACATACACACACATACAGTCATGTTTATTTTATATCTAATGACTAACATACTTTCCTACCTTTATAGATGGAGATGCCCTGACAGATTAGGAAGGTCCAGTTAGCCACTAAAGCCAATAAGAACTTTCTGGGTCCCTGCCCCCCAAGAGATGTGTATTTATCTCTTGGCCCCAGGGAAAGGGGCAACAGTTTTTCCCAAAGCCTCCTGCAGCCCAGCACATCTGCCCCATGGTCGGGCCCTAAGCAGCAATGCTCCCATTTGCTCAACCCAAGTCCCACTGTCCTACCAGCAATCTGCCCTGTGTGAGGTTAGCTTCATGGGGCTGTGGACATGGGGGAGAGGGGTTCAAAGCCCCTCCATGTGACCTCTCATCCAGCCTCCACAGCTGAGTAGGGGTCTTGCCCTCAGTCAGTCTATATGAGACAGGAAGAGCTCGAGGCTGGAACACAAGAAAACCCATTCTAGACCTGGATGACCCTGGACGATGTTCTCCCTCTCCAGGGCTCAATTTCCTCCTGGGCAAATGGAAAGGTTTCTGGTGCATTCCAGGTTTCCTCTGATTGAGTCCCTGCAATGCCTGGCCCAGAGAAGCTGTTGAAGAACAGCTTACCCACAAGCACTCACTGTCATGAGCCCAACAGGAAGGACTTTGCGAAGCTCTGCCCCTAAAAAGGCTCCCTGCCTGGGCGGGGGACTTTGAAGAGGAGGGAAGGGAGGGAACCAGGACCCTTGGGTTGGGGCATCAGCCTGGTCCCTGCAACAGTGACTTTGTCCAGAGGGGCTGTCCCTACATGAATCCTGGATGTAAGAAGCTCAACCACCAGTGTTTGCTGCTATCAGTGAAATTTTATTGAGTGCATTTTCTGTGTAGAGCCCTGTACACAAAGTGGAAGAAAACTGGGAATGCAGAGCCAAGCCCCTGCCACAGAGGATGGAACAGAAGGGACACTGAGGGCACAGAGGCAAGTTTCAGCTCTGAGATGGTCACTATGGAGCCCTGATGGGCAAGCAGGAAACACCTGCCACTGGTGTTACTCTGGGGACGAGATGCCACCTTCCTCACCCTCCAAAGTGGCTACATTTCAGCCCATTCAGACTTTTGGAATGCCACACTTCTTTTACCTCCCAGCTGCTAGGGCCTCCCCCAGGCAAGCTGTGTAATCAGAGTTAGAAAATGGCTCTGACGCTGCTAAGGACTGCGGGGTGATGGAAGGAAGATGGACAAGGGCGGCCCAGGGAGAAAAGGGAAGAAGAAGAAGGAGAAGTGGGCTCAGGCGGCATGAGGCATCACTGGCGCATCCACAGCCACAGGTTGGCGACGCAGGCCGACACCAGCATGGTGAAGAACAGAGCATCCCTGTGGCGCCAGGTGGCACCCTGGTCCTCCAGGGCTCGCAGCCGGCTGGTGATCACGTGCAGCTGCAGAGACCAAAGGGGCTGGTGAGTGAGATTCTCCTGGGGAAGCCAATGGCTCACCACTGGGGACAGTATGAACTTAGTACAGGAAGGGGCTTTGCTGCCCTTTGGGAGGCCAAAGTGCCTCTGGATGAGAAACAGGCAGAGCAATTGAAACCAGGGGCTGGGGTGGGCCCATGGGACCGAGGGCCGGGCTGCCTGCGTTCGCAGGCCCAGCGGCCTTGCCCCCACATTGGTGTTCACCCAGTTGTCTGGACGAGTCCAGCCTGTCCGAGCTGTGCGGGGGGAGGTGGGAAGGGCATTTCAGTCCTGGGCAGGCGGGCATGGGGGCAGCTGCAGTACCAGAGTAAAGGCTCCAGGATGGGTGACACTCGGGGTTCAGAGACAGCCACCAGGGCAGATGTCCCTCCGGGCCTGCTGTGTCCTCTCCTTGAGAAGACAACCCCTCCCTCAGACCTCTTAACACCATTCTCTCTGCACAGATTTCTATCCTCTTCTGTTGCCTCTTCGTCCCCCTTTTGACTTCCCCTATTCCCTTCCCACACATCTCAGGGAGAGAGGCAGGGCTGAGGCTGCCATCAAGATGGGACACTAGAGCCCTGAGGACTGGGAGGAAAGGAAGGGGAGCCTAACCTCACCTCCACAGCTAGAGGCTAAGATGACTTCAAGGGGGGTGGTCTCATTGCTGCTGAGGCCCACCTGCCCCAAGACACCATGATTCTGCTTCCACCCTCCCAGTGGGTCCATAGCACAAGAGACGCTTACCTGTCTTCTCATGACTTCCATCTCCAGTCCATTTAGCTCTTCCAGGCCAATCTCTGCCACCCTATCTGCGTCTGGGTTGCTGGGAAATAAGAAAAGACAGAGGGTTGAGAGCTGCTGGTGGTCCCAGGCCAGGCATGGCAGGGAGCATAGGAAGGCTATGAGGGCAAGCGGGTAAAGTCAGGCGTTTTTCTAAGCAATGACTGTCATCCTGAGTCCTTCACTTCCTGGGTAAGCAGATCCTGGGACCTGAGGGCTGGGAGCCACCCCAGCCCAGCCTCAGTGCGCTCAGAGGCCCCAAATGGGCAAAAGACCAGGAGGTTCAGGGGCTATGGTGAGGAGACAACAGAGCCCCAACATTCCAAGAATAGCCAGCTGCTCACACCTTCCTGGTCAGTCTGTTTGCTAGCCCATCTGGTCCACCCTGGTCCCTGCCCAAAGAGCTCCAGCTTTGCTCCTGCAGGATCCCTGGGATCTTTCTTACCGCTCATAGTGGAATCTCATGTTTTGGAAGCCACCAGGATACTCCTGGGGGTTGGCATCACCATGGCCTGGTTCTCTCAACATTCTGGGCGTTGGCACCTGGGGCCCCTAAAGAAAGGAATGGTCAGTAAAAGTAGCCCACTCAGTCTCAACTGAGCAGCTGCCCCCCACTGCCTAAGACCAATGGTGCACCCTATCAGGAGTCACGTGGTACCTGATCCTCTGGAATCAGGGGTTGGCAGCTTCAGACCACTAGAAGAGCTTGGGAATCCCACAAGTTGGCCAATTGCCACAACTCCGCCCATACCATGCTCCTCAGTAGCTTCTAGCCATCCAAGCTATGGGGAAAGAAGAGCAGTGACAGGGATCCCTGTCCTCTGCCAGCACTGTCACATGCAGACATCAGCTGAGTCAGAGAGGAGAATGGAAAACCTCAATTTTAGAGCCAAGGAAACTGAGGCCTGACAAATGACTGTACTTCCCAAGGACACACAGTAAGTGTTGGAGGTCAGGATAGAACCCTGGCCACTGAGAGACCATAACCTCCTTCTCTGGGTGAGCACAGCCATCCCAGCGGCTTTCATTTTTCTCCATCTGCTAATGACTACCTGGAGTGGATGTCTCTGGCCCACAGCTCTGGGGCTAGGGTATCTCATGCCTTGAAGAGCCAATGTGCGATAGAGGAACAGAACATGCCAGACCCACCTGGATTCAAATTTCAGCTCTAGGTTTCCAGTGCAAGATGAAAAATTTCACAAGCTATTTGATTTAACCATGCCACATGCCACCCTGTAAGCCCTTATCAACATCAAGTCGTTAAATCCTCTTCATGGCCCTTCAAAACAGGCATTACTATCATCCCATTTTGAAAGATTGGAAAACTGAGACACAGAGAGGTCACATTACTTGTCCAAGTCACACAGATAGTAAGTAGCAGAGCAGTCATTTAAAGCCAGGATATTTTGCTCCAGCTCCAGTGGTCGTGCTTTTAACCATTATACCAGGACGCCCCATATTGTATACCACTGAAGGGGAACTTCAGACTCCATTAAAATGAAAGTGAAGACAGTAAAATGGTATAAAACCTGTAAGAAAGAAGATAACAGGAGAGGAGAGGCCACAAATGATGACTGTGGCATTCAGAGAGTGCTGAAAACAGAGCCAAGGGAAGCAGGCCTTGTGGCTCAGAAGCAGATGGGGAGCAGTAGAGGAGGGAGTCCTCCTCCTGCCAGTGGCCAGAGAGGACCCAGACCTGGAGGCTGCAGGGACACTGGGGTGGTCTTGAAGACCTGGTGGGTGGGGGTGGGGGACAGCTGCCTTGGCTTAAGGTCTGTACATGGAAGAGTCATCCAGCCCTCTTACTGCACCTGGCTGGCAGCCAGGCACTTTCCCCCGAGTTCAAACTTGAGCTAAATGAATGGAGAAGCAGGGGTGGTTGTGCCACAGAACAGAGTCCTCTCCACTCTGGCATTTACAGGTGCCTCCTGCACAGCCCACCTTGCTGAAGTAGAACCTGCTGTCTCACAGACCTCACCAAGACATAATTCTTGGCTGGCGCTATTTGCCTCATTCTTAACAAGGAATTAACCTTGTTAATTCTTAACAAGGATTAACCTGTCACCTGAGAAATATCTGCATCCCTCCTATGTTCTTAAGAGCAATAGTAAACTGCAAGGTTGAATGATTTCTATATAAAGGATTTTCATAGGAACTTTGCCATCATGCTCCATTTGTTGTAATAATGCAAAATTTCTCTTTCTCAAAAGTGCACACAGATATTGGTGTGACTTTTTCTGTGTGTACTTGACAGTCATGCTATTTTATTTTCCTCCTCATCTTCTTCTTACAATACCTCAAAAATAGGATGAAAATGACAGTATGTGTCAAGAAAACCCCAGGACTATAAAGGAGAATTTGATTGAGAGTTTCTCTTAGAACAATTTCTACACCATCCCCTTGATTTTCCTACAGATTGGGATCAGAAAGACAAAAGGTTTTTTGAGAGATCTGAAGGCAAATAAGGATGAGTAACTGGTGGCTTGGGTTTGTTTGTTTGAAATAACATAGTTTGTTTTTAACACATAAATATAACAAGAATTAATGTGACAACATCTGCAAGTCGATGATAGCCTATTGTGGTTTCCATCATAAGACAGGTCTAACTGTTCAAAACCAGTTGTCTTGTTGCTTTTTTGTTTTTAATTTTAGAAACCCTTTATTTAGAATTATATGCATTGTAAAACATAAGACTTTTATAGCAATTTGATGGAGATTAAGAAAATCTATGAATTTCAACAAGTCCTAGCTTCCCTCTACTATTTCAAAAAGTGTTATTTTTATTTTCATGTACTTTTCAAGGCACACTAGTTCCCCCACACCCAAATCAGCGGAACACCATTATGAAATTTTTTTGTCCTTTCATGTTGTGGTTCTCTCAGAGGTGGTTACGGTTCCATTTTTTTTTTTTTTTTTGGCTCAAAAGTAAATGATAAATAGAATTGATAAATTTCTTAATTCTAAATGTCTAATTTCTTTTTTAAAAAGATATGTTATTTATTTATTTGACAGAGAGAGAGACAGCGAGAGCAGGAACACAAGCAGGGGGAGTGGGAGAGGGAGAAGCAGGCTCCCCGCCGAGCAGGGAGCCCAATACGGGGCTCGATCCCAGGACCCCGGGATCATGACCTGAGCCGAAGGCAGACACCCAACGACTGAGCCACCCAGGCGCCCCCTAAATGTCTAATTTCTAAATTCAGTATAATGACTGTTTCTTTTTAAAGTACTCCTGTGGTCCTAATAGGTAACTTAATGTCTCCCCACTGCCCCCCAAACACCCTATTCTCCCTCAGTCTCATGGGCATGGGTGGCTTGCTGGAGCCTGAACTGCTGGAGCAATTTGATTTGAATTCCACTTTTGGACACAAGAAGCCAATTCAGTATTTCTGGTTTATTTTTTTTCCCAGGAGGTCTCTGATCTGAGAGCTCTATTTCTCTTTATTCATTAGCAGTGGAATCATTTGGGCCTTTATCATAACTCATTCCCTAGAACAGCCAGGCCCCCTTACTCTCCAACCTTGTTGCCTTTCCCCACTAACCTCTGCAACACTGTAACACCCTGGTGACCCTGGTTAACAGAATCCACTACAGAACTACCTGACACAAGTGATTCCCTAGAATATTCAGGTCATCCTCCTCTCCAAAATGGCTGCCTTTTCCCAGTATCCTTTGTAACATTGTACCTGCCATTTTTTTTCTAGAACATTCTTTAACTCACATTAAATTAGTTTAAAGGATTGGCTACAAAATAGTCAGATTCAATTGATTGGAATTCCTAATGGCAAGGGAGCATAAGAACCTAATTTGCCCTACTTTTGTCCCAGCCCTGAGAAATATATTTTTTATTTATATATATTTATATTTAATCTATTAGATGCAACCCATCCACATTATCAAAAATTAGTAATCCTTTACTTAAAGTCCACAGAGTGTAGATGTTAACAAAGCTACAAAATACTTTCATAGCAACACCTAGACTAGTGTTTGATGGAATAACTGGGAACTACAAGCTACCCAAATGGACAGGTAAACTTGACCCTTAGAGTGATCTAATCACTAGGGAGGCTGAGGGAGAATTTGGACTTAGACCAGGGACTGTAGGGCATGCCTGGGGATGGTGGGACTCCCCAGTGGCTGCAGGCAGATGCTTTCTTTCCTGCTCTTCCCTCCTTTGGTTCTCTTGGTTCCTGCCCAAGCTGATTATTTAATTAATAATTAAATAATTTATATAATTATAATTTATATAGATAAATATTTATATATAAAATATAGATATATAGAGAAATATAGATAGAGATTTATTCATTCATTTATTTATGAAGGAAAGTTTCATTTCACACACACTAGTTTTGCAGAGTAAAGTGTATATGTAGTCCCCAAGTAATATGTGATTCAGGTGTTCTGGACTCTCAAGGTTGAACTCCCAGCCTACCAAAGGATGGCCGTGACCTCTCATTGGACATCCCTGCCTTCACTGTCTCACCAGTACACAGGAGCTTCCTCCCTTGCCCCCAAGTCAACATCTGGCTGTGCTTGACCTACCATCATCAGGCAGCTTGTACTCCCAACCCCAACCCAGCCGTTGCATGCCAAGGGCTCCATACAGTACCGTTTTCTTGGGCCGGGTGGCAGTCATATTCCAAACCGGTTGCCCTGCAGCAGAGCCAGCAGACTTTGGATCCAACTTTTGTCGCCGCCGAGAGGCACCCAGGGACTGAGATCCATGCTCCATCATTTCTAGGGAGAAGAAGAAAAGCCCCAGGAACACCCATAGAGGCTGTGCCAAGGCTTCCTGGGCACGGGATGCACCAGAAAGAGGATAAGGTACCCAAACTTCTTAGGAATCATTCAACACTCATTAACTGCTGTCCATTGGCAGATCCCAGGCCTCAGTCTGTTCATCTGTTCAAAAGTTTAGCAAGTATTTACTGAGGGCCACACTCTGGGCTAGGTTACTGGAAGGAGAGCAATGACCAAGAGACAAGATCTCAGCAATCAAGTAACCAACTGTCTGTGTGTGCATAGCGTGAGTGAGGGGGCAAAACAGAAATAATCCATCAGTGTTAATTCAGATCAAGAGATACATGCTCCCAAAGTGATAAGAACAGGGCAACATGGCAAAAGGAAGGGACTACTTCTAGAAAAGTCAGAAACAACATTGAGGCAGAGACCTGAAAGAGAAAAAGATCCCTGCCATGTAAAATCTAGGGAAAGAGCATCCCAGGCAGAGGTAACAGTCAACACAAAGGCTGTGAGGAAGAACCAGCCTTGGGCTGTTATAAGGACAAGCATAAATGCAGTGTGCAGTGGGTCACCGTGCCACAACATGAAATATCTTGAGGAGGTCACCTTGATTGGCTCTTGTAGATCGTAGAAAGGAGTTTGGATTTTACTCTAAAGGAAGAGAAAGCATTGAAGGACTAGAGGAGAGAATTGATCTGATTGATCTTATAAGTTGAGCCCTCTGGGTGCTTTGCCATAGACACAGTGGTAGCTTGAACAAGGGGGAGATAAGGACCACCCATGTGGTCCTTATCCAACTCTCTCACAGGCTGCAAAATGCTCACATCACCAATTCCTTTCCTCCCAGCTTCCCTGTCCCTAAGCCACAAGTACATGTATATGCATACCAAGGCACAGACACACCCGTAGCCACACATACATGCATATATATGAGTCTGCCCAGCCATACACACACCTTGCACAAGTGCAGAGACCCAAGGAAAGGGACATTACAGGGGCTCCTCACCTGCTATCACCAGGTGCTCTTGGTTTTGCATATAGCTTCCAGGAACCAGCTCTTCAGCCAGGGATGTTTCCATCTCCTCCTTGATGCTAAGGGGTCCTCCTGCCATCACGGCCAGTTTTTCACTTTTAAGCTATAGCCAAGGATACACAGGAAGCAGGGCGCAGAGCAGGCACTTGGAAAATCAGCTCTTCAAGGGGTAGGAGCTCAAGCAAGATATAGCTGGATATGGGGGTGGAGCCAGACTCCCTCATTGGGCTCAGGCCTTGGACCCAGCACCTTGTGTTCCTGTTGTATCTTGTTGGCTTGGTTCACAGCCTTCTCCCCTGCTACTCTGTAAGCAACTTAGAAGGAAAGATAAGTGTCAGAAACTTTGCCTGTGAGAACTACCCTGGCTCTCAGGTCACTTGATTTGGCCCCATTGAGGGGCAGGTGGGATCTACCCTCCAACATTTCTAAAGAGAAGCAAGTACTAAAAGAGAATAAATAAAATAAAGAGAAGCAGGTACTGGCACAGGACCCCAAAGCCAGTCAGTAGTCAAGACAGGGTTAGATCCCAAGACTGTCATGGCTTCTGCAAGCCCAGCTCTGGCTAGTAATCTAGGCCACAGCACCCTTCGGAAGGCATCCTCTGCAGAACACATCCCGTCTCTCCCAATCTGGAGTTCCCAGGGAAGGGAGATGGCCTTTTGACGCCCTGGGTCAGCCTGGGCAGGAACCATGAGAACCAAAGGAGGGAAGGGCAGGAAAGAAGGGATCTGCCTGCAGCCACTGGGGAGGCCCCACCATCCCCAGGCATGCCCTACAGTCCCTGGTCTAAGTCCAAATTCTCCCTCAGCTTCCCTAGTGATTAGACCACTCTAAGGGTCAAGTTTACCTGTCCATTTGGGTAGCCTGTAGTTCCCAGTTATTCCATCAAACACTAGTCTAGGTGTTGCTATGAAAGTATTTTGTAGCTTTGTTAACATCTACACTCTGTGGACTTTAAATAAAGGACATTACTAATCCTTGGTAATGTGGATGGACCTCATTTAATCAGTTGAAAGGCCTGAAGAGCAAACACTGAGGTTTCCCAGAAGAGAAGAAATTCTGCTCAAGACTGCAGCATCAGGAAAAAAGAGAAAACATAAACTACTGGGATTATATCAAAATAAAAAGCTTTGGCACAGTAAAGGAAACCATCACAAAATAGAAAGGCAACCTAGTGAATGGGAAAAGATATGTGCAAATGCTATATCTGAGAAGGCCTTAAAATCTAAAATATATAAAGAACTGATACAACTCAACAAAAACAAAAACTCCAATTAAAAAATGGGCTGGGACCTGAATAGACATGTTTCCAAAGAAGACATCCAGATGGCCAACAGACACATGAAAAGATGCTCAACCTCACTTACCATGAGGGAAATGTAAATCAAAACCACAATGAGATATCACCTCACACCTGTCAGAATGGCTCAACAATACAAGAAACAAGTGTTGGCGAGGATGTGGAAAAAAAAGAAACCCTCATGCACTGTTGGTGGGAATGTAAATTGGTGCAGCCACTGTGGAAAACAGAATTGAGTTTCCTCAAAAAATTATACATCAACATGGATAGGACTGAAGGAGATTATGCTAAGTGAAATAAGTCAAGCAGAGAAAGTCAATTATCATATGGTTTCACTTATTTGTGGAACATAAGGAATAGCATGGAGGACACAGGAGAAGGAAGGGAAAAATAAAGGGGGTGGGAAACCGGAAGGAGAGAGGAAACATGAGAGACTATGGACTCTGAGAAACAAACTGAGGGTTTTAGAGGGGAGAGGGGTGGGGGGATGGATGAGCCCGGTGATGCGTATTACGGAGGGCACGTTCTGCATGGAGCACTGGGTGTTATACAAAAACAATGAATCGTGGATTACTGCATCAAAAACTAATGATGTATTGTACGGTGACTAACATAACATAATAAAATAAAATTCAAAAAAAATTATAAATAGAAATAACGTATGAAACAATAATTCTACTACTGGGTATTTACCCAAAGAAAATGAAATAAAACAACAACAACAACAAAGAAAATAAAAACACTAATTTGAAAAGAAATATGCACCCCTATGTTTATTGCAGCATTATTTACAATAGCCAAGATATGGAAGCAGCCCAAGTGTCCATCCATAGGAATATTGGATATTGAATAAGGAAGATGTGGCATATACATATACAGTGGAATATTGTACAGCCATTAAAAAAAGATGAAATCATGCCATTTGTGACAATGTGGATGGACCTAGTGGGTATTATGCTAAGTGAAATAAGTCAGACAGAGAAAGACAAATACCATATGATTTCACTCATATGTGGAATCTAAAACAACAAGCAAAAAGCGGAACCAGACCTATAAATACAGAGAACAAACTGATGGTTTCCAGAGAGGAAGGGGGCAGGAGGATGGGTGAAATGGGAGAAGGGGAGTGGGAGATACAGACTTCCAGTTATGGAATGAAGAAGTCATGGGAATAAAAGGTACAGCATGAAAAATATAGTCAGTAATATTAAAATAGCATTGTATGGTGACAGATGACAGCTACATTCATGCTGAGAA
Organism: Mirounga leonina; assembly: GCF_011800145.1. Taxonomy (NCBI): domain Eukaryota; kingdom Metazoa; phylum Chordata; class Mammalia; order Carnivora; family Phocidae; genus Mirounga; species Mirounga leonina. Next base: position 3,511,480 of record NW_023270210.1, read on the forward strand.
TAGCATAATGTATAAACTTGTTGAATCGTTATGTTGTACACCTGAAACCAATATAACATTGTGTGTCAACTATACTCAAATGTAAAAAAAAAAATTTTAAAGACTGCAACATCTCTCCCTGCCTAAGATTCCAGTGTGCAGGCCTGCCCTGCAAATTTTGGCCTTGCTAGCCCCACAGCGGCAGGAGCCAACTCCTTAAAAGAAATCTCTATGTACATACACATACATACATATATCCTATTGGTTTCTTTTCTCTAGAGAACGCTGACTGATACAACCACCAGAGGTGAACCCTCGGCTCTTGCGAATAACTCCAACGTCCCCGGGGGAAAAGGAGGCTATTTGCAAAAGGAGTCAAGCACAGCTGGGGCCAGGTGGGAGGAAGAGGAGGAAACAGGGAGGAAAAGAGGAAGGGAGGAAGGAAAGCGTGAGAGAGAAAGGGAAAGGCTGGAACTTGCCTAGAGAGGGTGGCATGGTCTGGGCTGCCTGGCCCCCTCCCTGTCCCCACCTGTCCAGCTGACATAGGCTGGGACATTCCTGAGGGCCCTGAGGAAGCCCTTCCCAGAGCCAGTGGAGCAGCTGCAATGAAATCTGAGCTTTCTGGAAGGCCACCTTAGGAGCAGAGAAGTGTGCTTTTGTGGGACTCAGGAGCCTGGGAAGCAGGAACCATGGGTTTCTGCCTGGCCAGGGTTGCCAGATCGAGCAAATATAAATACAGAATGTCAATTGAATTTGAATTTCAAATAAACAACAAGGAAGATTTTAGTGTTAGTACACTCTGTGCAACATTTGAGACAAACTTGCACTAAAAATTTATTCATGGTTTATCTGACATTCACATGAGACTGTGTATCCTTTATTTTATATCTGGCAACCCTACATCCTGCCCATCCTCATCATGATCTCATGATTTGACCTTGAGCAAGTCTTTCCTTTCTTTGGGCCTCAGTCTCCCCATTTGACAATGCAGCTAACAATCCCCTCTTTACAGTGTGGCTGGAAAGCCCCCACTGTCTAGTGTGCCAACCTTGGGGGCTTGAAGGCCTAGAGCATCCCTAGATCAGAGAACTCTGCCAAGCCTTATGGGGGCCCGGAGGATGGCTCATGGTTAGTGTAGGTGGTGGGCTTACAGAGACCTAGACCCCAGTGGAAGGCTCCCCAGAAAAGAGGGCCAGAGAGCCCAAAGTTCTTTCCACCCCAGAGATGAGACAGATGCCTCTGGAAAGGGGAAGGAGGAGTCCAGAGACTATCTGGCTGAGATGTGTGTATATGTTTGCAGTGTTTTACACAAATGAGATCATACATTTGAGGTACGTGCCCATTCTGCAGTTTACTTTTTTTTTTTTTTTTGCAAGTACCTGAGACATAGTAGGAAAGTCCTTATAAAAGTTTAAAAGAAAAACACATAGAAATGTGTAACCTTACATGTACACACTTCAATGAAAAGAAGGCCAGGGAATTCTTGTCTATCACTTTCTTTCTTTCTTTCTTTCTTTCTTTCTTTCTTTCTTTCTTTCTTTCTTTCTTTCTTTCTTTCTTTCTTTCTTTCTTTTTAAGGTTTCATGGAATTTTTTCTCAGTTTTATTGAGAAATAAGCAACTTACTTTTTTAAGTGCACAGTGTGCCTTGGGGATCTTGCACGTCAGAACAAATCTCCCTCACATCTTTTAAACACAGCTTTTGCTGCACAGCTGTGCCCCTGTTTATTGATCCGCTTGTGGACATTTTGGGTGTCTAGAGTTTTTCACTTTTATAAACAAGAAACCGTGAGCATTCCTGGACATGCCTCTTTGCACACATATGTAAATATTTTTGTAGAGCAGGTGCCTAGAAGTGGAATTTGTGTGGTTCTAGGGTATGTATGTGGACAATTTTTACTAATATTGACCGATATTGTCAGTGCCCTTCCTAAGAGACTGTGCCAAGTGGGATCTCAACAAGAGGAAGAAAGATCTGTTTTCTTCACAGCCTTATCAACAGAAGATATTATGAAACTTTCTAAAAGGCATCAGTATGATGGGTAGAAAATGATATCTATCTCATTGTTGCTTTAATTTTATTGCTTTAATTATGAATAAACCTGAGCAATTTTTCATATGTTTATTGATCTTCTGTATTTCTTTCCTGTGAACTGTCTGCTGGAGGGCTTGGATCTTTATTAAAATGAGAGCTGTTTTATTAACAGAAAGGGATGGAGATGAAAGCTCTCCCTCCTTTCAAGCTAAGTGTCTCCAAAGAAAACATATCATCTTTTTCCCTAAAGGTGATCATGAGCACATAGCCTCCACTGGGGGCCAAACAATTCCAGTTAATTGCATCCAAGTTTGTGCTGAAATCTAGAGGGCATCCAGCCCCCCCAACGGAGCAGGCTGTTGTCGGCCTGTCTGCCTGCCTGTCTGCTCTTGTCTTATGTCTGTCTGTCTCTCTGCCTGCCCGACCACCTGCCTCCAGGAACCCGGGCCCAGGATCCGTACACCTGGGAGTGACACTGGGGCATCTTAGGCTAGTTGTTTCCCATGCTCTGAGCCCCTGTTTCCCATCTTCATATGGAAGATTGGGCTAAAACCCAGTTTTAAACTGTTTTATGGTTTCAGGGAGGTATGCTGGGGCTACCTGGGCTTCAGGGCAGACTCCAGCCTCTCTTCACAGAGAGCAGCTCGCTTTCGTCACTTTCTCATATTGGGGTTCTATGGAAGAGACCATTCAAAGCTAGCAGGTGCAGTGGTCTACTGCATCCCAGCCCTGCTCAGTTTCAGGCAGCTACAGTCCCAAGCCCAAACGAACAACCCTGAATTGGGCTGTAAACTTAGATCCCAGGCATCTGGGAGCTTCCTCTCCTCTTGCTAATGAAACTTACGAACCTGTAAACAATTCTCCTTCCTGCTCCTGGAAGCAGCTGGCACTGATGTCATCCCTGGAGCCCCAGGGCCTCCCCGACCAGAAGGGAAAGGGAAGAAGGACTAGCGGAGCCTTGCATTCCTTAAAGACACAGGGAGGACAGAGGCATAAACTTCAGGGACTGTAAGGCCCAGGGAATGAGGACCACCTCGTAAGCAGAGAGAGGGAAATAAGTGGCAGGAGCATATGGGGGCAGCCCTTTGGACTCATTCCAGCACCCCCCCCCCGCATAGGGACAGGGCCACCAGCAGAAGGTTATAGGGAGTACCTCGATTTCCAAATGTGGGCACTTCTCATTCAGTATGACTGTCTTGAATCAAGACTGACTGGGTGTCAGGTCCTGAGACTAGGGATAAATTTCCTGTCTTCATGGAACTCAGGCTTAGAGGGCAGACAGAAACAAGCCGACAGACAGGAAGGAAGTCCACAGGTCTGTGGGGATAGTAGCAGGGGCTTGTTTTTGAGGCAGTGCTGCCCTAAATCCTGCTACACTCTGCCTTCCTGGAAATGTGGTGGGTGGTCCCTCAAGCTTTGTCAACCTAAGAGCGAGAGACTGACTCTTGTTCCCAGCACCGACAGCCTCTGACTGCACACCTCCTGGACAGCTCACTACTTCCTGAGGTGGCTTGGACTGGGTGGAAATGCTGGTCAGGACCCCACCCACCCCCAAACTCTGGTCCAGTCTGGAGGGAGCAGCCCCAGCAGAAGTGGGTTAAAGACACTGACACAGAGCCACAGCCTTGACTGCCAAGCTTGCATCTCGGCAGTCATGGCCCTCCCTGCAGCCCCCGGAGTAGCCCCCACAGGAGCAGGCTGCCTGAAAAACTGCCGTACAGCTGCAACTGAGTGTAGGGGAATTGTTGCTAGCTAGGTGCCCAGAAAGGAACTCAGGACTGCACTGTGTGCCTGTGGGACAGAATAGCCCCAAAGAGCAAAGACTGGGAAGCTTGCCTTCGGGCTCCTGGTGTAGCCAGCTGCTGTCTCTGCTGCTCGTTGTCTCTGCTGGCCTGAGAATCCCTTGCCCCCAAAGCTGGCAGCACATTTGGAAACCTGGAGGGGTTTAGTTGTCTGCCTGTCAGTTACCTTTGCTCCATGTACAGGGAACCCTTGGAGTGGGTGGGAAAGGCCCTCTCTCCTGATCCCCGGCAAGGGCGTCAGATAAGGTGACCTGGCAGAGTCCATGGCCTCGCCTGCACAGTGACTCCTCAGATTGAAATGTATCTGCTTCCAATTGTTTCCATGTCCAAAGACCGAAATGTGATGTGTATGTAAAATTCAGGAGAATCAGAAGCCAAAGGAAAATGACCAACAATAATGAAGAGGTGGAAAAAATGGTGCAGCTGGAGAATGAGGTGGAGGAACCCAAGCTGAGAAACCCAGGCCTGAGAAGCTGCGTGTTTTTTCCAACAAGCAGATACTCCTCCCAGTATCCCCCATTTTAGGTGGACAAGCTGGGCCACTTCACAATTCGGTGGCAGGGCTTAGAAGCAAACCAGTGCTTTAAGATTGGTGATCCAGGGTCCTTGGTAGAAGAGGAGGAGGTCGGTCCCAAGGGAAGAACTGGCTCAAGAGAGCCTCAGCAAGCAGCCTCCAGCCCCATGCCGCATTGACCTGCCCTTCACTCTCCCAAGACAGAGCTAGCAGGCAGATCCTAACACAAAGAACACACACGAGGGAGGATGGGGTGGGTCAGAGCCCAGGCTCTGCAGTCCAACAGTCCCCTCCCCGCAACCTCTTGGGGTTGGAGTCCTAGCTCCTCACTTAGCAACAGTGTGCCTCAGTGGTCCTATTGGGGAAAAGGCAGGTCAGGAGGCATAGAATATGAAGCACTCAGCTCCGAGCAGAGTTAGTGCTTGAAGCCCAGCTGCTGGGATTCTCACAGAGGCCACGAAGCCTCCTGCTCACTATAAAAGGTGCTCCAGCTTTATCAGTGACCCATCTCTGCATTTTCTAGGGTCTTCAGCTTCTCCTCCTTGCCAGGATGATTCTCTTCAGCACTGAGATATCATCACATCTTTCCCAGCATGGGGATATTGGTTCCATGAGGGCAGAGACCTTGTCAGCCTCACTCAGCGCTGTCTGTCTCCCATGCACTTAGCACAAGACCTGACTCCTGGTAGGAGCTCATTAAGTAGTTGTTGAATTAAAATGACCTGAATATTAAAAAAAGAAAAAACACCATCCTGCTTCGGTGTCTTGTCTCACTCATACTACTGGCCTTTCTCAATTCTTTGAAAATGTCGTCACCACCATGCACAGTGTCTCCACTCCTTTACCTCCTAGGCATTCCTCTCCTCATTCTAGTCTGCCTTTCTCATCCACAATTCAACTGAAACTGCCTCAGACCAAAGTTACCAGCAACCTCCTGGCAGCTCCTTCCCATGAACCCACTTCAGTCTTCATCTTACTTGACTTCTTGGAAGCATTTCACATCATTGTCCTCTCTCTTCCTCTGCTCTGACCCTTCCCAGTGAATGGTCCTGCCATCTACCCCACAGTCTGAGCCCCCAAGCCTCAGAGTCATCTGGGACTTCTCCCCACCCCTCCCAACCAGTCAGTCACTATGTATAGTTCTGTTCCACCTATGATCATTAATTTTATGTGTCACCTTGACTGGGCCATGGGGTGCCCAGATTAAACCTTGTTTCTGGATGTGTCTCTGAGGGTGTTTCTGGATGAGCTCAACATTTGAATCAGTGAACTCAGTAAGCAGATGGCCCTCCCCAGTGTGAGTGAACATCACACAATCCTTTAAGGGCTTGAATAGAACAAAAGTTAGAAGAAGGGAAAATTCACCTACTCACTCCCCTTGTTTCTCTCTCTCTCTCTCTCTCTCTCCCTACCTGACTACTTCAGCTGGGATACTGGTCTTCTCCTGCCTTTGAACTCTCTCTGAACTCTCTGTCTCAGTGAACTCCCTCATTGGCTCTCTGGATCTCAGGCCTTTGGACTCAGACTAGAACTTTACCACTGGCTGTCCTGGATCTCCAGCTTGCAGAGGGCAGATTGTAAGAATTCTTGGCCTCTATAATTACAATTGCATGAGGCAATTCCTTATAATAAATCAATCTCGATAGATGATAGATAGATAGATAGAAATATAGATATATAGATAGATATCTATAGATAGATAGATACATACATACAGATAGATGGAGAGAGAGAAAAAGAGATTACAGATATAAATATATAGATTTAGCTATATCTGCACAGGTTTCCCCTGCTATCCAAAAGTAGAGCATTCCTATGAAATCTTTCATAAACCAAAATGACTTAAAGGAAAGAAGCAATTACTATTAATTTATATGGAAAAAATGTTTGAGTGTCCTCAGACCCAAAAAATAACCTCTATCAGGCCTTTCTGATGCCTTAGGACACCTCTTGCTGACAGATGCACAAAATAAATCAAGATAAAGCACAGATCAGCCACTGTGGAAAACAGTATGGAGGTTCCTCAAAAAGTTAAAAATAGAATTACCCCTTTATAGCAGCAATGTCCACAATAGCCAAACTATGAGAAAAGCTCAGCTGTCCATCGACAGATGAATGGATAAAGAAGATGCGGTATATATACACAATGGGATATTACTCAGCCATCAAAAAGAATGAAATCTTGCCATTTGCAATGACGTGGATGGAGCTAGAGGGTATTATGCTAAGTGAAATAAGTCAGAGAAAGACAAATGCCATATGATTTCACTCACATGTGGGATTTAAGAAACAAAACAGACGAGCAAAGGGAAAAGAGAGAGAGGCAAACCAAGAACCAGACTCTTAACTCTAGAGAATAAAGTGATGGTTACCAGAGGGGCAAAGGATGAGGGGACGGATGAAACAGGTGATGGGGATGAAGGAGTGTACTTGTGATGAGCACGGGGTGATGTATGAAGTGTTGAATCCCTATATCATACACCTGAAACTAATATTACACTGTATGTTAACTAATTGGAATTTAAATAAAAACTTCCAAAAACAGATAAAGCACAGATGCTCATAGACACAGTTCAAAGCTGAGATGCCAAGTGCAGCTTGTGAGGAAGAAGCTTGGTGGGTGCACACAGCCTCTGGAACAGGTCACTGCAAAACAAATGTTGAACAATGGACAGTGTTGTTGCTTTTGGCCTATTTTTATAAAAGCAAAAATCTTCTGCTGGTTTCTTTCAGTTAGCAAAAACAGGTACTAATGTAGGTCTTTCATAAAAGTGGTGTAAAGCAAACTTGAAAAGCGGGGGGGTGCCTGTATGTCCAACTCTCTATCTTTGTATACATCTCCTACTGGTTCTGTGTCTCTGGAGAACCCTGATACAACCTCCTCAATATATAATTAATTCTGTGTTTGAGCAAAAATCTTCTCAGTAGTCTACTTCCCTCTGTCTTCTCTGCCACTCCCCTAGGCAATCCCGTCACCGCCTCTTGCCTGGATGACTGCATGGCCTCATACTTATCTCTTGGATCCCGTCATGACCCCTTCAGCCCATTACCCACATAACAGACAGACTGATTATTTTAAATGTAACAGGCCTGGCCATATCCTCCTGCTTCTCAAAGATACCTCAGTGCCTTCCCATTCTCACTAGAGAGTAAAGACTACAGCCCTGAGTGTGGCCTCGGGGCCCTGCATGGGCTGCCTTCCCTCGGCTTCTCCAATCTCATCTTGCTCAAGGATTTCCCCTTACCCTACCCTGGCTTCTTCTGTTTCCTTAAAAATATGATAGCCTTGCTGGACTCTAGGCCCCTTCACATGCCATTCCTCTGCCTGATTTAATTGTCTTCCATGCTCTTCTGCCTGATTGATTCCTACTTCAAGCTTTAGGTTGGGCCTGGCTTCCTCAAGAAGGCTTTCTCTGGCAGCCCGCAGCCCCAGCCCCCCAGGCTTCCCCTACCAGAAAGTCCAACATGGTTCATTGCCGTGGCTTGTCTAATGCCTTCCCCACAAAACTAGGCCCAGAGTTCCAGAAAGGGAGGACCTAGCATGTTGCTGTACTCCCTTCTGGGGCCCCATGGCTTGGCTTGAAGCAGGGACACAGCCAGCTTCTGGAACACCATGCTAGTCTTGTGATTCTTAAAAAAAAAAAAAACCACATATTTTGTCTATAAAAAAGTCTGAGGGGACACAAAGATTTTGTCTATTCTTCAGGCTTTGGGTTCTCACATCACTCTCCTCAGAGGGACCCTGGGAAAACTATGCTGAAGCCCACTTCTGTCCCAATCCCACCTGGGCTGTTAGGACCTTTGGCAAGTGGCCCAGGCCTGTCCATTTGTGGCAGGGAAGAAACTGCTGTGGGGGGCCTGATTTCAGCCTGACAAGGTGCCCCTGTCTTTGCCAGCATCTCAGAGAAGTCCTGATGTCCACCCCCAAGCTTTTCCAGAGTGTGTGTGATGTGCTCAGGGTTGGGATAAGGAGCAACAAAGTCTCCCCCTGCTACAGATGGAATGTTATAGCCTGAATTGTGTTTCCCGCCCAAACCGCCCCCCCACATTCAGATGTTGAAGTCCTGACCTCCAGTACCTCAGAATATGATTGTTTTGGGAGATAGGATCTTTAAAGAAGTAACTGAGGTTAAATGAGATCAAAAGTGTTCACCCTTACACCAAGAGGAGATTAGGACAACAACACACACATAGGGAAGAACATGTGAGGTCACAGGCAGAAAAGGGTGGTCTACAAGCCAAAGGGAAAGGCTTTAGAAGAAACCAACCCCGCCAACACCTGGATCTCAGCGAACTAACCTCTAGAACTGTAAGAGAATACATTTCCGTCATTTAAGCCATCCAGTCTGTGGTACTTTGTTATGGCCGCCCGAGCAAACTAACACATGAAGCTTGGGTCCTAATTGGAGAATATAATCAATCAACACATTTTATTTCATTGAACACTGACCGTGAGCCACTGTGCCGAAGTGTAAGGAAGAAGTGGGGAGAAAAACGTTTTACATGGTCCCTGCTCTTGTGGAATTAACAGTTGGGCAGGAGGAGGTGTGAGGGTGCTGGCAGGTTGGACAGTCAACGGGAAAACAAAAGCAAAGTAACCTCCAAAGGAGACTAGCAGTGTCATATGAGTGGCAGGGTGTGGGGCATTCAGGAGAGACGTGAGTTCCCCTTGATGAGGGCAGCACTTCCTGTCTGTGAGCCCTTGGTCAAATGGCCTTCCTTCCCTCAGCTATCACAGGTTTGTTGGAAGAATCGTCTCAGTTAATGCATCCACAAGGCCTGGCATACCCTAAGTGCTCAATAAATGCTGTCTGTGATTATTTCCAAGCACAACTCATGGATCCTTCCCACTATCCCTCCGTCCCTTCAGTAGGTGCAGTCTCGGACCAGCTGCTTGAAGAGTTTGGCAGTAATACAAGGTGGAGGCTTGGGGAAAGAACGACAAAAGGGATCCCAAGCCACACCCGAGAAGCAGTCTCTGCCCCCTTCCCTGCCATCACGCCTTTAAGTCTCTGCTCCTGACTTGCCCTCACGGTCCATAAGCAATCCCAGTGCCTTGGCCCCACAACCTATGGTCTTGTGGTACAACACGAAAACAAGAAAGCGAGGCCCAGTCCCTCGGATGGTGCCCAACAGGGACTTTGGGAGCCTGGGGCCTCCCTCATGTATTAGCTTCCTCTTGTGGGCTAGCCTAGGACTCTAAGTCACTGCCTAGAATGCTTGTTTCTGACAAAAAGAGCCTAAAGTTCAAAACCCATATTCAGAATGTGACCCCACCTGTGTCCTGGAGTCTGCTTGAAGAGTATTCACTTGACTTCTCCACATCTCCAGAAGGTTGGCTTCATTCAACAAGCCAGTCCCAGATAAGAATGGAACCCAAGGCCCCTGGTTGTCAGTTCTGGCATTTAGCCTCCACATTCAATCCTCGAAGGAGGCCCTAAGTTTCATTGTCATTTTCTCATCACTGCCATGGCTTTTCCTATTAAAGCGTGGATTATTTTCATTACTGGGGATTGGCCATATCTCACCCCACACCAACAGCCGGGAGTGTTTGGGGCTAAGACTATGCTTCCACGAAGGGGAAGCAAGGGCATCCTTGCCCTCTGAACAGTCTCTGACTCTTGCCATCCTCTGAATTTAGGAAGCAGAGCCAGGGCGATGCCTGAGTTTTAAATCCTACCTTCACAGGACACAGAAAAATTTCTCCCTCCCAACCCTTCCCCAACTCTGAAACCAAGCAAGGCATCCTTTTAGCAAAAGAGACAACTCTGTTAGTAACCAGGGATCAGGTGACAGGGAAGTTGCTAACTTGATTGGCCACAGACTTTACTAACCGCATCCCAGGGGGATGGGCCAGGAGATCATCTTACACACATGAGGACAATCTTTAGAACCCAAGACATCTCTGCTTCCTGCTTCTAAACTGGTTTGGGCTGTTTCCTCATCTACAGTCTGACTTTTGGGAAAAACAAGTTTGGCCCACAACCATCCATTTCCTCCGCGAAAGTTTGGGAGTCAGCAGGGATCCAAGACTGATGAGGACAGGACACAAGTGAATGCCATGTGCTCTTTATTATTATTAATTATCTTCTTGTACAGAAAGAGACGAAATTTAACAGCTAAACTCAACAATTATAAAAAGAGAGAGAGAGAATAGGAAGCAAGTATATTGGTTGCTCCCAGGCTCCAGTGAAATCCTGACATACTACTGAATGTACAGATTTCCCAGCTGACACGGGTCAACACATGAATACAAGCACAGTTTAAAGTGGTACCAAAATTAATCCATTTCACAGTAATCATGTCTATAAGCTCAGTTGCACATATCAGGGTTTCCACTGTCACAAATTCACAATCACAGAGTGAAATAGCAGGTGTGTTCAGGCCTGGGAAAGTGGCATCCAGAAGGGGAGATAGATCGGGAGGCAAAAGCAGCTGTGGGATTTGTTCCAATTTTGAATATCTGTGTTAATGCTCAGGCTGGGGGCGGGGGAAGGGCAGGCACCATTCAACGGTCAGATGTCTCAGTACAGTGTTTGGATATCCTTGTCAGAGAAATTCTTGCTAGAGAGAGACTCACCGCCCACAGCCTGTGAAAGGAAAACCTCCCTACATTTAATATTTGGAGGCGAATGATGGGAGTGGCCAGCCTGATAGCAAAACATCTGCTTTACAGAATATTTAGCAAGATACACCAGTTACGTTACTTTAAATTGCAGGCTAGGAGAATGAAAACCTGCAGCACCCACCCTTCCCACAATGGAGAGAGACCAAGAGACCATCCTACGCAGAAAGAGCCTTACACACGAGAATTGCTGAGCCCCAAAGCTGAAGGCACGGTGAAGGGATCCCTGATGTCTTGAGCCTTTTATTTGAAAAAGGTGCTCATTTTAACTAGATCCCTCTTACACATAGGACCCTGAAAATTGACTAAAGCGAAGAATATTTCAAATATTTCTACAGAGCGAGAATCGCAGATACCATGAATTATCTTAAGTTGTGATTTTCTATAAGTTCTGAATGGGCACAGTCCTGAAATGGAGCTTCGTTACTTGTCAAGCCGAAAAGCTTTGCTGCCCAGCTCTCCATCTTGGCCTTGAACATGAAAGCACATGCAAGACCTAGCACACAGGCACACTCTTAGAAACACAGAGAGTAGGTGAATAGGACCCCCCCTTCCCCCCACCCCCGACAAAAGAACAATCTAGAGGCAGTGTTGTTTTTTCCTTCTTCTCATGGGATACCATTTGTTTGTCAAAAGATCAACCCGCAGCCAGAGAGGAACCATCTGGCTCCAACTCCTTAACAAAAAGACATTTTCCTGTCCCGAATTCCTCATATTCAGGCCACCAGAAAGGCCACATCCAACCCACTGGGCAGATTCCTGTTTTCCCAAGCACCCTAAGGAATTCACACTACTGGCAGTGGGATTCACAAGCAGAAGAGGAGGCTCCTGCTAGATGTTGCTTCACTCTTTCTCCTGTGCTTTCGTCTTGAAAACCCCAGGCGATGGGGAGCAGCGTGGTGGGACAGGTTTGCGATTCTCATTTTAAAAAGTCTTAAAAAGGTTTTTAAAGCCTTTTCTCTTTTTTCTTAATGAAAAATATCTGAATAACTAGCCCCACCAGTCCCAAAGTCAATAGTCACACATTTTTTTCCCACCAAAATATAAAAACAAAAAATAAAAAGGCCCAGGAGTGCTCAGATCTCCTTCAGCTGGTGATACCCACAGAATAGGAGTAGAGGCGGGGGACACCAGGCCAAAAGGGTGTGTGAGTGAGGGGTCCCACAGGGTGGAGGCTTAGTCTTCTCCCAAAACTTTTTGTGAAGTGGGGGCAGAAGGTGGTGCCTTTCCGGGGGCTTGGACAGCTAATCTCAGCTTTCCTCCCTCAGGGCCCTGTCAAAAGCCCGTCCAGCCCCAGGACGTGACATTCCTCCCTTCAGACTGGTACCCTCCTGGTACAAATATAGCCACACACCGGCTATTGTTTCACGCGTACAGGCACACACACGCACACACACAAAGTCCCAAAACAACAAAAATGTGGCTACTACAGATTCAGCATCATATCAAACCAACGTCCATACAAAGACAGAGTTTGAAAAGATATATACAGAGCGTTCGTAAAAGCCAAATGTGCACCGCGAGGAGTTCTGACCATTGTGTACTGTACAGTCTTTTTTTCCTACAATATACTGCAAAAAACATCCCAGAGACCACGGTGGCAAGCCCACCTGGAAGAATCCTGCGAAGCACCTTAACAGGAGAACACAGGGCCCTAGGAGCTGCCTGTGAGCTCTCCCTGCGGGCCCTGGCTCGGCGCCTGAAGGACACAACACGTGCTGTCCTCCACCGGGCCAGGCTCCTGCTTCCCGCTCCCTCCCATCTCCACCCAGCTTGGCAGGGAAGGGCTCAGCAGATGCCAAAGGCAGCAGGCATTCCTTGGCCTACTCCCTTCGGCTCTGGTCACTAGGGCCCATGCCTGGCTCTCTTCTCCCATGCTCCCGGGTCACACGCAGGCACCTGCCTGAGGAAATGCTGGGAGGGCAGGGCTGGCCCCAGAGCTTCGGGCCGCCCCAGGTCCTCCAACATGGCCAACCAGGAGTGACCACAGCCTCCGTCGTGCAAAAAGGGGGGCCTTTCTAGGCCCTAAAATACCTTTGTGAGGAAGGGCAAGAGTGTAGTGTTAGAGGCCTGGAGGGAGGAAAGGGGGAAGGAAGGAAAGGTGGAACGCACCTGGTCAGCACCTCGGGCATCAGGGAGCTCTTGGGGAAGGAGGAGGGGGCACAAAGTGCCAACTGGCAGGAGACTGAGATCCCAAGTTGAGACTCAACATCAGCGTCACGTGAAGGCCTCCACTAAGACTGGTCTCCTATAAGCTACACATTTCTAGAAGACTCTTCCTAAGGGCAAACTGCACTAGCTCCCCAGGCATTAGCTCAGTCAGCCTCCCATAGGCCTGGGAGGGAGTGGGAAGGACGGAAAACCGCAGGCACCAGGTCAAGTCGTCGAAGCTGGTGGCCTCATTGGGATAGGAACACAAGTCTCCTAAACTTGAAGCATGTCCCAAGGCCAGTCCTCAGGGCGGGAGGGGCCTCCAGAGGTCATCTGTGGCCTCGAGGCAGGGTTGCCGTCAAAGAAGGAGACCCGATGCCGGTCTCGGAGAGCTGTTTGGACAGAGAGAAGCTTGTCTTCTCGGTGGCTTGCCGATAGACCCTGGCTGTGCACTCGTTTGGACCCCACAAAAATTTGCTACATTTTTTAAAGCACCACTGGGGCCAGAAGGATGGACATGCGGGGGTGAGGGGAAGCGGTATCGAGAGTCTTGTACGTGGTCACGGTCAGCTAAAGGGCAGGTCACTTCTGCCCCACTGCCGTCCAAAGCCTCACTGAAATGCAGAGGTGGACAGCCCCTGGGCCAGAGAAGGGGGTTACTAAAAATGGACCAGCCCCTGGCAATAACACAGCAAACCCTGAATGGGCCTTTGACCCCACGTCACAGGCTTCCCCACCTCCCCTGCCAAGAAATTTCTAAAAAGGGACACTTCAGGATCTTTTCCCCAGGTGGACACCATTCTTAAGGAGAAGTCAGTCATCTGAAGTTCAAGTTCAACTCAATGCACCTGCTCACGAAAAAGGAAGTATCCTAAAAGTTCAAAGCCAGAAAGCACAGTGCTGAGGAGGCCAAGTTCATGGGTTTAGTCATTCCATGGGCCAGTCAACCTCTGTAGGAGAAAACTTCAGCTCTCTGCCCCAGCCCGTACCCCCAACCACTCAGAGGCCACGGGCTCCCCAGGCAGGGTCACCAGCGTTAGTTTTCCCAGTGCTCTGATTGGGCTCAGGCCAGTGCGTAGCAGTTTTAGCACAGCCGGTACACACGTCTAGAAAGCCAAGGTCTTCAGGAGGCCAAGCACACTAGAACCAGAGCTAGCCTCCAGGATGGCCAAGTTCACACAGGCCTCTCGCTCAATCCGGCAGCTAGGCCCTTGCCCCTCATCCTTCACACACCCTGTCCTCCTTCCAGCTTGCTCTAGATATTCCTTTTAACGTGGTCAGCAGCGTGGGGGTGGGTGTTGGGGCAGGGGAGTCTCACAGATCTGATTTCCCTCAGTCCCCTGTGAATGGCCCAGGTTATATTGTTTTGTTCTATTGTGTTGGTCACTTACTCATTTGTTATTACCCTTTTTTGTAGTTGTTGTTCAGTCCTTGTCCCCGTGCTCAAAATGTAAGCAAAGACAGAAAGCACAGGACTGTTGAGGAAAAGGGGTTGCTGAAGGGCTAGCTTCTCTCCCTCATCTCTGTGGCCTAGGCTTCCAGACAGAGACAGGTCTCCAGCCAGCTGCGTGGCCCTGGGGCCTGAGCCTATGGACATTCTGGCCACAATCAACTCAATGGGGTAATACCTTTGGCATAAGAGAAGCCAGTTCCTGATGGGAGGACAGGATGGCGGGAGCATGGGGGTTTTGGGAAGAGCTGGGCTCTCTAGCCTGTGGCTCTCCCCAGGGGCTTTGATGCATATGTGTTCCCTACCCCCCGCCCCCTCCACCTGTCTCTGACAACTGACTTCCTACAAATCCACGGTTAGGAAATTATTTGGCAACAGGAGGCTAAGGCTGTTTTGTGGTGGCACAGTCTTTAAAAAGTAAAAAAAAATAAAATAATAATAATAATAATAATAGGAGACCCCTTAAAGAGGCTTTCACTCCGGACAGGCCAGAAGTCCTACTACTTGTCCAAGCCAGGGTTGGTGGCCACTATCTCCTCATACTTCGGGGGTGGGTCGCTATAAGAGACGCTCGCCTCCTCATTGCTGCTCTCCTGGGGCGCAGTCACCTCCTCATAGGATGGGGGAGGAGTGGCACTGGACAGCCTGGAGAGAGAGAGCTCAGGGAGGTAGAGGGTGCTCTCCAGGCGAACCGTGGTTCTGCCCCCTCGACTGGGCCCCAGCACCACCTGTGCATTGTTCCCTGCCTCACGGTGCCCAGAGGACTCCCCCTGGCTATGGCCAGTGCCCCGGTACACCATGACCCGGGGGAGACTGTGCCCGGTGCGACTGGCCAGGTACCGGTTCTGAGCATACGACGGGTGATGACGGGTGGCTTTCTGCAGCTGGCACCTCCAGATGATGAACAGGGCAATGACAATCAGCAACGCCACCCCCAGAAGGGGCACCACCACGTACATGGCATCTGAGCTTTGTGCAGGGTCTCGGACTGAGTAGACTGCATTCGGGTACCCCTTCCAGAACTCCATCTACAAAAGAAGAAGGGCCGCTTACACTTACATGCAAGACCTCATGCCCCAGCTGGACCTCAGAGAACTTCAGCTAGTCTGGCAAGTTCAGCAGGGCCTGGGGCGGCTCCCCACCCTGCCCATCTGACTGGCCTCTCAGCTACCTGAGAGGCTATGGAATGCACCCAGGACAAGGGACAATGCTCCCAAGTGAAGGGGTCCCCAGAATCAGGCAGCTGGGACTCTAAGGACATGTTGTCTGTCCTTCCATGGCCTGAGACTGGGCTATCTTTCCTTCATTGCTTCTGACTGGCCTGAGATACCAGGGCCTGCTCTTGTTATTCCTGAGGCTGCCCCTGCTCCCAGAAGCCGGCCCCAGGGCAGTACGTGCCGTTTTCTCTTTGTCCTCGAACACCTCCTTGACCTCCTCGTAGCTGCAGACCTCCTCCATGCACTCTCGCTCAATGGTGCCCTGGCGCAACTCCTCCAGGAATTCATTGGCACGAGGGAACCGTTTCAGGACCGAATGGGCATTCTTGGCCTCCAGAAACACTGAGGAGAGATCTGCACTGAAGCCTGGAGTGGGCAGGGGCCCAGGGGCTCCTTTAAGCCAGACTCAGCCCAGACACAGAAGCATAACGAGGAAGGGAAGCAAGACAAAGTTGGCAGGCAAGACACCACCCCAGATACGGCGAGGCCTTTTTTTTTTTTTTTTTTTTTTTAAGATTATTTATTTATTTATTTGAGACAGAGAGAATGAGAGAGACAGAGAGCACATGAGAGGGGGGAGGGTCAGAGGGAGGAGCAGACTCCCTGCAGAGCAGGGAGCCCGATGCGGGACTTGATCCCGGGACTCCAGGATCATGACCCGAGCCGAAGGCAGTCGCTTAACCAACTGAGCCACCCAGGCGCCCACGGCGAGGCCTTTGTAAAAGGGATCAAAAGGCTGACTTTCTCTGATGCCATGACGTGTCAGCTTAGAATACCACCGACCCGAGGAGACTCGGGCCTCGGGTGTTACGGAGGAAAATGGGATCTGAATGAGAGGGAAGGGCATGTTGCTGGTGACCAGTAACAAATCACCGCATATGACTCTACAAGGGCGGCATCCCTCCACCTGAATGGCCACCTGGGCCATCATCAATAGTCCGGCCCCAGACAATCTAGTACAAACCCATTCTGGCCTAGATCAGGGCATTGGGTGCATACAAATCTGAGAGTGCCTCTGGGAAAGGGGTAACAGGATCTATGTGGGGAATCTAAGCCTTCGTAGACCGCACAGATGCTTCCTGCAAAAATGTCACTGAATGCTGGTCATATCTACTTATTCCAAAGGGAGGGACCCAGCTACGGTCCAGCCACCCAGCTACGGTATCAGCTATATGCCTCTGTAAACCTGAGCTAGTTCTCCTGTCAACCAGGCCCTTGCAGGGCCCAGGGAGGCAGGGCTTTACCAAAAAGCAGGTGCCCTGTAGTACTAGTTTCTCTCCTAGTGGCCTGGGCAGGTGCACATCTACAAGGTCACCCTGGGGACAGGCAAGCTGGGAAGGACTTGAAAAGTGAGCATGCAGGGCACCTGGGTGGCTCAGTCGGTTAAACATCTGCCTTTGGCTCAGGTCATGATCCCAGGGTCTTGGGATCGAGCCCTGAATCGGGCTCCCTGCTCAGAGGAGAGCGTGCTTCTCCCTCTCCCTCTGCCTGCCTGTCTGCCTACTTGTGCTCTCTCTCTAACTCTCTATGTCTCTGTCAAATAAACAAATAAAATCTTAAAAAAGAAAAAGAAAGAAAAGTGAACAGGCACCTTTCCTGCGAGCCCCTGGGCATGGCCCCTCACCCCTTGGCCTGGGCCCTGGCAAACTCACCTGCCATTGTTCCTCCCTCAGACCCAGCGTCTCACTTGCCTGGCAAAGGAGAAAAGCAGAGTCACAATGAAATCACACCCCAAAGCCTACGGGGCACCTTCTTGGCCCTGGGATGTGACTCCCACCCCCGCTGGCCTGGTCAAAGGTCAAAGGAGCACCTCATGAGGCAGGTCACCCCCTGTGCCACTCACAGCTTCCCATCCTTCCCCAGGCTCTCTTCCCAGAGCTCCCCAAGGCCCAGCAGAGCCCAAAGCTAACCT
This sequence comes from Mirounga leonina, assembly GCF_011800145.1. Lineage (NCBI taxonomy): Eukaryota > Metazoa > Chordata > Mammalia > Carnivora > Phocidae > Mirounga > Mirounga leonina. Next base: position 3,529,164 of record NW_023270210.1, read on the forward strand.
TCCAGCTCTTTGCCCCATGAACAGATTCAGAGAGCTTAGAACACCTAAGGGTTGACTTAATTCTTAAAAAAAAAAAGGGGGGGGGAACCCATCCTACAGGCCAAGGTTCCTCCTTCCTCACTTCCCTCGACAGATCTTTGCACTGTTGAGTCGGAAAGGACCTCAGAGAGACAGAGAATTACGTGAGGTCAAGCACATCAACAGTGACAGGGACAGGACCCAATTTTTGGAACTCAGTTTGCTCACAATGGCAAGTCCCAGATACCTCTAATGACAAGCATGTTCCTTGAAATCGGGCAGCACACGTTGAAGAAGCAGGTACTGGCCAAGCTTAACGCGGGGAACAACAGCCATCTCAGAAGTCTCAGCCCAAACCCAGGTGCCCCGCTCTTGGTCTGCACCAGACAAGGCACTGAGGATCTTCTGAAACTGAGATGCTAACTCAATGCAAGTGTTGCCTCTCATGTGAGCTATTGTCCAAAAGCCTTGCTCCTGCTCAGGAATCATCCTGCCACTATGTAAACCGTGGCCACGGCACAGTGCGCCCCGCACCACGCACTCCCCCTCACACACATATTCCAGAGCTCTGCCCAGGCTGTCCACATCTGGGAGCAATCACCCCGCTGCCCCCTCCCCAAGCAGAAGCTCTGGTTTTATGACTTCACTGGATGCAAGACACCTGAACGGTGTAACCCGTCGTGCCACCCTTTTTGCCTAGGCTGCCAGGAAGTTCAGTGTTAACAGTGACCATCAAGCCCAGCTGTTGAGCACATATGCTTCTCCCGTGCAGCGTGGCATACGCTTTTCTCTTTATGTGTTCAGACCTCGTGTATGTTTCAAATATACCTTCTAATCCTTTCGGCAAACAGGTAGGCTATAAATCATAAATAAAATTAAAGCTAAAGGAAAAACAGCAAATCTAACATCCATCTATGGCAACACCATGTCAAGGGGGATTTTTCTCTCTTGAACCCCACAATGATCCCACCCAAAATTATCAGTGAGTGAATGTGTCAACAGATGGGTCTACCATTGTAAGAAAAGTTGGCCCTTGATGTTTTAAGAGTGAAGATAGACTATTTATCTCAAAATTCTGCTTCATTACTGATCTCTGGGTTTCCGGGGGGGGGGGGTGGGGGGCGGGGCATGCCAGTCACATGGTGATGGTGTGGGTGTGGCATGCCTAACAGCAAAGGGTTTTCATTGAATTAAAAACGGAGCTGTTGTGTCAGGGTTTGACAAGAATGAGTAAAGGCTGTACTAATAAGTGAAGACAGAAAAACATACATTTCATTGCCTATCAAAGAGAACTGCCGTGTGATTTTTGTTCATTTTTATGTGGAAAAATTACATAACAGCTTACATATAGCCACCTCTTGTCCCAAACACACCTGACTTTGATGCATGAACATCCACACAGATCATAGCCACGAATGCGTGCTCTCCTGACCCTTGCCAAAGTTATTAGTTCATTTTTAAGCTGCAAACAAGCCAGGAACGCCCCCCAAACAGCTCACGGGGCATGACCTACTCCATTAATAATTCTGTAGCCACCATCGCTGCTGCTGCCTCCTCCACCTTCCCCAAAATTTAGCGCCTGCTTCTTCCCCTATAAATACACCATCAATAGGGCGTTGCTATGGCAACAGCGAGGAAGCGTGAGGGCTCCACGACAGAGAATGCTGCTGCAGTCACGCATGTACATGTCCCTCCTACCCCTGGTGGATACTGTAAGGCTGATTGTAGGCCGAAGGAATTTTTAACCCACTCCCCCCAAGAACACAGCTGAATCCTGAAGGCCTGGAAAGGAAGGCAGGCAGGGACGGGCCGCCACAAAGACCTTCCTTATTAAGACCCCAGCCTAGGCTGAAGCTTCCAAATCACAGCACTCTGAAACATCGCTCCCAAAGTCCCTCGCATGGGGACAGGAGGCCATCAGAGCACCGGGTGTCCCAAGACGTAGCCTCCAAACCACTTCTCCAAATCCTAGCCCTTTTCATTCCCCTCACTCAGAACTGGTCGCCAGGAAAGACTTCTGTGATCGCCAAAGCGCATGACTCATGAACCTACCCAGTGACATGGAACTCCCAAATTATGCTCAAACTCTGGGCCCTCCTTGTCTCCTTCCACTCATGCCAGCCCTTAAAGTGCTCGCCCTTGCCCACCGTCGCCCTCCAGCTGCGCCCTGCCCAGGAACTCCAGCTTCTGGCCCAGCCACGCTCTTCTCCTGGGTCTGCTCAAGACCCCCAACGCCTTGGCCCGGCCGGGCCGTCCCCCAGTAATGCCCCGCGCCCGGTTCAGGGGCCCTGGACACCGAACCATGCCCTCGGGGCTGGGGCACCCAACCCAAACGGCCTCACCGTTCTCTGGGCCCGGGAGGCGGCCGCCCTGTTTGCGCACGCAGCCCGCCACCTCGCTGCGGCGCCTCTTCCAGCAGGGCCCCTGTCCCCGCCCACCTGCTCCCCGTCGGCCAAGCCCCCGGCCCGGCCCAGCCGTCTCCTCCCTCCCTCCCTCCCCGCCCGGCGCCCTCCGGCCGCCACCGGGGCCCCCGCAACCGGCCCGGCCAAGGCCCGGGCCGAGGTGCGCCTGGAGCTCCCGCCCCTCGCAGCCGGGCGCCCGGGCCCTGCCCGTTACCTCGGCACCCCCCTGCCCCTGCTCTCCTCTGGGGACTCCGCCGCTGCCCGCCCCCCACGCCCTGCTGCGCCAGGTCTGGCCTCGCGCCCCGCGCCTTGCGCGCCACCCTCGAGCGCCACGACCACCGTGCCCTGATCGCCAGGCCGCGATCGTCGCGCCCCACCGCGCGCCGGGCCGCCGGGCCGAGGACAGGAGAGGGCTGGGGGCGAGGAGAGCGGGCCGAGGGGGAGGGAGGGCAGGCCGGCAAGCTGGGCCGGAGGGGCGGCGGCGCGCACCGAGCACCGCGCGCCCGCGCCCCACTCCGCCGGCGCCGCCCCTGCCCCCGCCCGTGCTGCCAGGGGGCGGGGCCTGGCCGGCGGGCCCGGGCACGCCAGGGACCCCCAGCCAAAGGCGCGGGCCCCGTCGTGCCTCCGGGCACTGGCCCTCGGAAGCCCGGGCGCCAAGGCGGGCTGGGGCGGCCGCGCCCAAGGCCCACACGCCAGGGGCCCCGCGCAGCGCAACCCCCCCCACCACCAACTGTCCCCGATCCAGGCTCACCTGTCATTGTGGCCAGCCCGCCCCCGAGTGCCAGCCGAGAAAAGAAGGGGCTCGGGCCAGCAGCCTGGGCCCACCTCGCCGGGCTCCAGCCAGCCCGTAGAAGGGCTGGGTTGAGGCTGCGTTCCGCCAGTGACTGGGTGACCTTGGCTTCTTCACTTACCTCCTCCCCCCGCCCCCACCCTGCCCCAGGACGACAGGCTTCTCTCCTGTCAAATCTGGTAAATGGGGAGAATCCTGCCTCCCTCGCGGGGCTGCAGCGAAATAAAAGAGGAAATGGGCTTGGGAAACTCTTAAGGCTCAGAAAGGGAAGAGGAAGGGAGCGCGGGGGTGGGGAGTGGGCAGGGAGGGGTCTCAGGAGGCCCCGCTGTGGGAGGTTCAGCATGACAGGACCAGACGCTGGTACATGACACTAGTCCAAGGAGAACCACGCGACGAGGTGGACTGCTAAGGGAAGGCAGGACCGTTCTGGGGGAGCTCAGGATCTGGGTCTGCCAAATCTTCAGAGGAGGCGTCCAGTGCACCCTGCTGGGTTTTCAGGGTTCTTTTTGTTCTCTGAACCTCTGGAGCCCATCTTGCAACTGAAGTGGGCGCCTTTCCCACCCTTTTCCCCATTTTGATGTTTTGGGCAGGATGATCCTGAGAAGGCATACCCGGAACTACCCCCACCCCCATTCGGGGCAGAGAAACACCAACTGCCTTGCCGCCAGGGTCGTGGAAAATAGGGGGGGAAGGCCTCCATCACCTAGGGCCTCTTCCAGTCCAGCTCCCAGAGCTGAGCAGCCCCTCTGCCCCTCTCTGTCCCTGCCCTTCTCTCTCCTCCCTCTTCCCCCGCTCTGGGTGCTTTGCCCTCCACCCCTGCCACCTGTTCTCAGAGTCTTCCCCTGGCTTGCTTGTCCTTGCAGGGCTGCAGGAGCCCTCTTTGCCCAGGACAGCCCCTCTGTGCCCTCCTCGAGGAGGATCTTGATCTGAACTGCCTCTGGTCTGCACCAGGATGGGAAAGGCTTGGCCACTGGCTTATCCGCCTTGGTTAGGCACCCCGCAGGTTGGTGCTCTAAAGGACTTTATTTTCCAACCAAATTGCACCTCCCCCAGACTACAGGTGCAGTCCAGACCCTCATTATCTAAATCCTAGAGAGATGCTCTGGTCTCCCTGTGAGCCTTCACTCTCCTCCATCTCCATCACACCCAATGTGCACCCTTCTCTTACTTGCTACCAAGCGGTGTTGGTGATCTCAACAAACACACTTTGGCACACATCAAAATCACATATGTAGGGCATTAAGGATTGTGGGAGGACCCACCTCCAAAAGAGTGTACATTACAGTTGCTAATAATAATAAAAAGATGGCAAAAGGCAGACCATATTTCAATAAAAATTCCCTATATATTGCAAGAGAAAAGACCTTTTTTACCCAACCTTGTCCTAATTTCTAATCTGTCTCCATTCCTGATCCATATCCCATCGGGCAGGACCAGCTTCATGGGTGTGTTCCCTACACTTGGTTTAAGGCTCTGCTGTCTCCATCTTGAAATTCTTAATTCTTAATACTTTTTGAACAAGAGACCTGTATTTTCATTTTGCACCAGGACCCACAAAGTATGCGGGCCATCTCACCCATTGGTGACAATCTCAACATCCTCAATTCTATCCCAGCATTTCAACCACCCCACTGCTCTTAAGATTCCTCCCCTTCCCCTCTGCAAGCCTTGGCTAGTTCTTCCTTTCCTCACCTCTCAACTGCACTGATTCCACCATCTTCTGCCACATGGCCTCTCCCCAACCCCATCCCTGTGTCTCATCCTTTGGCTGAGACAAGTACCCTCTTCTGGGGTCATTCACTCTTGGCACCTCATTCCCTACCCAACCCTCATCCATCCCAGAATTGAACTCCACTGCCCCCCATCCCTTTATATCCTCACCAAGCCTCACCCTCTCCCTGAGCCTAAACACTGATCCTTACCCCATAAGAGCCTCAATGCATCTTTGCAGATGGATTAACCAATCAATCAAGTACGTGGGCTGAATTGTGCCTCCCCAATTTACATGTTGAAATCCTAACTCCTTTACTTCAGAATGTGACTATATTTGGATAGGGTCTTTACAGAGTTCATTAAGTTAAAAATGAGGTTATTAAGGTAGGCCACACTCCAATCTGTCTAATGCCCATATGAGAACAGGAGATTAGGACACAGGCACACGGGAAAAGGCACGTGAAGCACGTGAAGACACAGGTAGAAGGCAACCATCTACAAGCCAAGGAGAGAGGCCTCTGAATAAACCAATTCTGATGACACTTTGATCCCAGACTTCTGGGCTCCGGAATTGTGAGTAAATAAATTTCTGTTGCTTAAGTCAGTCTGTGGTACTTTGTCAGGGCAGGCTGAGCAAACTAAGATATCAAGTATTTACTCAGTGCTATTATTTTGCCAGGTAGTATTCTAGGACTTGGGATTATAGGAGCCAATAAAACACACAAAAGCTCCTACCCTCGTGAAGTTTAGACAAAAAGAAAAAAGAAAAAGAAGTCAAAGATGCGGGATGTTGGGTAATGAATAGTGCTATGGAGACGAATGAAACAGAGAAGGGTCTTTGGGGTGCAGAGTATTTAGATACAGTAATCAGGAAAGACCCCACTGAGGAGATGGTGTTTGAGCCAAGATCCAAAGGATTTGAGGGGTCATACTGTTCCAGGCTGTGGGATCCACACATGCCAGAGCCCTGGAATCAGGGGCATGCCTGGCACATCCTGGGGGCACCCAGGAGGCTGGTGTGCTGAAGTGGAGGGACTGAGAGAGGAGGACAGTGGGGATGAGATCAGGGTGGCCACAACAGAGGCGAGAGATTGTGCAGGGCCTTGCAGTCCATTGCAAGGACTTTGGCTGATAAAGTGATGTGGAAAGACATTGAGGGGCACCGTGATCTGATGTCTATTCTCATACAAGTTATCAATGGGGTTGCTCCCTGAAAACAGATTAAAGAGAGAAAAGAGTGGAAACAGGGAGACTATTTCGGGACTCTTGAAATAATCCAGGTCAGAGATTTACATTGAGAGGTAGGTAGATTCTGGGTAGGTTTTGACCACAGATTGGTATCAGGCTACGGCACAAACACAGAAGTCAAGGACAGCTCTCATGGTTTTAGCCAGAGGAACAGGAAGGATGGACGTATATTTACCAAAGTGAGGAAGACAGTGATGGAGTCAGTTGGATAGAGGAGTGTGGAGTTCAGGGGCAATATCAGGGCTGGAGATATAATTGGAGAATAAGTAGCAGTATTAAAAGTCATGAGACTGGATGAGGTCAACTAGGGAGTGAGTATAAAAAAAGCAAAGCAACCCATGAACTGAGCCCTGGGTAGCCCAACATTTAGAGGTGGGACAGATGAAAAGGAACCAGCAAATGAGACTGGGAAAGAACAAGCAGCAAGGTGTGGAGAAACACTGAAGAAAGTGGATCAAGAAGGAGGGATTGGCCAATTCTTCAAATCCTACCAACTGGAGTAGTAAAAGGACAAAGAATTGACCACTGGGTTTAGCGATGTGGAGGTCATTGGTGCCCTTCCAGAGCAATTTCCACAGAGATGTGGGGCCTAAAGGTGGATCAGAGCGCTTCCAAATCAAGAGTCGGGAAAGAGAAATTGGAAACAGTGAGCGCTGACTGATGACTCTTTTGAAGAGTTCAGCTGTGAAGGAGAGCAGAGACATAGGAGAGGGGTGGCTGTAGGAATATGAGGGAACAAGATAAAAGTATTGTTTTAATGTGGGAGAGATTACAGCATGGTAACATGTTTGTGTGCCAATGAGCCAGTTAAGAAGGAAATAGTTGATGATGCAAGAGACAGATGCACAGATGCAGGGAGGTGGGAGAGGTGATGCTGGAGCTTGGAGCAGGTATCTTCTGGTGGCTTCTCTTTTCTCAGGAGAACAGGAAGCCAGGCCACTAGCTGGGAGTGACGGTGGAAGAGGAGAATCGGTGGTTTAAGGAGAAAAGGCTTAAAACGGTGTTCTGGGAGACAAGAAGGCTGGATGCTCTATGGAAATGTAGCATGATTGCTAGGCTGCGCTAAGGGCCCACTTGAGGTTTAATGGCCATTAACGTGAAATTACTCAGCATGTCTTCCTGGTTTTCACCAGACACGTTCAATCTCAGGGGTGCAGACCCAGAGTAGGTAGAAAGTTGGATTTTATCAGGGTTGAATTTTCCTACATGAGTACAAAGAAATGACAGAGGGACACGGGAGTTTTGTGTGGTTCTAGGGAGAAATGAGGATGACTGGTCATGGATTAATGGGTAAGGAGAGAAGTAAGGATTGAGTCAGCATTTGCTGAAGGGCAATGAGAAAAACACTAGGATTATTGGTTGAAGGGTCCCAGTGGCAGTCAAAGGATTGCTGGAGTTCTTGTAGTTCTAAAAGGAAGGAGCTGGCTTTCAAAGGTTGGGATATAATGGCGATTGTGGAGATGTGGTGGTGACAGATAATGGCAAGATCTTAGGCTATGACCACAGAAGTTAGGAGGAGGGAAAGAGTATCAGGGGGGAGCAGGTCAGGAGACTGAGAGAACAGGGGTTTGAACCCTTTCTGTGGATATTGACATCACCAAGAATGTGCATATTTAACCACTTCTTATACCAGAGCCCTTGAAGCCTTATCTCCTTCTCAATCCCTCATTCCATTCCTTGGCTTTATCGTGACCCTGAGGGGCATCCCATTCCTGAGCCTCACCTGTTCCAAGAGCCTCCCTCCTCTCTCAACTTCATTTGTCCTGAAAGTCACCCCACCACGGAGCTTACACCCTAGCAAGTGCCACACCCCATGTCCCAATCCACCATACCTTCCCTGAGCCTTGCTCCTGAACATTTCATTGAGCACCTACTATATGCCAAGTGCTATGCTTGGTGCTGATGACATAAAGGTGAATCAAACAGACCAATGTCTACCCTGCTTCCATTCTGGTTGGTGAAAAGAGACAATAAACTAACAAACGTGGAGGATACCTAAGACGGCAGTTGGTAGAGGTACAATGGAGGAAACCAAAGCTGGGAAGCGGGAGAGGGGGCACCAGGTCATCCTGATTCTAACCCATGCCTGGAGCCTCTCAGTGTGTGGGCTGCTAACCCCAGGCAAGCTCATGGTGACAATGTGTAGCTTCATCCATGCCCCCAGCGTCTCCCCACTTCAACCCTAGCACTGACCCTCACCTCACCCCCTCCGTGGGCTTGACCTCCAGATCAGCCCCCAGTGACATTCCTGATTCTCATCTATTCCTCAGCCCTCAACTGAGTTTCATCATCAAGCTTCATCTATCTGCTCCCTCAGCTTCATGTTGCCCAGAGGTTTACTTCCTCCACAAACCTCCCCCAGCCCTGACTGTCTCTCCTACACAGTGTCTCTCTCCACTCCATCCCTCAGCCCCACCCCACCTTGGACCCAGACCCCATCTGATCCTAGATTTATTCCTGAGCCCCAATACCTCCTCCCTTACTCCTATTCCAGGTCTGACTCTGTCAGAGCAGCTTCTGCCTTCCCAGCTGGTGTTGGACTGCCTCTCAGCAATCGGCTCAAGTGCTCAGAATCCCCCTTCATGTGGCCCAGCATGTTCCTTGGGGAGACAGGGCCTGAGGGTTCAGGGTCCTGGCAGTTTGAGGACAGCTGAGGAAGTGCCCAAGATTGGAGGCTAGTCTTTCCCTGGGCAGTCATCTTCCCTTTGGCCACCTGCCCTGACCGGAGGGTGGAGGAACTTCTAGACCAGTATTTCTCAAAGATTTTGCTGTACAGGACTGGGGAACCAAAGACAAGTGTGGGTGGCCATGATCTAGCCCATCACACCCACACATCCCTTCTGTCCCAACATACACACACGCACACCGTCCTCCGGAAAAAGATGCTTAAGCAGACAAGCAACCTCAGCCCCGGTGCATTTCATTTTCCCTCCTGCCACCTCCTGGACACAGTGGACACTGTAGCCACCACCAGGACCCCCACAGGTGCATTCCTTTCCTGTGCCGGTCTTCTCTGGGTCCCATTATCACACAAGTTCCATCAACCATGCTGGAGGGCTCCCAACTGAAGTCCAAATACATCCCTTGCCCCTGGCTCTTATGTTCGGGGGTGGGGAGCCAGAATCATGCCAGTGCTCAGAAGGGGACTGAGCCTCTCGGAGCCACTGTCTGACTGGAATGCTCACCAAGCAGCAGAGGTACCAGCCACCAGCCTCCGGTCTTTGGGAACAGACACTTAAGGGAGAGGATGCTGATGAAAGCTATGAGAGGCCCGATGACAACTGTGGTGGTCAGAATGCACAGAGCTCCAGCCACAGCGGCCTCCTGACTATTCCAGGAGCACCTCAGGATGTTTGCACTTGTTCTTCACTCTGCCTGGGGTTCTCTTTGTTGAAAGTGTATCACAAATGTTCACTGAGCACTCACTATGCACAGGTATGTTCTAGAGGCTGAGGGGACAACATCCAAGTCAACCATAGGCCTTGTCTGCATGAACGGTGCAGTGAGGGAAGACAGACGGCACATCAATAAATAAGCACAATGTAGATCATGTTTCATCAAATCTGAGATGGCATCAATTGCATGACCTAGCAAGCAAGCCATGCTTCCAATTAAGCCATGATACAACACTTTCTTACCACATATAATTTTTATTTTGTACTTACTGAAAGAGCTCTGTAGACTTCCACCAAACATTGATTTTTACCATAGATCTCTCCAGTACTTGCATAACCGAGGAAAATATAAAGCAAACTAAATTGGTTAAACTAAACTTGCTGCCATTCAGAGGCCAACACTCCCGAATCATTTTCTGACCAAGCCTTGTAGATGGCAGTATCATTAGGAGTGTTGGGGAGGAGGCCTTTCTTTAAATAATGTATTTTTTTAAGCCTGCAGTCCCTAAATCAGGCTTTGGAATTCCCAGAGGCTTGCTCACTCCAGACTCCTGCTTAGGGCATGCAGCTGATGACGTTTGATCTACCACCTCGGCACCACTCTCCACCCTGCGCCCATAGCCATTGGTTCCTAGAAGTTAAAGAATTAACTCCCTATTGTCTCGGGGATTTCTTCCCAAACACTGACACTCACCCTGCAGGTTTTGATGTTGGCACTTTTGATTGGTGCTTGCCTGGCAGCATTGTAAATGAGAGTCATCTTGATTTCCGAGGCTGAAATGGGAATGAAATGGAAAAAAAAGACGTTCCTCTTAGCATGTCAGATGGTGATAAGGCCTATGGAGAAAAAATGAAGCAGAAAGGAGGGATGGGAAAGGCTAGGGGGTGAGGGATTGCAATTTTCAATTATCTGGTTAAGGAAGAACTCACTGAGAAGTCAGATTTGAGCAGTATTTAAAGCAGATAATAGAGTATTCTGGAAACCAGGAACAGCAAATGCAAAGGCCCTGAGGCAGGAGTATGTTTGGCACGTCTGAGGAACAGGGAGTGCCAGGGAAGGGCTCTGCCATGGCGCTCCACTGCAGCCTGCCTCAAGTCTTGGTGGGATGCCCTGTGATCCTCCCAGGAGCATTGAAAGTTGGACGGTCTTGTGAGGAGCTGTCACAAGACCCTTCCTCACCTGCCTTTCTATCTGGTGCGAGGCCACCACGAGGCAGTTTCTCATCCACTTGCCTGGTTCCGGTGAGGGCTGGGACTTCCCGCCGTGGCCCTCCCCACCTTTCGGGGACAGTGCCAACTATACCAGTGTCTTGCTCAAGTATGCACCGGCCTCATGTGTTGCCTGTCACCTGATCCTTGTGGAACCTGAGGCGGGGAGCTCGGTGTGGAGGAGTGGCAGAAGAGACCACTCCCTCCTGCTCCCTGCTTCCAGTTACTTCCCAGCCCTGGGGTGCTTTCCTTCAGAGCACCTACCACTCCCTGCTATCTTTCTGATTCATTCATGTTTCCTTGTAGCCTGCCTGCCTCTCCCACCTGATTGTAGTCCGGACTCCTTCCTCCTTTTCTAATCTCATTTCCCACTACACAGCCCAGGAATTGTATTTTTTTTTCAATTCTGATCATAAAAAAGTAATATGCTCCCGTTGTGGCAATTTTAGAAATTCCACCAGCCAGTAAAGCCCTTATTAAAATTTGTGTATATTGCCTTCTTGTTTTTCACTCCACAAATCTGATTTTACATCATTTAGTTCATACGATGTAAAGACTTTTTTATTTCCTTTGGTTTTATCTGATTATGAAAGACATAGTGTGAAAAAAAAGAAAGACATAGCGTGAACATTATTAAAATATTAAGACAAAAACGTACATACATAAAATAGAAAGTTAAAATCACCTCTAATCCCACCACCTGGTAAAAATCACGTTAGTATTTGGGGTCTATCCTTCTGATATTTTCTTCTGCATATATATTTTCTCTCACATACACACAAAGGAATTGTGAGCTTTTTCCGCCTCAACAAGGTCTCGCGAGCTCGTGGGCGGCTCTCCCTGTCACCGCAACAGAGAGCATGACTGAGTCAACACCTCCTCATCTCCGACTTCTCTCCTGCTTCCTATTCCTAGTGCTCTCTTTCCCATTGTAAACAATGCTGTCACGACCTTGCTGGAACACACATCTGAGGCAGTTGACCATTTTCTCCCTTTGCTGTCTCATGCTTGAAAAGGCCTTCTCCGCCCCCAACATTTAAAACATTTATTATTTTCACTGTACATTTTTATGTTTTCATTAATGTAACTTTTTTAAAGATTTTATTTATTTATTTGAGAGAGCTTGAGCTCGAGAGCACAGTGGGGTAGGGGGCGGAGGCAGAGGGAGAAGCAGAACCCCTCCAAGCAGGAGGCCTGCCTCGGGGCTCGATCCCGGGACTCCAGGATCATGACCTGAGCTGAAGGCAGATGCTTAAGTGACTGAGCCACCCAGGTGCCCCAACATGTAAATTTTTAATCTGTCCAGAATTGAATTTGGTTTAAGACTTAAACTAGGGATTCGCTGTATTTTTCTGTTTAATATTTGTGGAACACCATTTCTCCAGCAGCGTCGGAGAGAAGGCAGGGCTTAGGGGGCTAGGGCCTCTACAGTATCCACTAACTGTCCCCCACCCTGCATTTCTTTCATAATAACTATTTCCTGAGCCTTTGAGAGTCCTCCCCCGAGATGCTCCCCGCCCCACCCCGCCAAAGATTCACTTCTAAAACAACTCTGGAGCCTCAGCTCTGACACAGGGAAGCACCAGTCCTACCACGTCTTTCTTCTGTATTGTTGGCTCTGTTTCTGGTCTAGTCCATTCATCTTCTTATTCCAGTCACACGCCGTGAAGACCAGGGTAACTCTAATGCACTGGCAATATGTGGTGGGTCAAGTACCCTCTCAGCCCTTGCCCCCAGTCATTTCTATTTCTTTCCCCAAAAATCTCATTCTTGCTTATTTACTCCGCCATCTAAACTCGGGAATAGTTTCATCAAGTTACAGAAGAAAAATAACACCATTGCTATCTTGCTTGTAATTGCTTTACATTTATGGATTAAATTGGGAGAATACCAGTATCTTTACAATGCAATTTTTTTCAGTCATGCTCTTGGTATTTCTCAGGACCCCTGGCTGCCTCAGCCAGTAGATCATGTGACTCGTGATCTCAGGATCAGGAGTTCAAGGTTGGAGGTAGAGATTACTGAAAAACAAACAAACATGAAAACCGGAGGTCTTGGGGCGCCTGGGTGGCTCAGTCATTAAGCGTCTGCCTTTGGCTCAGGTCATGGTCCCCGGGGTCCTGGGATCAAGCCCCACATCGGGCTCCCTGCTCAGCGGGAGGCCTGCTTCTCCCTCTCCCACTCCCCCTGCTTGTGTTCCCTCTCTCACTGTGACTCTCTCTGTCAAATAAATGAATAAAATCTTTAAAAAAAAAAAAAAGAAAACCGGAGGTCTTAGTATTTCTCTTTATTTTCCTAAATCTTGTGTGATGTCCTTCAGTAAGGTTGTCTAATTTTCTTCTTATTTCTTCTATGTTCTGCATATTTTTAAATGTTTTATGTGTAGTTTACATATATAAACATTATATATGTTTATATGTAATTTATATAATTTATAATTTATATATATTTATATATAAACTACACATAAAGCATTTAAAATATGCATATATAAGTATTCTACTGTACATTGCTTATATTATATATTAACATATATAACATACATATATTTCTTGCAGTTGCAAGTGGGATCTTTTTTTCTGTCTGGTTATTGTTGGTTTATGAGAAACGTGCTGAGTTTTGTAAAATTATCTTGCATTCAAACAATGAATCATGGAACACTACATCAAAAACTAATGATGTAATGCATGGTGATTAACATAACATAATAAAATTTAAAAAAATTATCTTGCATTCATCTGCCTTGCTAAAAACGTTTCTTAGTTTTTTAAGTAGGCAATCATAGAATTTGCAAATAATGATAAATACATCTTTTCCTTTCCAATATGCATGCCATTTGTTTCTTGTTCTGCTCCTACTATGATCTTCTGTCCTTGGGCTTCATGGCAATGCCTCTGACTCAGGATGCATAACAACGTTTCACCTACCATTGGTTCAGATACATTTAATTTATCATGTTGATGAAGAACTCCTTTATTCCCAATTCACTACTACTTGTTATTTTAATCAGGAATAGAGTTGAATGTGATTCAATAACTTTTGTTTATTTGAAGTATTTTTTTAACGGATACAATTTCATTGCTTGGAGGTTTCAAAATGTACCTAACAATTCCTCAGGGAACTGGAGGCTTAAGTTTCTTTTTTTTTTTTTTTAAGATTGTATTTATTTATTTGACATAGAGAGACACAGCCAGAGAGGGAACACAAGCAGGGGGAGTGGGAGAGGGAGAGGGAGAAGCAGGCTTCCCGCTGAGCAGAGAGCCCAATGCGGGGCTCGATCCCAAGACCCTGGATCATGACCTGACCTGAAGGCAGACACTTAATGACTGAGCCACCCAGGCGCCCCAGGAGGCTTAGGTTTCTGTTTCTCACTATTGTAAATGATGTTGTGAATGAAAAAAAAATTTCTTAAATATGCTGCTGTTGCAGCTATTCTCCTCCTCCTCCTTCTCCTCCTTCTTCTCCTCCTTCTCCCCCTCCTTCTCCTCCTCCTTCTTCTCCTCCTCCTCCTTCTCCGCCTCCTCCCCCTCCTTCTCCTCCTTCTCCTCCACCTTCTCCTCCTTCTCCTCCTTCTCTTCCTCCTTCTCCTCCTCCTTCTCCTCCTTCTCCTCCTCCTCCTCCTCCTTCTCCTTCTCCTCCTTCTCCTCCTCTTCCTCTCCTCCCCCTTCTCCTTCTTCTCCTCCTTCTCCTCCTTCTCCTCCTCCTTCTCCTCCTTCTCCTCCTCTCCTCCTTCTTCTCCTCCTCTCCTCCTCCTTCTCCTCCTCCTCCTCTTTCTCCTTCTCCTCCTCCTGCTTCTCCTCCTCCTTCTCCTCCTCCTCCATCTTCTCCTCCTCCTTCTCCTCCTCCTCCTCTTTCTCATTCTCCTTCTCCTTCTCCTCCACCTCTTCCTCCTTCTCCTCCTCCTCCTTCTCCTTTTCCTTCTTTACATAAACAGGAAGACAAGTGATTGACCAAGGTTATCAAGCAGCACTTATGTGTATGAGATCGGGGCTGGGGTTTCCAGTGTGCTGGCCTTTCTGATTCACCTGTGCTTGAATTAGTTGGGGGGCATCTCCAGCAGCCACGTTTGGGTGAAGTTTAGAGTGAGTAGGAGGTAGCTACTACAGAGTAGTCTAATCCTTTTAGAGTTCCATTCATTTTTCAGCTTAATTCAACTCAATAAACAACCACTGAATTCTTCTTGTAAATCAAGGGTGATATGGATCACAGACAGATTCTACCCAGCTTCTGCGTTCACCATGTCCTCACGTGAGTGAGAACTTCTTAAAAGTAGAACTGTGGTTCCCTAGCAATAAAATTCCCTGTTAAAGGATATGAACCTTGAAAGGGTTTGACCCTGAAGAGCTGAGTTGTTATACAAGATTGTAATAAATCTCAATGCAGAAAGGTGTTTTCAGGGGCGCCTGGGTGGCTCAGTCGTTAAGCGTCTGCCTTCGGCTCAGGTCATGGTTCCAGGGTCCTGGGATCGAGCCCCACATCGGGCTCCCTGCTCGGCGGGAAACCTGCTTCTCCCTCTCCCATTCCCCCTGCTTGTGTTCCCTCTCTCTCTGTGTCTCTCTCTGTCAAATAAATAAATAAAATCTTAAAAAAAAAAAAAACTTAAAAAAAAAAAAGGTGTTTTCAGCTCGTCTTTTCCAGCAAGAAACTGTAACTCGATTTTTTGGTAAAAATTATTCAAATATTTCATTGTTTTGGATTATATTTTTATCATGTTTATTTTTTCACACATTCTCTCACTATTTTCCTTTTCTGTGAATTGTTTATGCTCTTATTTCTCTGCTGCAATCTTAGTGTTTTTCTTATTGATTCACATATGCTCTATGCACATTAGGTACACGTATTTATGGCCTTGTTTGCCTTTTACTGTTGCTCATCTTCTTGGCATACAAGCATTTATTATTTTAATGTAGCTAAATCTATTATTTTGTTTCTTCTTTGCAATTCTTTCCACTTTTTTAAACATGGAAAGCCCCATCCATGCATGGATCAGAAAGCTATTTCATACATTTTTTTCTTTTTTTTTTTTAATGGCTTTTCAGTTAGAGCAAAACATAAATCCAGAAGCCTAGAAGGGGTGGAAGTTCATGGAGTGAGTTGGGGTTATAACACTTTTGTAGCTCTTAGGCCTTGTTGTGGCTGTTTCCTAACCCTATAATGTTCACTCCACCGCCCCCCCACCAACCTTCTCTAACTGGTGACATCCATTTGGAGCTGAGACCCAGTAGAAGCCTGCGCTGACATTCCCTGCCAAACCACTGCTTGCTTCCCTTAGAGCATCTCTATTTCTTTCTTCTTGTTTTCAACATACATCTGACGATTGCCCACCCTAGGCCCTGGACTTGGCGAGAGTGGGGATCAATCTCCTCCTTTGCAATATAGTTCAGAGGTGGGGGCAGAAGCTAAATTGTTATTTATTCAATATGGGTAAATTTATTTACTTATTTATTCAACAAAATCATATATGAGTAGAAGTTGAGATGATTTGTGTTGTTACAAGAGTTTCTAACAAGGGAGGAGATTTTAGTTAAAACAATGTACTAAGATTAGGACAAGAAACAAGAGGCATACATATTGGAAAAGATACATTGCAAAAAATGTGTCATTTGCAAGTTCTATAAAGGCCTGCTTAGAAATCTAAAGTGTTATGTAGTGTGGGAAATGATGGTGGGAACTTCAGGGGCGGAGGGCAGTAGATGGATTCCAGATCAATTTTGGAGGTAGAGCCAACAAGATATGGATGTGAAGGGTTTAGGAGAAAAAAGTAGTTCAGAGTGGCCCCGAGTGTACTGGTTGGCTAGAGTGCCACAAACTGGGTGGCTGTATCAGTCAGCTGGGGCTGCCATAACAAAATAGCACAGAATAGGGCTTCAACAAAAGACATCTATTTTCTCACTATCCTAGAGGCTACCAGTCCCAGATCAAGGTGTTTCAAATGCGGTTCTTGCCGAGGGCCATCTTCCTGTCTTTTCACTGTGTCCTCACATGGACATTCCTCTGTGTGTGCCCAATGAGAGAGGAATCTCTGATGTTCTTCTTCTTATAAGACCTATTGGACTAGGTCCCCACCTTCTGACTTCATTTAACCTTAATTACTTCCCTAAAAGCCCTCTCTGGAAATAGTCACATTGGGGTTTAGGCTTTCAACACATGAATTTTGGGGGGACGGAGTTCAGTCCAGAACAGTGGCTTATACAAGAGAAATGTATTGTCTCACAGTTCTGGAAGCTAGAAGTATGAGATCAAGATGTTGGCATGATTGTTTTCTTCTGAGGCTGTGAGAGAGAATGTTCTCCCCCAGGTTCTAGTGGTTTGCTGAAAAAAATTTGGCATGCCTTGAAGTATAGAAGCATCCCCCCAACTTCTGTCTTTATGTTCACATAGGACTATCCTTGTGTGCACATCCATGTTCAAATTTCCCCTTTTTGTAAGGATACCAGTTTTACTGGGTCAGGGGCCTTCCCTACTCCTGTATGACCTCATCTTGACTAATAACATGTGCAATGACCCTATTTCCAAATAAGGTCACATTCTGAAATACTGGGGAGTTAGGATTTCACCATATGAATGTTTGGGGGACACAATCAATCCATAACCCCAATTTCTAGCTTAAAGAGTTAGATGAATGAGGGTCCCACCTACTGAAAGAGGAAAGAATATGAGGCGGGCTTGTGGGGTCTTAAAGATTTTGTTTGGGGCATATTAAACCTGAAATGTCAATAAGGTATCTAAGTTTTGAAGTATAAACTGGGCAGTTGCTTATGAGTCTGGTTCAGTAAAGGAAGGTGGTGTGTGTGTGTGTGTGTGTGAGAGAGAGAGAGAGAGAGAGAGAGAGAGAGAGAGAGAGACTTGTAGCTATGGGACTGGAGGTAGAGAAAAGCCCAAGATGCAAGTTCTATGCCTTCCAGGGTTTAGAAGTCAGGAGGAAGAACCAGCAAAGGAGAGTGAGACGGAACAGCCAGTGAGGTAGGAGATGGTGGCAACAGAAGAGAGGTGCCATAGCATCCTAGAGAAGGGAGTGTTAGCAGAGAGCTAGAGTAACAACACTCGGGCAGAGAAGTGCAGAGTGAACTTGACAACACAGAGTTCATTGGCAACCCCTGGTAAGAGCTATTTCAGTGGTAGGAGTTGAGACTGGATCTGAGGATGTTGATGACTACACTGGAGAGAGAGAGGAAGTGGAGACAGTACTTGCAGACTGGTGCTTGGAAAGGGAGCGGAGAAACATGGTGCTTGCTGGAGAAGGATGTGGGAGTCGAGGGAGGAGTTTTGTTCAAGACAAGAAATATTACAGCAAGTCTGCAAGGTGATGAAACTGGTCAAGTAGAGATGGGGAATCAGGTGATGTGAGAGAGAGGGGCCTGTGGGAGAGGATGGCATTTAGAATGCAGAGAAGGCATTGGCCTAGAAAGGAGAAGGGATACTTCTGCCATTTTAGCTTGAGGAAAGGAAGAAATGTTGAGTACAGAGGTAGACCAGCTGAGAGGCTTGGTGATAGGATGATGAGGGAATTTCCATTCCACATATTCCAATTTCTAAATTGGGAAGTGAGAAGACATGAAGACTTTGGGAGAGCAAGTCGCCATTCTAGAATGGGACTGGCAAACACAAAATATGGAAGGCCTTCTGAGCATTAAGCTGTGCCTAGATGAGCCCGGAGATCATAAATCTATAGTGGTGCACAATCTGCCAGCTTGTGTAATTCTCCCTAGCAGCAGAGAGACACTTAAGTGCAGGCACACAGAGGACAAATAGTTGGGTTCATGCAAAGTTGGGGATTTGCCAGCGATTGTGGCAAAGGAAAGAAGGGACAGGAGTGACTACATGATGGCCGGTGACTCTGAAGGTACTCGGAGAGTAGAGAAGTTGGAGATACCAGGGAGCTGACCAAGGGCTGGACCAAAGTCTTGAGAAAAGAATTTTGCCGGCATAGGGTCTGGCCCGGAGTCAGCGCTCAGGAAATGTTAGTTGATTTGGTCACAAGGGAGGCCACTAGAGGGCTGCAATCCTGCAACTGTACGCCAGGGGGCAAGAGACGACAAGGAATGAGTCTGACCAAGCCCCGCCTAAAGTTTGGGGGCCTGTGGCCAGAGCTCCAATGACCCTTCTGACTGCTCTAAGCTCCCCTAAGGCATGGGCGTGAGTGGTGCTGCCTACCAGCTGGAGCCTGCTGTTGGTGCCAACAGATGGCTGGTGGTGGGATGTGTAGGGCAGAAACAGAAGAAACCATGAGCCCCAAGACACAGATAAGGGAAACATCCTTCATTGGTACCAGCCCTGTGTTCCTGGCCCATGTCTGAGCTCTGTCCAATGCCCCGGCCTTGAGAAACCACAGGAAGAGAACCTGAGTGTTCTCTTGGGTACCCTGAGGTATGGGAAGCTGGCACCAAGAAGCTCAGCCTATGTTCTGGCCCTGAAGAGCAATCAAACCTCCTTCTTGAGGCTGGTACCATGGTATATAGCCTCACGGGCTGGCCCCAACCTCAAGGGCCCCTAGAGTTAAGTGTCCAGAGCCTGGAGGTGTGTTTGTGCCCACGCAGGGGCCTGGGAAGGCTCTGGTGGAGAGGAGAGAGCTCACTGCCCGACAGCTTTTCCCTGATACCTACATGCCCAGCCCGTGCTGGGTCCGTGAGACCATATAAACCATCTAGCCCTCTGTTTATTCATTCACTCCCTTGTTCATTCACAGTTTCCCTGCTCCTTCTGTGTGTCAGTGGAAGAAACAGACAATTATGCCCAAGAGGATAGACTGGGGAAAGGCTGGAGTTAAGGACAATGTCTGACTACTAGCTTGGGTAACTGAGAGGATGCAGGTGCCAGTCCCTGAGAGGGGAGCTGGTGAAGAGCCTGTCTTTGGCTGTGTTGACTTGAGGTGCCTGGGGGACACCCACGGGGAGATGTCCAGTGTGCAGTGGGATCTTTTATTATTATTATTATTATGTTCAGTTAGCCAGCATATAGTACATCATTAATTTCTGTTGTAGTGTTCAATGATTCATTAGTTGCGTGTAACACCCACCGCTCACCCCAACACATGCCCTCCTTAATACCCATCACCCGGTGTGCCATTGGATCTACAGGACTAGAGGCCAGCAGGGAGATCGGGGTGAGCTACTGAGGTTTGGGAGTCATGGATCATTTCCCAGGTGGAGGCCAGAGGGCTGAGGAGGGGGAAAGGACAGCCATTAAAGGAGGAAGTGGGTCTGAAGGGAACATTGTCCTGAGAATGCTTGTAAGTTGAGAGGAGCAAGAGGGTAGATAGCAGGTAGAAATCTCAAATAAAAGTTCAATGTTTTGCTTTCCTCAGCACCACATTCCAGATGGAAACGGCTGGGCTTTGCCCAGAGGCAGCTGAGGGGAAAGAATACAGGAGCAGCCCTAAAGTGGGTGACCCCAGCTCCTTCCTGGGTCCCTTGCTGTAAGCAGACACCCCTCCGTGCGTGCAGTCCGCCTTTCCTAGCAGATCACGTGCTCCAAGGTTGTGAGTGTAAATCCCACCTCCCTTCGCCTGGTTCTCAGCTTAAGTCACACCCACCTCAGCTGAACTTTCAGCCTCTCTCCCACCTACCTTCCCCACAAACTGGTGGGTTAGAACTCTAAATAGATTACACAAACACTTGAATGCACGATTCTAAATACTGCAATTCGTCTGTCCTGTCTGTTGACCTTTGCCTCCGTGCCTTTGACATGTTTTGATTCTGCAGGGCTGTGGGTTTTCTTTCATCAACAAGGTGACCATGTGGTTAATTACCCTTTGACCCTCAGGGCCAAGGCCTCCATCTGGGCAGGAAACATCCATGGCTCTGGAAGTTTCAGGCCTCTTGGCATTTAGTTGTCACTGTCAATTCCCCCTGCTCTCCTCCGCCCGCCCCCATCTCCCTGCAGGGCTCCTGCCTTCTGTGTGCCACAAAGCCACGGACACTTGCCAACTCAACTTCCACCCAGTTCTCTCCTCCGCTAAGCAGCTCCCTCTCCGCTTTCCAGGTGACTGCTAAGGACTTCAGTTAGAGAGATGTTCATTGGGACATTTGTAGACGGAAAGGCTCAGTCTGCGAGGCATGGTATTCTGGGAGCTGAACGGAGACACAAATGCTCTGAGTGAGGCATGGAATAGACCAGGGCTTCCCGGCTGAGCTCTGCACCACGGGCAAGGGTTGGAAATGCAGAGATGCGAGGGAACGACATGCCAGGTGTACGGAATAGGGACAAATCCACGAGGGCGGAAAGACCAGGGCTTGTGTCAAACCCAGTGGTTCAGGGAGGCTGGGGGCAGAGTCTATGAAGGGAGGAGGGACGTGCAGCCGTGGAGGAAGAGTGAGACCAGACCACACCAGGCTGAGAACTTGGATTTTATTTGATAAGCAACGGAGAGCCATTCAACATCGTCTTCCTTACCCATGCAAACAACACATCTCAGTTATTTAATATCCCCTATGAAACATGCAATTGGGTCCTAGCTAAAAAGCAGAGGGTTTTCATGGCAATTGTGGTAGCCCATTTTGAGAGCTGGGGATGGGGTTTGGTGTGCTCTCTCCTGAGGCTGGAGACAAGTCTCACCCTGGTAAGATAAGCTGCAGTTCTAAGCTCCCATGCCCACCTTGCCCTCTCCCCCTCTGCAGTGTTTCTCCCTCACCCCTCCTTTCCTTCCCAATGATTTTGGCTGAACAATATTCACACCCCAGAATGTCCCTTCACTCTCATTCACTACCTTCGCTCTCATCTTCAAAATGCTTGGAACACTGGAGATGTTGCCAAGGGCATCAGACGGTGCTGCGCTGTCCATGAAAATGGTCTTCTTTCTTCATCAAGGGCATTCAGGAATGGGGACATTTATAAATTTTTGATGTCACAGAAAACACATGAATATTGAGCTGTTAAGGCTGGGTGTGGAGTATTCTATTATGTCCAGACTGAGTCTTGCTCAGTGAGGAGGCTGTGTGGCCCACCTGGGGATGAGTTGATGTGGGGGTCGTGGCAGCTATGTCTGGAAGTTCTGCCATGTGTGGCAGCTGGGACACTTCGGTCATGTTCTTCCAGCCTCCCCTGCCCACCAACCCGCAGAGAAATGCAACTCCTGTGCTTTCCCAGATAGGGGAAGCAAATGTGGCTGCATGCTGGAGAGGTAAACAAATCCACACTGAGCCACCATCAAGGCTTGTGGGGTCATGGTAAGGTGATGATGGTCTCAGCCAGGGGCCACCTTCCTGACAGCATTGCTGGGGGTTGCCCGCTTTGAATGTCGGGACTGCCGGTGGCTGTGTTGTAGGAAGGATGGCCAGGGCCCAGGGCTCCTGGATCTCCTGGGCAAGCAGCTGGGGTGAGGGAGGAGGCCACAGCTGTCCCAGCGGAAGTGCACGGCAAGGCCAGGAAATTCAGGAAACAGGCAGACCTTGTATCACAGCCAGTGAGTAGAGTGTGGGCCATGAGGTTCAGGGGCCAAGGCAGAATGCCACTGCCTCTTGGGGGCCACCCAGGCGGGAGAGCCAGGCAGCTGAGCCTGGGGTGCTGGGGGTGGGTATCCTGGGAACAAGACCTGCTTTGCCTTTGGAGTCCCCCTTCTAACCCATTCACTGGGATCTGCCTGCCCTTGGGCTGCTAGAGAAACTGCTGGTCTCCCACACCCAAGAAGAGCCTGAGAGAGAAGATAAGGTGGCTCAGGTGCATCATGCACTGTGTGTACAGCATGTGGGGCCGGGAGGGAGGGTGATGGAGCAGTTCCCGGTGTGGCATCTGAAGATTTCTCTGGTGAAGCTTTGTGCTGTGGGCTGCGAAGTCCCCAGAGCCTCCTGGAGCAGTTTAGCTTAGCACAGACCACAAAGACAGCCATGACTTTCCAGTTTGAGCTGCGGCCTTAGAAACTTCTTCTGTGACCACTCTTCTTGACTCAAGTCTTGCCCAAACTTCTGTCCTGCACTGGGCAAGGCTGGTACAGGCCTGTCTCCGATTCCATTGTTGCTAAAGGAACACCAGTCATCCCTTGCCCTTGTGCTGTCCTGACCTCCTCCTCTCTGGTCAGCCCTGCCCCCTCCAAAGCCTGCGAGCACACAGCTTTCTCCCTGGCTACAATCATCAGGAGACCCTCTGGAGCTAGGGGAATTAGCTCTCATGCCTGGGAAAATGAGCCAAAAGGTAAATGCCAGCCGACCCCTGTTAAAGCCAAGTCCAAGTTCTGGGCCAGGAGAAGCAGGAATGCCTTGGAGCAGGGACTGGGCCCAGAGCCGCCAGAGAGGCTGCAGAGAAATCCCTCACCAGGGTTTGCCTTTAGTAATACACAGAACAAACTCACAACTGGCCCATCCTGCATGTGAGCACTGGTTCTAGGATTTGGGGCCCTTGTACCACCCTAAAATGGGGTGTCCTTACAGCTATTCTTGTGGAGATCTCCGGGAAAAAGCAAGCCCAAGCAGCCTGCCCCTCTGACCCTCTGGCAACCTCATCCTGGGGCTGAGCCAGGAGCTAGGCAGTTGACTGAGGCACAGCCTGAGGTGACCATAGACCTTCCCAGGTCAGGGTCCTTGTCTGAAATCCAGGGAGTGGTGAAGCCTGAATTAACTGGGCTTGTTCAAACAAGTTCTGGCCCAACCGGGCACACTCTAGACACTGAATTCAAACAATAATCCCAACCAAATGCCTCCAGCCTCGTCAGCTTTTATGGTGCCTCTCCCAAAGCCTCTTCCAGCCTCATTCCATTTATCCTTACCTGCTCTGAGAGCTAGGTAGGAAAAGCATCGTTTCCTCCTCACTCCTTTTTTTAGATGGAGAAACTGAGGCTCAAAGAGCTTAAGTGACTAGTCCAAGGCAGAACAGAGCTTCCGCTGCATCTGATGGGAGTGTGCCATTCTTAGGGCCTGCCTGACCATGTAAAGGGAGAAAGGAGGCAGGACCAAATCATTTTCCTATTGGAAACAGCAGGCCCAGCTGTGGGAACTATTGCTACTTACACAGTAAGCCTCTGAGCCTCCCCCGTGGTCAGAGTGGTCAGAAGGCTACCTGCTGACTGAGTGGCCTGAAGGCGCCTGCAGGGCCAAATGCAGGGACAGAACAGCTTCTTACTAGATTGCAAACCATGCTGGAAAATGTTTCTTGGCAGAAAAAAAGAAAAAACAAAAAACGTATTCTAACTTGAGTAGACTTGCACGGGGTCCACAGGGCAGCTCTGGGGCTCTGAGTCTGGGCCACTCCGCACGCCCGAGGAGCAGGGCCTCTCGTTCCCTCACTCTAGCAAGCACAGCATGATTTGTACACGAGCCGTCCTTCCTGTGCTGTCTGGCAGGAGGGGGGAGGCGGCCCCCGACCAAGAAAGGCAGCTGCCAGTGCAGGAGGCCACCGAGTCCCTGCCAACACCCCGGAATGCCCATCACTTCCAACTCTGCTCATCCACAGTCAAGGCGGGTATCAAGAATGTCCCTGACCTCTCTGTTGCCGTCTCTACTGGGCAGCCCAAGAGAACTGGTTCTTGGACATGCTCTGTCTCTGCTGAACACAATGGGCCAAGGAGTGACTCTGGCAAGGGAGCCTTCAGCTGCTCCTTCCCAATGGCTACAAAGTGACATGCCAAGAAGCAAACCGCCCCTGTGTCTTGGTCAACTCAGGCCTTTATTTTTCACAGTTTTGGAGGATGGAAGTCCAAAATGAAGGTTCCAGCGAGGTAGGTTTTATTCTGATACCTGTTCTCTTGGCTTGTAAGTAGCCACCATCTTGCTTTGGGCTGACATGTCTTCTTCTTTGTGCACACAAGGTGAGAGAAGGGGGCAAGCTCTTGGTGTCTCTTCTTATAGGGGCATTAATTCCACTGTGGGAGTCCCACCCTTATGACCTCATCTAAACCCAAGCACTCCCCAAGGGCTCCACCTTTGTTTTTTGGTTTTTTTTTTTTTTAAGATTCTATTTATTTATGTGATAGAGACACAGCGAGAGAGGGAACACAAGCAGGGGGAGTGGGAGAGGGAGAAGCAGGCTTCCCGCCGAGCAGGGAGCCCGATGTGGGGCTCGATCCCAGGACCCTGGGATCATGACCTGAGCCGAAGGCAGACGCTGAACGACTGAGCCACCCAGGCGCCCAAGGACCCCACCTTCGAATACCATCACATTGTGGGGTAGGACTTCAATATATGAATTTGAGAGGAACACATTCCGTCCATACCACCCTGGTAGAGATCAGGTTTCCTGAGGAATGCCAAAATCTTCCTGTGGGCATGAGGCCTCATGTGCCCCCTTTAACCTGTCACTGGAGACTGGGGACTTCCTTTGCCTTCTTCCAGAAATGACTCATTATCTTAAGACGGGCATGAAAGGCTTGGGATGACTTCTGATAAGGTTATCCAAGTGCCCCCCTCCCCCCCTCCTCTTGTCCCCTGTGCAGACAGCTGAGAAGATGCTCTACTTGGTGTCTGGCCAGAGAACAAATCACTTTCCCTCCAGGGAGTACACCCTGGAGGAAAGCTACAGGCAGGAGAGAAGGAACATGCATGCAAAGCATCCAGGCTCACCTCGGAGGTGATATATGAGGCAGAGCATGGTCTACACGGAGGGGGTAGCCTCTAGGCCCACTGTTTTTGGCCCGGTAGGCCTGTGGCTGCCCTTGGCATCAGTGAAGGAGCCAGCAGGCTTCAGCTACACAGAGGGCCTGCGCACACAAGCCACTCACTCAGGAAGGCAGGAGCCATTGGTCTCTGCAAATGCAGCAGGCAGCAGAGGTGCCCATGAGGGGCCCAAGTCCAGGAAACGAGCCCTTTCTTTGCTCAGGATCCTGGTATCAGTCAACTGGGTCAGTACCATTTCTAGATTCCAAACGTCCATCATAAGTTCACAAAGAGTTGCAATGAAAGACAATTTTTATTAAGCACTGGAGCTGTGATTATTTTAGTACCAAGCACCTATGTTCATCTGATTTCAGCTTCCCACCATTGGAATGCTGTTCCCTGTGGTTTCCCCAACATGACTGTGGAAGAGATGCAGGGCTTGGCCATCAGGGCCAAGATTTTGGAACTCTTGTGGCTTAAGACAGAACAGCTTCTTACTAGATTGCAAACCATGCTGGAAAATGTTTCTTGGCAGAAAAAAAGAAAAAACAAAAAACGTATTCTAACTTGAGTAGACTCTGCAGCCTGCCAGCCCATGGTAGAACAGGCGTGTGCAAGGCCAGACAGGTAGGTGGGGGACAACAGTCTCCTGCTGTGGCCCGGCTGCTGTCACACATTAGCACACGGGGGGCCACAGGCTGCCTCTGCAACATAGCCTCCAAGAAACGGGTTGTGCTCAGCAATCCCAAACAGTACTTATCAGGAAAGAAAAAAAAACCGCTATCCCCCCTCCCCAAACCCCTAGTCCAGGAAACTCTGTGAGCCTTGGAGTTTCCCTGGCCATGCAGGCCTCATCGGCCTGTCTGTCCCTCTTCTCTCAAGGTTTGGCATGGGAGTACCGCTGGCGCTGGTCCTCATCCAAGCTAGACTGCTCTGCAGACATGAAATAGCCGATATGGCCTGGTGAGTATTCATCAGGGTCCTGGAGAGCCTCCGGACTTGCCTCAGAAGCTGGCACCTGCCAAGGAAAAGGGGGACAAGGTGAGACATTCCCTCTAGTTCGAGTCAGCAAGCTGCTGAGAAATACCTCTTTGGAATACAGACTTACAAGGCGCTGGTAGAAGGTGTAGCTAGGGACAATGAGGTTCCTCTCCACTTTTGTCTTCCAATAGCATCTTGCCTTAAAGACCAGCAAGAGTAGCCCTGGGCTCTCCCAAAGTTTTCTTCATGCCTAAGGGTACTGGGTTCTGTGTCTGGTCCTCCCTAGCCCAGCTTCTCTGCCAGCCATGGCTAGCCAAAGGCTTGGAAGCTCTCTCCCTGCCCCTACCCTTGCACGTTGTTATTACTCTGCTCGAACTAAGTACCTTCCATGCTGAGCCTGATGGGCAGCTACCTGGCCTACTTGAACAATGTGATGGGAAAGGTAACAACAACCCACTCTGAGCTGTAGAGTGGGGAGGAGGGGCAGACACAAAGGTGGTATTACGAAGACTAGGCTGGGGGAGTCTTTTCTCTTTGAGAAGAAAGGACTCTGTGGGCTGGGTTCTGAAGGTGATGCAAGAATTCAGTAAGTGGAACCCAAGGGATGGAAGAGAAGACAGAGGAACAGAAGAAGCAGGGCTGGGCTCTGGGAAGAAAGCGGATGTGCCTGGGAACCCGGGGAGGAGGGGGGGCAGACACCAGTGGAAATGAGTCAGGGCAGGGTATGGGAAGCCCCTGAAGTCTTGTGGACAAGGAAGCTCCCACATGATCCTGCACCTGGCTGCCCCACTGCACTCTCCCAACAACCTTCCAGGCATCCTCCCTTCTCCACTTCCTTGGGATATCTGTTCAGCTTGGTCTTGGCTCTGCTTCTAAGGGCCCACCCAGATAGTAGCGCCTTGAGAGCAGACATGATGAAGAGTTTCACCAGAGTCTGCCTTGGGGACTGAACCACGGGATCCACTGAGCATCCACGTGGTCTCTTTGCATGGGCAGTCCCTCTCATGGATCAACTCTCTGGAGGATTGGTCCAGTCCAGCTGGTCAAGGTGTGTATGTGAAAATAATCACACCTTTAGCCATTTAAAATATCCAAACTCACTCATTCTGCCTTAGCTTACTGGGTTCTTTTTTCCTTGTTGTTGTTGTTGTTAGTTTTAAAAAATCAGAGGTTAGGCTCCATTAAGATTTCTAAAGCCAGAATTAAAACACCCTTTCTAAGTACTGTTAGATTGAGAGTATGTGGTCCCAAGGGGCTTGCTGGGAGTGTATCTGGGAGCAAAACCCAATATGTGCCTGCCATCTGGACCAGCTGCCAACACTGCCCTGGAAACATGACCATTACAGATGGTCCCTGAGGTGGGGTCCACCCTGGCAAATATGGAGCACCCTATGGATGAACACCAAGCACGATCCATAGAAGGACCCTCGGTTTATTTTTTAGTACAAGGAAACACACCCACACTAGGCTCTGGATTTTGTAGCAGAACAAATGATGCACAAGTTCAGACAGGGGCCTGGGCTCGGGCAATGAGCTCAGCATATGGCCTGACTCACTTTGTCCAGGTAACATATGCTTGAGAAGTTTTCACATCAGATTGCATTTAATATCCATGAGAACAGCTCACTTTTTCATGGAAACTTGAAAGGAATCTTTTTACTCAGCAGGGTGTGCCACCACCATACGAGTAACCACCCTCAAATTTACTGAGCTTTGAAGTCTGGATTTCACACCCAGAGCGTACTCCTGTAGCGTGTGCCTTTTGGGGAAGGGGTCCAGCCTCCATGCAGAATGCCCTGACCTGGCCGGGGCGGGGGGAGGAGGGCAGAGGAGAAAGGAATGGTCATACCTGGGGCCAGGTGGCTTGGTCCTGCAGGGTGTTCTGCTCACTGGAAGGCCAAGTATTCACTTGGAGATAAAGGTGATGCTGTGGATCTCGTGGCTCTTGCCAAAGTTGGACGTAATCCTGCGGGGTCTCCAGGGTGACTACACTGGAGTCAGAATTTATGGGAGACTGAGGAAAGCTGGTCGAAGCGACTATGTCAGAGCCTGGGCTATACACCAGTGGCAATGGACCCATGGACACCCCTTGCTGCTCCTCAGAAACAAAACTGAAAGAAACATGTTACAGTAACATGGATCTGGGAACCATGACCTAAGAGTCATCGCCTTGTTCATCAGTAGGTGCTTGCAGCATGACTGGTTGTGGTGGCTAAATCAGGATTCACTGGTTTGTACCCTCACTTTGCCCAAAGAAGATTCCATTGGCTGGAGTCAAGTGAATGTAAAGATTGAGGTGAATTTTTGTCTCAAGTGGTTTTATTTGTATTACTTGGACAGCCCTCAATCTGCTACAATGGTGATCTTTGTGGCCTCGGGCCAGTCACTTTACCCACCCAAAGTCAGGGACGTGCCCTTTGTCGCTAAAGGAGCGAACAGCTGGGTGGGGCTGCTGGGTCAGTTCCTCCCTGCAAATCCAGTGCTCTCTCTACAAGAGCCCCATTTATCCTGGGTAAGTAGGGACTTCTGAATCTGTACTTTCCACAACCTCCTCAAGTGCATTCTGATGATCAGGCTGGCAGGAAACACGGCACTAACCCACCCAGCAGATGTATTAGGGTCACCGATCCTACAAGGGGGCCCAGAAGGAAATCTGGAGAGTTCTGGGAGGCCCGCTCCGAGAGCTGGCATTCACTCAAAAATATTTACTGGGCACCAAGCATGTGCTCTACAACCCCTTCGCTGCTGAGCAGAGCCTTCTCTTTCTGGCATTTGGGACCACAGACTTTATCACTTAGCAGAAAATGTGTTCATGTTCTCATACTGCCTCCCAGAACGTAGTCCTTCTGTGAGCTTAGCTCTTTGGTATGCAACGGCCATCTAGCGACTGTTTCACACCCACTTCCCTCACATAGATTGTCAATGCTATGGAGACCCCTTGGTCTGGTCTGCTGTGATCACCAGATCGCAGTAGAGTGGGAGAAGAAAGCTGGGAGCCCAGGAGTCATTCAGCTATGGGCACTTAAGACTTTACTATAGACGCCTGGTGCCATGAGACTGGGCTTGGGTGGATGGAGCCAAGCGACTTCAAGATCTGCGTGCCAATTCCCTAACTTGGGAGCTTTCTTATCTAGGCCTCCTACTTTCACAGAGTCTCCTCCGTTCCATCAACACATGCTTGGCCACACACTGTGCCTGCAGAGGCGGGGGCGGGGGGGGGGGAGCCACAGAGCAAGATGAGTGGGAGCACATTGCTTTTGATGAGGGGGTTTGGTGCCCCGTGGACAAGTCACTCATGGTCTCGGGCACACTGTCTGGCCATAAGAGGAAAGCAGAGACCTCAGCCCTTATCACTCACTGTTCCATGCGCTTCTTACCTCTGCCTGTCATCTTTGTTGTCCCCCAGGGTTTCACCTTGATAGTAGCCAGACGCCTGTCGTCCAGCTACTAACTGGACAGGAACAGCGATGGGCTGGGTCTGCATGAGTGTCCCGGGGTCCTGGGTTCCCTCCGCGGCATCAGGCGGCTGCGGCTGCTTCTGCGGCTGCTGCCCCACGTGCTGGTCCTGCACCTGCTGCAATCGCTGCAGCAGGAACGGGTTCTGCCCCTGCAGCAGTGACTTCAGAAGGAGAGACAAAAGGACCTCAGTGCCCGCGAGAGTGCCCCAGAACCGGACTGAGCACCCTTGCTCCATTCTCCCAGAGCAGAAGATGACAGTGGCCGTGCGCCTCCGGGCGTGGTCTGGGTGGTGTCTACGTGTTGATCGGGGCACCAGCTGCAGCCCCGCTCCTGGCTGCAAGATGCCGCGACCTGCAACACACGGACGTGTGCCTGCGCACGAGCGTCTGGGTCTAGCTCGCCGAGCATTTTTATCTCAGGCAAGTGAACTGCAGCCACCCGGTGCCTCAGGAGAACCGGGTGGGCCCCAAGGGTTATGAAAATGAAACCTCCTTTCAGCTCCCCAGCTGAAACAGGCTTTCCATACCTGGCTGGAGACATCACCAGGCTCCTCAAGCTCCTCGGAGAATTTGAAAGAGTGCGACGAACATGAACCACAGGAGAGGCTGATCTGGAGATCTGGGAGGAACACCTTCATTTGCTCAGTGCGTTGTTTCTTGGGCACCGGCTCCAAAGAATGGGACTCAGGACGATCAAGGCTGTGTGAGACGTGTGGCTGCATCTGGAAAGACACAGTATCACAGAGGTCTTTGTCAGAGGCCGCGCCTTTCCTCGGGGCACAAGACGTGTGGGGCACGGAGCGGCACAGGCCGCCCAGGAAGCCTTGGCTGTGCAGGAGCCCATCTGCCACCGCCAGAGCCTAGGTGGGCCCACCTCAGCCACTACACCCAGCAGACAAAGAGCACAGCCCGGAGTCCCCGCTGAAGACCGCTCCAAATGTCCCTCCTAGCAGGCCGTGCTGACTAGCTGCTTGCAAACTACCAAGGTCCCTTTTCTCTCCCTTCTGCCACTGACTCACGTGGAACTGGCCTCTGATCTGAAAGCTGGAACCCTGCATTTTCTGAAGCTGTTCCTGCATCAGTCCCAGTGCGTCCTTCTGGCTTCTGAGGTCAGCTTGCAGCATCAGCGTCTTCTCTTCCAGTTGCTCCTTAAACTTTTTCATCAGCTCCAGCTCCCGCTTGTGGATGTATGATGTAATCGACGGCGGTGGTTCTATTGGCTGGGGGAAGGAATGGCTTATGGTTCATAGATAGGGACGCCAGGTTCTCCGAATCCTACCAGGCTGTCTTATTGCCAAGTTTGGAAAGACTGAGAAATGAGAATCATTCCTCCCCTCCCAATTTCACTCATCACTAGAAAGTCTGAAGCAATAGCTAGAAAATCCAGGAATTCAAGATCAGAAATGGATCATGGGAATCATGTAGTCTGATTTTTTCCTCAAAACATAAAGCTGTGGAATTGGCCCCAAAGTGTGAAGTGACCTGCCCCAAATCCTTAGTGGAAGAGTCAAAGTGCAGCAGGTCATATCAGAGACAGGAGATCAGAGACAAGGCATGCGGGAAACATCAATCAGATGCCCCCATTAGCAAGGCGGTAAGAAGAAGAATGCTCAAATGGCACTTCCTTTGTTCCAGGCACTCTTCTAAGCACTGCAAAGAGATTCACAGATCTGACCTTCACAATGTCCTCAAAAATAAGTACTGTCCCATACACAGTTATCGTAGAGATAACAGTGGCCTGAAACAGACCAGAGGCAGGAGACATAGAAAGGAAGGGACACATTTGAGAGAAATTAAGAAAGTAGACACGGCTTCTCAACTGACCGGCTGAGGGCAGAGGAAAAAGGCAGGGTTCTTGGAAAAAAACTATCTGCGGAAGCTACTCTTTGCCTTAATCTGGGTTGGTACTGTGTGTATAAATAAGATGAGAGAGCCACAGTCCCAATATTAATGATGAGAAGGCACATATACATGCGACTGCTAGAGAACAAAAACAAGAGTCTATTCTATCATATACTGTGGCCTTCAACGCTTTATGGCTAATGGAAGCGCACAGCTGAGTTATTAAAAAGAGCAAAAAACATGCAAGCTGTTTTTCGCACTTGGAATAAAAAATTATATATATATATATATTTTTAAGCCACTGAAAATTGTCCAATTGCTCTTCTTTTGCTATAAAGTATACAGATGTTCATATAAGAAAGTAGGCACTCATTAAGCCAAAAAAAAAAAAAAGAAAAAGAAAAAAGTAAAAACTCTAAACTCGGGACTGAAAGCCACAAACCCTACATCCCCGTTCTCCAAGCAGGGGTCTTTTCTCTACTGTCCCTGGCAGATAAGCTACCAAGCCTGCCTCAGACCTTTCCGTTGAAGGGGAGGAAGCCCACCACCTGAGGAAGGGACCTAAGCCATCTGAGCAAGGCTTTCCTGAGGCGAGTGGAAAGCTGCCTGCCCTCAGCTGCTAGGTTTCCACCCTAGTTTGATCCACTGGAGACTCGTCTTCCACTTCGGGAGCATGGCGGCTGTGCAGCTACTTGGAGAAAGCTGTCCTGTCCCTTGCCAGTCTCCCTTCTCCAGTGCCTTCCACTACAGACAGCATGACATTTTCCATTTTCCAGCCTCTCTCCATCCTGGTCTCCAGCTTCTGGACACACTCCAGTCTGTCAATCCATGGCAGTCAGAAATAAGCACATGCAGAGCGGTACTACCCACACTCATTGCTCGTTATTCTGACTATTTTATTTTATTTTTTTATTTTTTTAAGATTTTATTTATTTATTTGAGAGAGAGAGAGAGCGAGAGAGAGCATGAGCAGGGAGGAGAGGGAGAAGCAGGCTCCCGGCAAGCAGGAAGCCCAACGTGGGACTTGATCCCAGGACCCTGAGATCATGACCTGAGCCAAAGGCAGATGCTTCACCAACTGAGCCCCCCAAGCGCCCCTATTTTGACTATTTTAAACAAAAGTTATATTTAAAGTTTAGTTATGACTTCATTCCAAGCAGAAGAGAAGCTTGTCAACGTTAAAGGGGAACCACAGCTTTTTGGCATAATAAAGACACGAATAAGGACAACATGGATTTTTACAGAAATTTTTTTTTGATTGTTCAAAAAATTTTCACAGCAGTCTAGAAATCCCCACAAGGCAAGCAGACCATTTCAAGATGGAGAAACTGAGACTCAGGGATGTGCCAAGGTCAATGCTGGGGCCAAACTCAAACAACTGTCTTCTAGCCCTCAGTTCTTCTCAGAAGAGGGAGTGACTCATCTTAGGCTTTGTAATTAATGCACACGAGTCCACGTAACAGACCATAAACTCATTATTTTGCCTGCCAATCCTGATTTTAATAATCCTGCTATTATAAAAGATGATTGCCCAAATCTGTGATTATGTACACAAATTTGAGGATAGAAGAGCAACAGAGTAGTAAATCCAACTGCACTGATTTGGCCTTGGACCATACACCAGTGCTGACATTTGAAGGTTGGATACAACTAACATTCTGAAAGGCATGCTTCTAATCTAATAAAAATTCCATTTGGAGAAACCTAGCTCGTGGTGGGGAGGTGTTGGTATGGTAGGCAGGAAAGTCATCTTCCCCTGAGATGGTTAGCATCCCCTCCCAGGTGATAAGGAACACAGCTCTTAAAAAATACTGCTTTTTCTTAGTAGATAAGCTTCCTATTTGGCCCAAACTTTCTCTTCAACCCAAAATGTCTTTGCATATTTTACATTAAGAGGAGAACAGAGATTTCGTCTTACTTAAAGAACCTCCAACCTCCCTGTTTGCTAGGGTCCACTGGATTCTCAGCTGCATCTGAAAATCCAGTATGACAGAAATAGTGATGAAAATAAGATGCTTTCTGCAAAGTGAACCTGAACACAAGAGTGGAAATTCAGGGCTTTGCAGGGTTAGTGGTCCAGACAATTATGTGGAGCAAGACTCCCACAGGTACCTCATCACTGATGCCAGCAGCCGCATTGGAGGGTGAGCGGGCCTCCTGCTCCACCTGGTCCAGCTGGCCCTCCTCCTCCACCTCCTCCACCTGCTCCACCTCTTCCTCTTCATCTCCTTGTTCCACGTTGCCCATCTCGTCCATCTGGCCCCTCTGGTCTACCTCTTCCATCTCGTCCACCTGTTGCACCTCATCCACATCATACACCTGCTCCGCCTCACGTTCAAAATCAAAGCTCCGCGGAGATGATGTAGCTGAAGAAAGCACAGTGGAATGCATGAGCAAGAAAGCAGAAGTGCCAACATTATCAAAGAGATTTGCAGATTTCTCTTTATTTCTTTTTGAAGTCACAAAAACAGGAGCATCCAGTTTTATTCCATGTTAAGGATTAGATATGCCAGGTACCAAGAGTAATTCAGAACATTCCTTAAAATTGTGTTCATGTTTGAAAATAAAGAAAAAGGAAGGCGTGTCTGACTTTACCTCCACCCATCCAAGCATAAGTGGGTAGGTACCCAAACCAGTCGTGTTGAGTGTCTTTTCATTATAAAATTCTTCCGGCCATGCTTCTGGAAATTTGGTACCCTCCAACTGATAATACCAAATCAAACCTAATCATAAATCACTTCCAAAAAAGTAGGTTCCCCAGAATGTGGGGATCTCTGGAGTGCTAAAAGTGCTGGTGGAGGTGTTGAGAAATGACTCTCCTTCAAAAAGCAAGGTGGAGAACACTATTTGAAGAACACAAAAGGGCAGAGTCATTTTGGAAAATAGTTTGGCAGTTTCTTTCACACACGCTTCCCATATGACCCAGTTGTCCTGCTCCCAGGAATTTTTGTTAACAAAGCCAGACCAAAAAGATGAGAGACTATGTGATTCCATTTACATGACATTCTGGAAAAAGGAAACCAGAGACAGAATACAGACCAATGGTTGCCAGAGGATGAGGGACAGAGTTGGAGTTCAAAGAGACAACACAAAGGAATCTGGGGATGACAGGATTGTTCCGTCTGGTACTGTGGTGGCAGATACAGGACTCTTTGCCTTTGTCAAACCCAAGCAGTGAAGTTTACTGTGTGCAAATTAAAAACTAAGTTTGTTCTTCTACGTTTCAGAAATCATAATCACGGGTTCACGGATTCCCCCTCCCCAAATCAATTGTTTTGAAAAGATTTTTTAAACAAAGTTTGAGACTGACAGCAATAATGTAAGAGTTGTTAGCTAGAATATTTAAAAAAATAGAGGTATTAGTTCTATATATGAAGATTCCACAATACAAAGACTCTATGCTAAGGTCAGCAAATTAGAGGACAGGATCTGCATTATGCATCCGGCACCGCTTCAAGTGTTGTATTTTTTATACAATTATATTTATGAAATGTCTTTAATATTGAAGATCATGTAATAAATATCACTGTTTCTGAGAGACTATCCAAAAAAAAGACAACCACTATGCCACAGTAGTCTTCACTGTTTTTCTTCTGATAATCCTTACCCACATGTCCAGTGTACCTACCTGGTGATGCTAGTATGCTTTCCAGGGACGATGCGCTGGAATCATAAGATGTATCAGACTCTACCCCAATTCCAGGAACAGATTCTTGGGGGTCATACTGCTCGGCTGTTAGAATATCAGCTTGATCCTGGGAATTTCCAAAAGAGGAGAAGATGACATTTCAATTCGGAGACAGATATATAAACAACAGGAAACGCGGGCAGAACACAAACTTGGATGCATGTCACATCACAATTTCCAACACTGCTTCTATCAACTGAACACCTAAACAAAACCATCACGAAACACGTCCTTGAAAAATATTACTGGAAGGTAATAACAAGCAGAGATTATGGGTGCCACGTGCTATGCTCTGGCAAAACCGAGAAAATAAACACAATACAGATGCGCTGAAAGCACAAGCATAAGAAAATTGTGTGCCACTCAAAGGCCGCGGCACCAAAAAAAAAAAAAAATACACGCCTTTCCCAGGTGTTGGTAGGATGCTGACCCGGCGGTGGGAGAAGGGCACCGCCACCCGAGGGCCTGCACATGCAGCCGGCGCTGAGGGCAAGGAAAGGCCAGATGGAGCTGCTTAATGGCCACTTCATGTCTTCGGTGCAGGTTAAAGTTGGAAGTGTTATTACCGAAAACATCTTTACTATAGTAGCACAGAGATGAAAATGGCCCTGGAGAGCTTCTAGTGCAACCTCCCCTTTGATAGTGTCAAAGAAGACAACGTCACACAGCAGTGCAGGAGCAGAGTGAGAGAGAGTCCAAGGACTTCAAACCCAGCGCTCTCTTCCCGAACCCCGGTGCCTCAATCGAAGCCATCTGCTGCTTTAAATTGTACACATCATATTCTGAGTTTAGTGATCCACTTCTACTAAAGTAGAAGACTGGATCCCTTTTGAAAAGTCTGCAGCTCCCTGCTCATGTGAAATGTAAGTACCTGGTTTAGCACTGGAATCTTTTACATCTCTGCTGAAAATTTTAGTGCTTGGGCTGTGTTTTGTTTTGGTTTGTTTTCAGACTGGATTAAGACACAGACCCATGCCAATTTTTCTACAAGGAACCTGTTTGTTGGAACACACTGGCCCAGATCAAATCCCAGCATTTGAACTTCAGGAAACTTGCACAACCTCCCTGTTCAAGTGCACTGTGCTTTGTACTCCTTAAAATA
Source organism: Mirounga leonina (assembly GCF_011800145.1). NCBI lineage: Eukaryota > Metazoa > Chordata > Mammalia > Carnivora > Phocidae > Mirounga > Mirounga leonina. The sequence continues at coordinate 3,565,529 of NW_023270210.1, forward strand.
AGCGATATGTTGCTAGGGATGTGATAATCTTTTCATTATCGAGAAAGATATTCTGGTGAGGTGGTATTCAATAAGATGGGATATGACCTTTCTTTCCCTGTCCTTTTCCTTCTGCTTTTTATCATAGTCATATATCAATTTAATCTTTAGCTCCTTGCTTCCTGGATGAGTTTCAATAGACATGTGTATACTCGGGTGTTGAATAAGATGTCCATTTTTGTGTGTTCATATATTTTATTTAGTCTATCAATATAAATTCACTAAGCTTAAATAAACTTAAAATGACAGAATCATGTGTGCCAATGGTAACTGGCCTGGAACAAAAACAAAGCAAAGAAACTATTTCAGAAGCAAAAAGATACCAAGCAAAGAAACTATGTCAGAAGCGAAAAGATACCAGTGAAGGGGAACAGATTTACAACCTGGAAACTCGCTATGTAGTAAAGCTGTGGCAACTGTAGGGCTCATCTGATTGTTTCCCATCTCTTAAGAGTCCCTGTCCTTTGTTGCCCTATGACCAACCGTTTTCTTGAAAACTATTATTTCATACATTTTGTTGTCAGGGGCAGGAAAGCTAAATCTGGTCCTAGTCACTCCATCTTAATTAGAAGCAGAAGTTTCTCAATTCCATGAAATATTATACAGTTACTGAAATGATTAAAATTGGTAGACTGAGACTGAATGGGAATAAGCAAAATTAAATAGCAATTGTGCCATAGTGGTGGGATTATGGGTGTCTTTAAAAAAAAGTTCCTTTACATGTTATAATTACTTAGGTTTTATAAGTTTATGAAGTGAGAATTTCTAAGTCCAGCTTTCCTCAAGACACACTAAATTGAAGGACTCTGATTGTTCACACATTACACACTACAGACCCTAAGTGAGTATTTGTTGATTGATGAAGTCAGGCTGTCAGCAGCATAGATGCTAGACTGATGGCCGGAGTTCTAGGGATGTCTTGGCCTCTTTTCCTAGCATAACTGCAATTAGTTTGTGTGTAAACAGAACACTACTCTGTTTAAATTAGCCTTTTTCTACCTAATTTCATCCATTTCATACTTTCTTGAACAGAATGTTAGGTTAAGCAGATGTACTGTCTTCAGAAAGCTTCATCTATAAACAAGTAGCTTGTTACCCTTGAAGTTTCTTCTGACTGGTCTAAGAATTAAATTTACATCAGACAGATTAACAGGAGAAAATCAAGTATGGATACCTCCTATATCATGGGAGAGACCCAGGAAAACTAAGTGACTCCCCAAGGTGGCCGAAGCCATCACCTTAAATACCATCTCCAGCTAAAGACAGAAGATGATGCTGGGACTGGGGGAGTCAGTTATGGGAGGTGGCAAGGAGAAGCAAAGTAATAAGGGTAAGTCTTCCTCCTCTTTCTGATACAGAGAGGGAGACACCCTTAACAAAGGGAGATTGCCCTTATAAATTTAAATGTCTCCTACAAAAGTTTAACTTCTACTCAGTCTTTTGAGCTTCTCCTGTGTTTGCACTTTCTTAAAAATATTCAGCTTAAAATAATCCTTATTCCAGAGACATATTTTGGGGTGGTAAATTCTGCTCCCCTACAATGAGCAATAGTTGGAAAATGCAATACAAAATCAGCACTTTGTATTTAAAACATAGGTGTATCTCTTATGTTAGAGAAGAGCTTAAATAGTATAAACCCCTGCTGTCTGCACAGTCCCAGAAACACACAAATCCTTTCACACAAAATCACATGCAGGCCTGAAAACCAAAGTGAGGGTCCACCCACCTAGCCTATCTATACTGTTCTTGGGATCTCTCACCTTACATTTGAAGAGTGCTATAAAAATAACACAGTGCTGTAACATACAATGTTCTTCTGTGCATCTAATACTTATGAGCACCTAGTATGTGTGGCAAACCTTGTTCAAGATATTTGGGGATAGGCCGATGAACAAGACAGCCCCTGTTCTCACAGAAGCTTTGTTCTATGAACACAGAAAATGCACTGATAAATGAGGTTACATCCAGATGAGATAGGCTGGCAGATGACCACTCCCCTTTTACTGACAGGAAAACAGAGGCTCTCCACCAGCACATAACTTTTCCCAGGTCACAAAACTGGTAAATGGCTGAATCAGGAATTGACCCTTATCTTTTGACGTCTAGGGCCATCTTTCTCTCTGTAGCACCTCCACCATGGCAGCTGGGTCACAGGCACCCAGGGAGTGGCAGGTAGGTGGAACACCATCCACAGGGAAGGCTTTCTGGGAGGCTTTTTCTGTTCTATGCTTTTTTTCTTGCACTTTGATCTTCTTTCCCAGACTGGAGTTTCAGATCACTGAACGCAGATCCAGATTTCATATTTCTATTAATGTGCATCCCTCTAAGATTCTCTCTAGTGACGTCTGGTGAATGGATAAGTGGATGATACATTCAGTGGCTTAGGAAAAGGATGGGGACAATCTAGGCTAATTAGGGGCTGGGTTCTGCCCATGAAGGGATGGAGCCAGCTCATGAGTCTACCCCACATTAGCCTACTGTAGCAGGCACGTCAATAAACTTCCTTTTTGAAATGTACTCACAAGTCAAAAAGATCTTGAACAATGGCATAGAGCTTAGCTTAATTTTTAAAAAAGTACTACAGGGACTATTCCAAGTGTTGGGGGCCAAGAGCAGGCTGCCCCAAGATAGGCCACTTTGGCATGAAGATTATTCTGGGTTAAAAAAGCAATCAAAACCCAGCAGATTCAGAAAAAACTCTTTACCTGCCCAACAACTGCCTAAAAGAATTTAGATCGAGGCCCTGCTTCAGGAAGAGAGCTATCACCATATACCATTATACCATGAACTAGGCATGGTGGACAGGGAGGAACCTAGCAATGCCTGTTTGATCGAAGTCCTCTCTGTGTCCCATTGTCTCTGAGTGGCCCCGCAAACATTTGTTTACCATTTATTCTTTCTCATTCTTCCTGAGGATTGTGTTCCTTCCCTTTGAAATCCCTACCCCCCTTTCCCTAGTTCAAAATGACATACATACCTCATTCTGCTTGACTTCTTTAAAATTTCCATGCCTGTGTGGGTTCCCTCCATGTATGCTATTAAATTGGATTTTCTCCCATTAATCCGTCTCATGTTGATTTGATTCTTAGTCAGGCTAAAAGGACCTTGAAGGGGTCAGGACACTTTTGCTCCCCAACACAAGCATGGCTGTTGCCAGCTCCCAATAAGAAATGGTTACAAAATGGCAGCTGTGGAACACAGCTCAAGTGCTATGCCCAGATGGGCTACTTCTCCAAACTAAAACCTTTTTCTGTTGGCAACACACATTAACTAAAGAACCAACATTACAGGGAGAAGGATCCATCCATTTACCCTATGACTCTCTTATGTACATACGTCTGAGGCAGCAGCCGCAGATTCAGGATGCAGCAGTTCCATTCTAGAAATTCTTTTCTGGTCCTGGCTTCTATAAAGAGATGAAAAGAGAAATGGTAAGCTCATCTCACTTGCCATTTAAATCTAAATTTTCTACTGTACAGTAAAAATAAGGTTCAAATAAGAACAAATATTTGAGGGGCGCCTGGGTGGCTCAGTCATTAAGTGTCTGCCATCAGTTCAGGTCATGATGCCAGGGTCCTGGGATCGAGCCCCGCGTCGTCAGGCGCCGCTTCTCCCTCTCCTCCCTGCTTATGCTCTCTGTCACTATCTCTGTGTCTCTCTCTCAAATAAATAAATAAAATCTTTTAAAAAACCAAATATTTATTTTTCTTAATACATCACATCAATCTTTGAGGTGCTGCTATTCCGACAGAGAAAATTGTTGTACACCATATCTATAAAATAAATCATCTGAAAAAAATAGATAAATAAATCATCTGGACCCTCATTAGAATGAAGTTTGCCGCAGGTCTCAATGCCTCTGGTTAAAAGTGGTGAGCAAAGCAAGCTCAAAAAAAAATAAACAAACAAACAAAAAAACAAGGCATATGGGTGAATCTTCTTAATTTTTAAACCAACTGCAATTACAAAAAAAAATGCTTTCAGGCCAAATTTAATTTTGTTTCCTGTTATTAGAAAAACTCTCTATTCTTTGGCTCATTATCAATTCATTTCTATCAAAATTAGAATTTTGATGCCCAAGGTGAGAACCCAGCTTCCTGGCACTGGAGTCTAAGTACTAGCTTATTTTTCACCAAATTGAGTGGAAGGTGAGAGAGAACTTGGGGGGAGAGAATATGAATGAATGAGAATCTTGGTTTTAATACTGGAATTACTTTTTAAGCCTTAAAATTTTCCTGAAGATCTGTTATGGAAATGTATTTTGATTTCAGGAGTTTTTCTTTAGCAGGCCAAAGCCAAACAGTGAAAAGCCCCATCACTCTACAAAATGAGAAACTGGAGTCTGATAACAGATATGATAAAAAGCAAGTCCTTAGAACGGCAACACAGTGACAAAATGGTATCTGTGAAACCCTCCCAATTCATTCAGAAAACACAAAATTAACAGAATAACTGGATTACTCTGAAAGGTTTCAAAAAGTCAATACTGATATGATTGTGAGAAATTTTCCATTCGATATTTCACAGGACCCAGCCAAAAAATCAATTTTACTTACATCATTTTTTAAAGATTTATTTATTTGAGAGAGAGAGAGAGATTGGGGGAGGCAGAGAGGGAGAGAATTTCAAGCACACTCCCCACGGACCTTGGACCTGACGTAGGGCTCAATCTCAGGACGCCAAGATCATGACCCAAGCCAAAATCATGAGACTGAGCCACCCAGGCGCCCCTTACATCATTTATTTTTAATGGTAGAAAACTAAGAAGGGTTTGAAAAAATATATTTTGGATATCAAAATATATAACATTTAGGAAGTAGTGATTTAAATTGCATAAAACAACTACTTAATGAGTAAATTCAGTCATTTGTGTATATGATGGGGCTATAAAATGTCTACTATGTATTTCTTAATGGCTCAACTTTCAGCATCAAATAACATAAACAGCGTTACTTACAAATTTGCCCTGACATCATTTAAAAATAAAATTCCTAAAAGATTATCATCTATATTTTTAATTTTTTTCAGTGTTTGACTAAATTTATAAGCCAGTTTTAGTCTAACAGAATGTCTTCTTACTAAGTGTTGGTACTTCTTCAAGGTTGTTCTTCACTTCTCTGTTCTTTCTTTATATTATCTCTTTGCAGACTGCATTTTGTCCCTTGGCTTCAACTAGGGGCATCTCTGACATCTCTATCTCAAGACCTCTCCCTGGGCTGTAGACCCAAATATCCAACTGCCTTCAGGACATGCAGTCTGGATGCCTAACATTAGACACCTTAACTCCAGGTGGTCCAATGTGACCCCTCCTCCTCTTCCTCATCCTCCTCCTTCTTCAGTGTCTCCTCTATTGGTGATGAGTGTCCCCCTCCACCCAGTCACTCAAGACTAAAACCTCCAAGTCATCTTTGACTCTTCACTCTTTCTCCACTCTCTTCTGTATGAAAGTTTGTTACTAACTTTCTGTCCACCTTTTCTACTTGGGGAATTTCTTGAAGGCAGTGCACATGCACTGAACCTCTTGTATCCCCCAGCACCTAGAACAATGCAGAACACATATTAGGTGCTCCATGAATATTTGCTGAGTGAATAAAGGAATAAACAATCTGACCAACCAGCTCAACTGAAATATTTGCACATTCCTCCCTCACCCCAGGTCTGCTTGGCTTGACACAATTATTTTCAAGAACAAACTGAGGCTTCTATCTGTTCCTTAAAAACAATTAAATGTCACTATATTGGCTTCTAAACAGTAAATATCTTTATACCTGAGATAAACAGCATGTGAACGAATATATTGCTGCACTGTCCAATATGGCAGCCATTCACCACATGTGGCTAAATTAAAACCATAATTAAAGAAAATTTCAAATTTATTTCTTCAGTCAGCAGCCTCATTTCAAGTGTGCAGTAGCTACATGTGGCTAGCGGCTATGGTATCAGAGCAGATTAAAGAGCATCATTGTCATCACAAAAGGTTCTCTTGGACGGTGCTGTATCAAAGGATGCAATGAGTTTTACTGGACAAGACACTGACTTTGACAACAAAACACTATGAGGTGATGATGACTTGCTTTAAATCCACTGCTTGGATATCAAGAACGTAATAGTTTTCCAGATTCTTCCATGAATTTATATTTCATGCTTCTCTATACATCAATATAGATGGCAAACTTCTGACTTGTGATCAGAATGCAAAAGTAACAAATAAGCACATACATTGCTAAAAAAAAAAAAAAAGCATGAAAGAGTATTTCATACCTAACTAGTCTGTACATGTAAATAATGAATTCAGGCTCAGGACGGGAGACGTAATGGAGGGTTTGCAACCACAAACACTGCTGCCCTTTGGTTAGGAACGGACAGAAACAGAACTTTCTCTTTCTAAATCGCATCAGTTAATTTTCAAAAAGAAAGAAAATGATCAAAGAACACTTTGTTAGCTGTATTTACATTAGCTGTTAAGGTGTCTAATGAGCCCTTAATGTTTCTTACTCTCTCTCTATTTTACATCTTTGCCAAGGTTTGATATTCATTGGTAAAGCACTCAATGCTGCTGAATTACTTTAATGGAAGGTTATTCTTGGCTCAAAAAAAACCCATCTACTTCTACTTGCTATGTAAATGAAACTGTAAATATGAAAAAGATATCCAATGAATACTGTCCTTTCATACATCAATGCAGTATAAACTAAGGTGTTGTTTCGAACAGTTGTGGCAGTAAATATAATCTTAAATGTCTCTCCTTGTTTAACTTAACAGCTGAGATGATCTTATCTAAAGCCAGGTTTCCCTTCTTGGTCGCAGGTTTGACCAAAGTTTAAGAAACTAATTTTCAAGATTACTCTAACCAAAGCTAGTCCGTAGGCTTATAGGAGAAACCCGCTACCAACTCCCTGTCTGAAATGGGAAACCTTAGGTCAAGACCCAACCGCATCATTTCCTCCAGGCCCCACTGCATCTCAGCCATCCTTGACAACTGGATTGGTACTAGCATCTCCAGAGCCCACCTCTCCCCAAGTCACTATTCTCTTAAGTGGTCCCCTAGGGATAATGCCTGAAACAGCCTGCTATTTTTCCCATTCCCGTATTTTCACCATTGTGTCCAGCATTCCAGAGCTGCCAAAGGAAGGTGGACAGAATTTGAGGTCGCACAGACTTGGGCTCAAACTTCAGCCCTGACACTTCTTAGCTATGAGCCTTAGAGCAAGTCCTTTAGCTTCCCTGAGCCCCAGCTTCTGAATGTTTAAAGTGAGACTCATAATATGTACCTTGCAGCATTCTTGCAAAGATGAAATAATGTTTGGACAAAGTGCTTTGTAATCTGTATAGTCCAACATGATCATCTCAAATGCCCTCATTAGTCATTCTCCCTTTGATTGCTCCATTCCTCTAAGTTCTTCTCCACTTAAATATATGATTTGGGATGTATAAGACTATAATTTGCTCTAAATGGCTCTTTTGTGATTTTAATTCTCTCTTCTAGAAAATGTGTTCCACAAAGATGAGTTCTGCATATGCTACCATTGCTCTATTCCTTCAGAGCCAACAAGCAGACTCTCCAGGGTTAAGATAAGCAGACTGGGGATCAAGAGGTGCTATTGCTGTAGATCACCTAGATGGTTACTCCTTTGGGCAAGGAAATGGAAAGACATTCCATACTCATGGATTGAAAGAAGAAGATGTGGTATATTTATACAATGGAATATTATGCAGCCATCAAAAGGAATGAAATCTTGCCATTTGCAATGACGTGGATGGAACTGGAGGGTATTATGCTGAGGGAAATAAGTCAATCAGAGAAATACATGTATCATATGACCTCACTGATATGAGGAATTCTTAATCTCAGGAAATAAACTGAGGGTTGCTGGAGTGGTGGGGGGGGGGGGGGAGGGGGGTGGCTGGGTGACAGACATTGGGGAGGGTATGTGCTATGGTGAGCGCTGTGAATTGTGTAAGACTGATCAATCACAGACCTGTACCTCTGAAACAAATAATACATTATATGTTAAAAAAAAAAAAAGAGAGAGAGAGAAGATAGTAGGAAGGGAAAAATGAAGGGGGAGAATCGGAGGGGGAGACGAACCATGAGAGACTATGGACTCTGAGAAACAAACTGAGGGGTTTAGAGGGGAGGGGGTGGGGGGATGGGTTAGCCCAGTGTTGGGTATTAAAGAGGGCACATATTGAATGGAGCACTGGGTGTTATACACAAACAGTGCATCATGGATCACTACATCAAACACTAATGATGTAATGTATGGTGACTAACATAACATAATAAAATAAAATTAAAAAAAAAAGATGCTCAACATCTTTAGTCATTAGGGGAATGTGAATTAATGCCATAATTCAATACCCTAGAGAAATTAAATGAAAACTTAGGTCCACCAAAGACTTGTATACAAATGTTTACAGCACCTTTACTAATAATTGCCCCCAAAATGGCAACAACCCAGATGTCCTTGAACAGGTGAATGAATATGGTACATCCATACAGCGAAATGCAACTCAGCAATAAAAAGTTATTGATGCGTGCAACAGCAAAGGAATTATGCCGAGGGGAAAAAAGCCCATCTCTAAAGACTGCATACCGAATGACTGTATTTATAGAACATTCTCAAAAAGACAAAACTATCAGGATGCAGAATAAATGAGCGGCTGACAGGTGTTGAGGGTGAGGTGAAGTAGGGGTGACTATAAATGGACAGCACAAGGAAATTTTTTGGGGGGGTGGTGGAACTGTTCTTTATCTTGACTATGGTCATAGTTACACAAATCTATGCCTGTGTTAAAACCATAGAACTGTACACCAAGAAAAAAACCAATCAATTTCACTTTATAATTTAATAAATAGTTTAACAATTTAAAAATGAAAATATATGTCCACAAAAAGACTTGTAAAAGAATGTTCCAAATAAAAGTTCAAAAGTTAACAAAAAAGTTTAAGAGAGCTAAAGCAAAAAGAATATTCTGGGATACAAAAAGGTAGAGCAAAAAGCGTTAGGTTGAAAGACAGCCAGATCCGGTCCCTTCCTCAGATCCTAATACCCAGCCTGACATCTTCATTACAGGATGACGAATGAACACCATGAGGAGAGAAAATATTACATTGTTAACTGTCTGAGCAGAACAAGCAGCTGCCAGTGTATTTACCCAAAACTACTTTTCATAAAATAGGCTAATGCTCAGATAATTTGTTCCCGGTTTTTCTAAACTTTGATATTTATTAGACTTCTTTTCATTACTGTCTAAGCCCTCAGTGATTCCAGAGTTGCTTCAATGAGTTTTGAGTACAAACCCTTACTCTGAGTTTTTCAAAAAATATTAACAATGAAATTGCTCTTATCAATTGTATATCTAATAAGACAGTATAATGACTATGTTTTGAGATGATCAAAGTAATTTGTCATGTAGCTAAAGATGGAATATGGGTGGGCTAGGGGTCATATAAACACAATGAAACATAAAATCCAGAATCCTGAGCCTGTTCTCCCTTTTTCTCTCTTCTTCTTCATTTTTTTTTAATGGCTGCCCTGCTCAAGAACTAGGTCCTGTACATACCAATGGGACAAGTTAAATGGAAACCTTATCTGTTAGCACCAGGAGTCATCTTGGTTTTGTATAGTATTTTACAAAGCATATAGATCTCATTTACTTATCAAAGCAGATAGATCTCATTTCCTTATTTGATTATGATGCACATTCTGCAGTAATTATCCTTACTTTTTATAGATAAAGAACCTGAGACTCAAGGAAGCTTCTCCAAGATCACACAACTTGTAAATGGTCAAGCTGAGAAATAAAACCCAAATACTGTAGTTTAAAAGTCCCAATCCTGTGGGTTTTTTAAGCAGTACTATGCCACAAGACCTTCACACTATTTGCCAAAGACGATGGCAGGCAGTGTGGAGTAAAACTAGCCATGTAACTTGCACAGGGAGAGCAGGGAGCCTTGACTGAGGCTTCAAGAGGTTGTGAAAAGGTGTCCTGTGGAGAGCCGAGCTGGCCACCCTACTTATTACATGACACCATTGGGAACTGCCAATATTGCACCACCTTTTAACAGATAAAGATGTCAACTGCATATGGCAAAACCTAAATCAAATGTAACCTCCCCTGACAACCTTCCCTATCCCTCTTCATTGCTTAACATTTTCCTTTGGCCCTCCTCACCATCTAACCTACTTTGTTCTGTTGATTGATGTATTATCTTTCTCTTCCCCTACAATGTAAGCTCTAACAGTTAAGGATTTTTGTTCACTGCTGTGTCCTCAGAGCCTAGAACAGAACTTCCCACAGAGTAGGTGCTAAATATTTGCTGTATGAATAAGTTTCAGTGGGACAAGAATGAAGAGACTGGCAAGCTAGCTCCTTAGTGGTAGAGACACCCAATCGAACAGCCTGTGATACAATGGTACTCAAGGCCCTTCCCTTGCTCAAGATGGGGTAGACAGGAGGAATGAAGTCAGAATAGAATAATGCCAAGGCTCCAAACAACAAAAGTGTGCTAATTAGAATCATCATACATCTTTATAAAATTCTCTTCCCACCTTTGTACAACATAACTCCTCACTGACCCAAGCTAAAAGGGGAATTAGGCAGGAACATTCTTTTTGGTGCAGCTGCTGACAGGTGGAGTCTCCCCAGGGACCAATTCCAGCACTGTAGCAGTTTTTGAAGACTGCAAGCAAATATAAGAGCTACTAGAACCCTTGAAAATGCTTGCCATTTGATTTTCCTGTGTTCTTTACTCTACCTGAGGGTGAGAAGATGCTATCTTCATCAACAGTGTTAGGGTTAATCGTCATAGTCTCCTCTCTATTAATTGTTCTCTCCTCTACATTTAAGGTGAAATTAAAGGAAAAAAAAGAGTTTCTTTCAATAACATCCCCAATCAAGGACTTCCTAAAGACTCCTTCAGTTTTCTCCTTGGAATCCCATACTAGCCACAGCTCCTGAAATTCATGTCCTGACAGGAAAGAGCCCAAGAAAATCTGGGCCCCAATTCCAGCTCTACTGTGGAGCCCACTGTGTGAGTTTGGGCAAATCGCATATCCTCTATGACTATATTCCAACACGTCTAGAATCTACTTTATAGCTTTGTTTATAACTAAGTTAATAAGCATGAAATCCTATTGTGAAGGATAAAGTACAGAATGCATCTATACTGAGATGATGCTAGGGCGGGAATTTGGGCCTTACCTCTATGTACTACTGGCCAAACTGAACGAGTAGCTAGGTATATCCTTCCGACTCTAGCAGGAGACACATAGGAGAGGGCTACACAGTATTCCAGTTTTGGTCTTCCCCTTACTGACTTTCGAGTACCCCTTACTTCTTTCTATCTTCAGTGGTCCAAGCAAACAAGACCTTCCACTCCAGTGCATCTGTAGCTTTAATGGAAAATAACCCAACCCTTGAGTACCTCTCCTGAAATGAAAATTCTTTAGCCTCAAATCTGAAACATGCAAGGACAAGATATCCTCCATGGAAACAGACCCTTTCTTCTAAACATCTCAAATTCCCCTCTTTGTGTTTCTTTCATAAGCACAGACAAAGCTTTCAAGCGTCTTAGCAAAATGCTTCTTACTTTTCAAAGAACATGTAGAATTACCAAGAAAAATTCCGGAAGAACTTTGGTCCCTATGGTCCCTATGACTTCTGTGCCTGATTGTTTTTCTAACCATCCCTCAGTCTATAAAATGGGAGCCAGATTACCTAATGACTGCAAACTATGACCCTCACATGCCGCAATCTCTTCTCCTTCTTATTATTTAAAAATATCCTGAGGACAAGGAACGAGTCTATGACAAAAATAAGGTAATACTAGTTTGCACCGATTTATAACAATACTGCATTATGTTTGAGAGGTCTCACGGCATGGAATGGATTACCATTTTGATAGGCTCAATCAATCAGTCGGTCCCTGAGTAGATCTTTGTTTTCTCCTTACTCAATGTGAGGCTCTGTGCCAGACAGGGACAAGGCTGACAGGTCCTCCCTTACAGACCTCAATATTGTGGACGAGCCAGGTCTACCAACAATCCGTCATGTGAGAGCTGAGGTGGCTGAGAGCAGAGCAGAGCAGAGACCATGGTGTTGGAGGAGAGGGGAGGGATATGAAAGGGACAGGGGGGCTGGAATTAAACAGAATTTCTTCATCAGATCCATCAGCTCTGTCCTGTCATTTTTCCATCTTACTGTCTACATGATAAATACTCCATTGCATAATTTTTGAAGGAAATTTAGTAATATTTTATGGAAGTACAGAACATACAAAACTATAGTGCATTCATCCACACTGGAGTGATAATTTCTTACACTATTAGAAGCGGTTTTAAGCCTTAAGAAAACACTTCTTTTATGTTCTATGTAGATCAGTGGCACAGATGCTTCTGCAACAGAATATTTTTCATCCAATTAAACTCTACTTAAAAGTAAAACACAGGTTTCCTCACTCTCTGAACTCTCACTATCCAATATTTGCTACAATGATCTGTTGACGGATAACAAATTCATTACCCATGTGGTTTGCTGCTATTGTATCTCAGATATTCTCCTGATAGGAGAGGGTCTTGAGTTCATGTTGTTTACACATGTTTTTTTGCTTTTTGTTTTTTGTTTTTTAAAGATTTTATTTATTTGACAGAAAGAGACATGGCGAGAGAGGGAACACAAGCAGGGGGAGTGGGAGAGGGAGAAGCAGGCCTCCCGCCGAGTAGGGAGCCCAATGCGGGGCTCCATCCCAGGACCCTGGGACCACGACCCGAGCCGAAGGCAGACGCTTAACGACTGAGCCACCCAGGCACCCCTCATGTTGTTTAAACATGTTATGTTTTATAAATATCCTTTTCCCCAGATTATTCAGTAAAAGGTCTTCTAATAAAGTAGAGAAACTAATGAAGGAAATGGTCAAGCTTAAAAAGCCTAAATAAGCACATGCACTACAAGAAAAACCAGGAGTGATAACGCACATTGAGAGTTGAATGTGCTTGGCCTTAAGCTTAGCCATGCACTCGTCCTGTCCCCAACACCTACAAGCTACAAATACAACGCTGAATATTCACAAGAAATTGGAGATTCCGAAAAAAAAAAAATAATAATAAAGTTTCGCTGGTGCAAGTGAGTGTGATCCTGGCATGAGCAGACTTGTCACATTCACACAGTTACAAATGCAGTCTCATGTTAGCCAGAGTTGTAGAACACCAAGCCCATGGAATGCAAACAGACTGCCACGGGGAGCTCTGCTTTCCATCCCTTTGCCCTGTGTGTAGCTTCAGACAATGGTTCACAGCCAAACACCTCTGAACTCTCCTGCCAGGCAGGGAAGATTCTCCCCCCATTGCTTAGATCCAGACACAGATGAACGTCAGACATTTCCTGTTTAACTCATTTCTTCACCAGCTCTTTCTTCCTTACCACTCCCCACCACCAAATAGCAACAGTGACCACAGCCTCCAGCTCCCTCCTCTCACCACCAGACCTCACACAAGCATGTCTTTAATCATAAGAAACCTCTTGAAAAGTTATCTTGTTTATTTTATTTTGCTAAGTATTATTGGCATGTGGTGCACATCTTTAATATATTATTTTGCTATTTATTTACATGAACATATACACTGTGATGCAGAAGGAAAATGTAATCCACGCTCGATACTCTGCACTGCACAGTGTCTAGTATTATGGTTTTCTACATACAGACATACCCACTAATGAGTTTATCAAGTATTAAATAACTAAATAGTATCACGAACAATTTCTGTTTTGCAGAAATCCTTGGTGGATTGTTAAATAGTGTAAGAAGGGGTTTAAGTGATATCTGGTCAACTGGCATTTTCCTGTGGGTTAGGAATGCATTTTTATGTTTCTCTCTCAAAAATCATGGAATACTGCATCCATTCTCTGAAACTTGGTTAACAAACGTTAAGAAGCAGATTATATTCACAAAAAGGGGGACACCTAATAGTTTGCCACAATGCCTACTTGCTGTTCTACCATTTAAAAGTATTTCAAGAAAAAGAAGTAATCACGTACTACCTCTAAATGCATTGTCTTAATTTGAAAGTCATTAAATGTCTGTGTCAGTTAACCGTGCTTTATTGCTTTTTAAAAAAATAAAAAGCCAATCATTTGTATTTATATTTACCTGGAGAAGTTAAGATTTTTATTGGCTGGGCAAAGGAATTCAGCCTAGTAGACTGCTCTTCTGGATTCAACTGTCTGTTTTTTCATTTTAAAGGGAAAAATATTTGTAGATATTATTTCTCTCATTTCAGTTTTGTTTAATGAAACTATGCCCTAGGTCTCCATCACTTACTTCAGCATTAGCCTCTCACCTGCACTCAGGAGGTACATGTTCCTCATCTGAGTCTTGTATCAGCAGAACCTCTTCCTCAGGTTTCTTCACAGTGAAAAGTTCCTGCAGAAAAACTGGCATTTTAGATACTTAAAATGTACTTATATAGTAAAAATACCCAACACATTTGTATAGCATGTAGTAAATGTGGAAGCAATCTCATATCCAATATCACAGCTAATCTGCCTAGCAATGTGAGAAAGCACTTGATTTTACAGATGTGAACACTGAGGATTATAGATACGTAATGATCTGGCCCAAGATGCACAGCTAGTAGATTCAAGATCAAAGTAGATCCATCTCACAGTTGTACTCTGAGTTCCCTGCTCTGTCCACTGTGCTCCAGTCATACTGAAAAAAAAAAATCCTCCTTCAAAAAGCCCTCTGTTAGGACAGCAGGGGCGCCTGGGTGGCTCAGTCGTTAAGCGTCCATCTTCGGCTCAGGTCATGATCCCAGAGTCCTGGGATTGAGCCCCGCATCGGGGGGGGGGGTCCCTGCTCAGCGGGGAGTCTGCTTCTCCCTCTCCCTCTGCTTGTTGCGCCCCCTGCTTGTGCTCTTTCTCTCTCTGTCAAATAAGTAAATAAAATCTTAAAAAAAAAAAAAGCCCTCTGTTCTCACAAGATTTGTTCTCCAAAGTGACCACTAGTATGGAACAAATCTCCTAGAAACCCAGAGGAAAACTGCAATAGATCACAAATAGGGATCCTTGTGCCATGAGGGGGATGAGGGGGAGGGAAGGGTGCCAAATGAGATTTTTTTTTCTCGGAGGAGGGAGTAGATTTGGGGGGACCCCCAAAATGGGATGTCTGCCTACTCGTGGCAAGTATGAGAGCTTAAATCCCAGAGAGCTGCCAGAGAGGCATAATGATTGGGGCAATCAGACCAAGCAATTTCCTTCAATTGCTTTTCTCTCTACCACTTTTCTCAGGGTCTTAAATCTGGAAAAATGATGACATACATCACTGCTCTACAACTGAATGTAAAGGGGTCCTTCACAGTTTCCGAAATGTAGTCAGTTAAAGTCGGCATTCTAAACCAGAGAGGAAAAGTAAAGCAGGTCTTTTGCCCTCTCTGGATCCTAATGATCACAATAATAATGATAATGATGATTATTTACTTTTCCTCTCTGCCGCCTCTTTCCCAAGTGCTTACCATGCATAAGGTGCCATCTTATTCACTCTTCACAACAACTCTAAAAGGAGGTTCTAGTCTCAGCATTTACAGAAAAAGAAACTGAAGCTACAAGACATAAGTGACTTGGACGAGGTCCTGCAACTGGTCTGGATCCAGAGGCCTCTCTCGCAAGGCAGTTGGATGTGTTGTATGTCACAATTTATCATAATGTTAACATGGCTCTTGATTTGCTCCCCCCACTCCCACATTGCCCAGTCCATAGCGTCCCTGTCTTGCTCAGGTCAGTTTAGTGGCACTTCCATTCACTGAGCTGCTCAGGCCTAAAAGCTAGGAGTCGTTTTTCTCTCTTCTCCCACCCACTTTCATCACATCAGCAAGGACTTTGTGCCCCGTCTCCCAGTGATAACCCAAATCGTTGTACTTCTATCTCCATCACTCTAGTCCTAGCCAGGGCCCCATCAGCCCTCCTAGCACTCCTCTTGCCTCCACTCTTTTTCCCCCAGATTCCATTTCCCACCCAGCAGCCAGCCTAATCTTTTAAAAACAACAACAATGAAATCAGATCACGTCATCCTGCTTTCCACTCCACTTGAGTAAAACTCAAACTCATGATCATGGTTCTCAAAGTTCTCCAGAACCTGGCCTCTGTCTACCTCTTATTTTCTACTACTCTTTCCCTCTTTCACCTTCTTCTAGTCACATAACGATATTTGTTCCTTGGAACTCTCCAAGCTCATTACTACCTCAGGACTTCTACAGCTGCTGAGCCCTCTAGCTGGATTGCCTTCCCTTTTTGCTGGTTGACATCATCATTGCGGGTCTCAGTTCAAAAGACAGATCAGCAGAGAAAGACCTTCCATGACCACTCTGTCTGAACTTCCTATTCCCACCAGTCATTAGCATATGATTGTTTTATCATCCCCGTGGCACTTTTCAATATTGTCTACTGTCTATTTCCCCTAACATTACTCCAGGACCTAGCAGAGCACCTGGCACATCGTAGGTGCTTACTTAATATGTACTTAGTGAATAAATTCATTGAACTTGAATCTACCCAGTGAATTCTAAAGTCTGATTTTTCTTTTCAGACACAGAACCTGGGAGTACTGTATTAGTAGAACACTAAGTGAACAATGGTGGTAGGCACTGCGGAGAGCTGCCTCAAAACTCACCTCGTGACAGATCTTCCTTTATCCACCTCCCCAAATGGTCACTTCTCTTAATATATCCCACCGCCATCCCCCGTACACCTCTTTCATATCACATCAAAACCACCTGTAAATAATTGTACATCTCTTTTGGGTGTGTCGAGCTCTCCACTGACATGCTCACCTTCTGAAACACAGGGGCTGATCTTTCCTCATTCACATATCTTGCTTAGCACAACCCCTTGCACACATCGGGGTCCTCAGCAACGCTGTCCAGTAGCTGAGGGACCAAAGGGCACATGGCCTTTCAAAGGAAGCCCACAATGCCACAGTGGGGGAGGCACACACAGAACATACTCACCCGTAGGGTCTGATCCCTGAGGAGAGAAATGGACCCCACCAGATAAAACCGATCCTCCAGAGGCAGATAAGTAGGACACGATTCAGCAAAGGAGCTGCTGGGGAAGAAGCTACTGAAGAGCAGCAAAGGCTCTAAGGGAGACAGAGACACACATGTGACAATCAAATAGAAAAGCAGGCTGGCTAGACAAGATTGACATCTGCCACGTCAGTGGGCTGTTAGTCCACTGACAATTTTCAGAATTCTGAGCCACAGATTTTTACTGCCATCCTTCTGTACCAGCTACCCTCCTCACCCAGGTCTCCACCAAAATGTGAAGAAGTCATTACTGAGAAATAACTGTTGTGACTTCAGGGTGATATTCAGCCTTGTGTTCTTACTCTGTGGATGGATGTTGTAGTCTCTAAAAGAAAGTTAGCTCTCCTCTTGTATGTAGCCCACACGGGTATTAAATATGTGTGTACGTAGTCAAGTAAGTTTTTTGAAAGTATCTGACCCTTAATCTCCAAAACACATGACAAACATATCAGACAACCATTGTGTGAGCTAATTTTCATTGTTTATTTACTCACTCACTCACTTACTCAATCACTCGCTGTATTTTCAGACCTCAGTGGCAAAGAACTGAGTTAATTACACTCTTAGTCCATGGCATATAATGAACATAGATAAAGTCCTCACTCTTGTTTTTCTTTCTGCCTCTTCTCCACCCACAGACACCCTTTGCCATCTACAACCTTTAATATATAAACTTGTAAAATATGTAGTCTGGTTTTATGTCTATGTGTTTACCATTTACAAAGGTGGCATTGCGGTATAGATCTCATTTTGTTTCTTATGTTTTACAGTCAACAATATGGCTTTAAGATTTAACCATGTTGTAGTATGTATACCTAGAGGTCACTACTTTCAAAGTTTTCCATATTGTATATTTCCCACATTTTACTTGTCCATTTCCCTAATGATGCACACCTAGGCTGTCTCCAACTCCCTTAGACACAGATCTCTCTGTAAGTTCGCCTCTGGTATATTTCCACCCAGTGATGGGATTGCTGAGTCACAGGATAATTAACATAATTTAAGTTCACTCTGTGTTTCAGGAATGTTTCATGAGTTTACATTCCTCTCAACACTGTATTAGTTCTCACCCCCTCACCAATATTTGCTTATTATTCACACTGCCTGATTGCTGTCATTCTGATGGGTGTACAGTGCTATCTCACTGGTTTTTAAATTTTTCACTCTTTGCTTACTAGTGAGTTTAAGCATCTTTTTACATATCTGTTGGGCCATTTACCTCTGGTTCAAGCCCTAGATGTTTTAATGGCCCCAAATCAGTGTTTATGTTATTTCTCAGCCTATAGTTCCTGAAACCTTAAAATTTGTAAATTTGAACCCTGTATCCACACAACACAGATTTGGGTTTTGATTTCTTGTAAATGACACATTTTTTTCCATTCAAATTCTGAGGGAGATGGCAAACTTATTCTTCCTCTAGGCCAGTGGACAGAATTTTACCGATCATTTGAAGTCTCTAGGTTTTATGTTTGGTCCTTGAATGACTATTAGAACTCCAGACCCCAGCCAATGGAGCCCACATACGATTTGTAGCCCACCTAGGACATCACCTAGACCTCCTGTTACCATGAGAGTCTTGTACTTAATCCTTTAATTTCTGGCACCATGGACTGCCCTTTTCTTTAAGCTTGGCTATGCATCAAATTGCTTTTGTTAGGTTTTAAGAATTGCTTCCTGTTTTTTATAGAAGGAAAGAGTCATTCTTATTAGCTCAATCCACCATGTTACCATGTGACCCTACCTTGTAAATTTCACTATATTTTAAACTGAATATTTAATATACTTTTTAAGAATAGAAGGAATGCAATAAGGATTAGAATTTTATAACATATGTTAGACATTTCTGTAAAAAGGATTCCATTTTTCAAAGGAGTTTCCCCTATTTCCCTCTCTTTTCTACCTTCCTCAGAGCAATAAACAGTAATTACAACTCGCATAAGTAAGCTGCTCCATTGTGCTGGACAGTAATTATATCTTTATGTTTCAAGTGCTCATGTCCAAAAATCCCCTTTCCTTGCCCTGCACAGTCTCACTGCTGTTTCACAGTCTCACTGCACTCTGCTCAAATTCAAAGAGCCTGGACAAAAAAGCTAGAGGCCCAAGTCTACTGGCACAAACCTTCTATTTATTCATAACTGCAATAGCAGAAATGAAAGCTACTTTAGTGAACAAGGAACTGAGGAATGAGATCATTAAATATAACTAAACATATTTTAAATATAATATCATGTATTTTCCGTCAGGTAAGTGTCTAAGCTATGTATCCTGAATTCTTGTCTCAGAGAAAAAGATCAGAGACAATTACAAGCAAGGTGCTTCATATTATGAGGTCCATTTTTAAAACAATGAGATCCTTTGGAACACCCACTTTACTCTTTCTTTTTATCAGAGATTTTCTTTGGTCCTTTTGTTGGTAATCCATTAATGTCTGCACCCTTATTGTCTACTTTGCCTTTTTTTTTTATCATGGGATTCTTTTTTAAAAGTCTGATTAATGTCTATAACCAAAACCTGTGCTCATAGGGATATCAGAGAATGTGAGAGAACCAACAGTGGAAGGGCGTTTATGTTAGCAATGAAGGGCTAGGTAATGCATTAACTTCATCTAGATCAGATTAAAAACTTAACTGCTTACCATTTGAAATATCTGTGACTGTCAGGATGCATTTCACATATTCATAAGTAGGTCTGCTATCATAGTCAACATCTCCTCTCTTTAAATGACAGCAAAAATCAATATGCTTTCCCACTAAGAAAAAAAAAACAGATACAAAACAAGTTTACAATTGTACGTTACCATATTCTGCAGGATTATTTCATAGGACTATTGTCTTACTTAGAAGAGATTTTACAAAAATATTACTTTCTTTCCAGGAACATTAGCAGTTGCATACTGTCTATGTTGTACCTGCAGAGTGGAGTACCAGCTAGAACATTATTTATATAACACTAATGCAATTATACAAAAGCTGAAATTAGGGCGCCTGGGTGGCTCAGTTGGTTAAGCAACTGCCTTCGGCTCAGGTCATGATCCTGGAGTCCCAGGATCGAGTCCCGCATCGGGCTCCCTGCTCGGCGGGGAGTCTGCTTCTCCCTCTGACCCTCCCCCCTCTCACGCTCTCTCTCTCAAATAAATAAATAAAATCTTTAAAAGAAAAAAAAGCTGAAATTATCAGGGTTCATGATAAAGAACATGATTTAATGGAGGAGAAATTTTTTAATACTGGAAATATAATTTGTGAAATTATATTAATATATAATCAGCTGCTATATTGGCCCTAATGTTTTTATTTTTATTATTCCTCCGAGTGACTGTTACTTGTCTCTTAAAATCTAAGAACTTACAATTGAGAAAAAACAATCTGTACCTGAGTTTGACAAGGGAAGTTTGAGAGCAATCTTTCGATAGACATCGTTTTTCTCATGATCAGGCAGAAGACTTAGTAACTTTTTACCCACGATATCATTCTTGAGAAAGAGAGAAAATACATTTTGTTATACGTGCTACTACTATGGCTCACTTCCTCCACCTCCTTACCTCCAGTAAGCTTATCATCGGCTCCCTCTCACCATCTCTTGGTCCTACCTATTATACCTCTACAAGTCCCGGTTCACATTATCCCACTCTATGCCCATTACCTCCTACCTTTCCACTGCACTCATACAAGTACCCCACCTTCCCCATAATTATTCCACACACTGAGACCTCCAGTCCATTCTCATCACATTTTCACTGGGCATTATCTCCTGCAAATTGTCACATCCCTCCTTACCCAGCTCAGATTCCTTGGTGGATCATTATAATCACTGCCATGTTCTCTTTCTCTCTGACATATCTGCCTGGGAAAATCCCAACTCTGGTTCATTTCAACTCTTCATCTCCCTTATACCTTCACCCAAGCAACTGCATGTCTATGGTGAAAAACCCACAACCATATATTATTTTAAATGGGCACTCAGATCTGTCTGGAAATTGTCTACTCTTCAGTGTGATCATGACTTGCCTTTTCCTCCTTCTTCAAACCTCCAACCCTCCTTCATCCTCCTCATATTCAGCTGGGGATCTCACTTCTTATTGCAATTAAAAGGAAAAGGTAAAAGAAACATCAGTATCTTCCTGCCATCAAATGTACCAACCTATCTGTTTCTGTGGTTAGAAACCTACTTTTTCTCCTATTCCAATGAATAAGCTTCCAACGAAGACTAGTGCACAGCCTCTCATCCTCTCTCAACTAATCAAGGACATCATTCTGGAAATTTCCCTGTTCCCCACAGCGTCAAGCTTTCCCTGTCTACCAGGTCTTTCCCAGAGCATGCAAATGCTTTATCAGAGATGCTATAATATCACTCATCTTAAAAACAAAAACAACACAAAATTCACCAAATCCAAAACCTTCTTAGACCCTACACTCTCTCCCCCACCTCTTCTCTGGTCTACTTCAGAACAAAAATCTTTGAAAGAAACTATACTTGCTGTCTCTCATTTCTTCAGCCCTCACTCTCCCTTGAAACCATGCTAATCAGATTTTTACCCTAATCACTCCACTTCTGTCAAGGTCACCAGTGACCTCCACATTGCCAAATGCAATGGTCAATTCTCATCTTACCTGACATGGCAGCATTCGGTACAATGAATCCCTCCTTCTTCTTGAAACATTTTGTTTACTTGGCTTCCAGGATGCCATACAAATATGGGTATCTTTCTGCTTCAAAGGCTACACCTTCTCAGTTTTCTTTGCTGGAGCTTTCTCCTCTCTCTGACTACTTGGCATCGGAGTGGCTAGGGCCTAGTCACTAGACTGCTTTTACTGTACTGCCTCCCTGGGTGGTCTCTTCCAGTTCTAGCTTATTAAATACCATCTATCTTCCCACCTCTGGTCCAGACTTCTCTCTGAACTCTTCTAGATAACTTAGATGTCTAGTAGGATTTCAATTTTAAGATATTCAAAACACCGTACCTGGATCTTTTCCCTCACAAAACATGCTCCTCCCTCAGTCTTCTGCATTTCAGTAAAAGGCACCACCATTTACCCACATGCTTGTCCTTGACTTGTCTTTTTCCTCTTAAACCCCAAACCCAGTCCATCAGGAAACTCTTGGTAATACTGTCAATATACAGGCAGAATCGGTCCACTTTTCAACACATGGGCTAAGCCATTATCTCTAGATTGGATTACTACAAACAGACTTAACTGGTCTCCCTCCATCTATTTTTGCCACAGCCCAGCTCCCACTCCATTCTTCACAAAGCAGCTACAGTGTTTCATTTAAAACATAAGTCAGGTCAAGTTATTCCTCTACCTAACATTTTCTACCAGCTACCCAAGTTATTCAAAGCAAAAGCCAAAGTACTTGTTCATTTCCAAAAACAACAAGCAAATAGTCACCTTGGGGCCCTTAAACTTGCTCTTCATTCAATGTGAAACATTGTTTCTCAGATATTTATAATGATGCTTTCCCTTATTCATTCAACTCTCTACTCAAAAGTATTTTAAACAGCACCAATTTCCTGACATTACCTTCCTGCTTTTTCTTCATAGCACACTCATCACTACCCGACATTATAGTATATGTTTACCTGTTGATTATCTGTCTCCCTCAGTAAAATGTAAATTGCATTAGAACAGAGACCTTGGCTGTCTTATTCACTGTTACATCCTCAACACTTAGAGCATAGCTTGGCACAAGTGAGCACTCAATAAATGTTGGTTAAATGAATGAATAAGGCTGTACCATGTAGCTGAAATAAGGTGACATATGGATAAATTGAATATAAGGCATTAAGTTAAGTAATGAGTTTTTAATGTGATAGGAACAAAGTAATAAACAAAGTATTCTTTGTAGT
Source organism: Mirounga leonina (assembly GCF_011800145.1). Lineage (NCBI taxonomy): Eukaryota > Metazoa > Chordata > Mammalia > Carnivora > Phocidae > Mirounga > Mirounga leonina. The sequence goes on from NW_023270210.1 coordinate 3,588,497, forward strand.
TGAATAATGGTTTTGGGTGATGAACCAAAAATTCAAATAATTTTTTAACTGATTGATATTAATAATATACAGTCAAAATTCAGAAATATATTTTTATGGACCATTTGCAGAAGCCAGCCTATGAGTTAGCCAATGCTTAAATTAGCAGATGGATCCTATCCCAATCAAGAAAAAGCATGACTCGATTCAGGGCAGAAATAATACCTTAATTTAGCAAACAAAACATAATGAAATTAACAGGCAATAAATGTTGACAATGAAAGTCACTCAATAAGAAATTTACTTCCCAAAAGAAATATATTTTTCATTAAACTTAACTTTTTCAATAAAAATTCTTTTATTGGTTTAGTTATAAAATAAACTTTAGGTACCAAACCAAGTTACCTTTGGTGAGTGGAGACCACTCATTCATTCATATGTCTAACACATGATTAACACTGCTCTATGCCAGACACTGTGCTAGGTATATTCACACAAACTAGTTTACATAATGCCCTGTGAGAGGAAGAATTATCGCCTATTTTGTTCACAAGGAAATGAAGGCTTGTTCAATCAATGAGAAGCCAGAAGTTCAGAGATAAGATTCATACCCAAGTCCATCCAACTAACTCTATGTCCATTGCTCCCTCTGCTACACCATGGCTGCCTCAAGTCCAATTTGTATCAGGAGCACTTGGCTTGCTACTGGGCCAGTTTCCTCACTGTGGACATTCTACCTGAAGTAATTTATCAATTTCTTTTTTTACTAAGTACTTAGGAGGGTTAAAAATGACGATCCTGACATGAATTCTAATTTTAATGAATACATAGTTCAGTAACGCAGATGAGACAGGCACAAAATGATGATGCCAAGTATACAATAAGACCCTAACAAGAGGTACAAAGTGCCATGGCTCACCAGTTCTTTCATTGGTAGAAGAATAAAGGATAGCATTGACACATAAAAGAATTCAAAGTGAGCAGTCTTTTGAGAGTGTACATTCCCTTGGATGGAAATACTGGATATTAGTTTCTTATTAATTAACTACATTCTTTAAGGAACGTGATAGTGACAATTAATGCCCTATAATTGACCATCAACTAAAAAAAGTGAATGTAACAATCATTCCAACGATCCTGCTCTGTAGTTAAAGGGCAGAGATCTGAAAACATTATCTACACCATGTTATTTTTGTAAATCTTTGGCATTTGCTCTTCTTATTACACAAGGCAGAAAGATCAAGGCACTCAAAGCTTAATGAAGCAAGGATAAATACCAGTGAAAAGTTAAGGAGGTTTCTGAAAAGTCAAGTTTGCAAATACCTATTAGTTGTCCCACGAATATTAGTATGGCAAGCCTCAGTCATGTCAAAAAAAAAGTAAAGGAATTTACTCCACTCTATGACATTTACTGAGAATCTGGGCAAGAAATATCTTTTTGTTGGCAGAGACATTCAAATTAGACTGTTCAACTGTATAGAGCACAGGGAAGGATAAGAGCCTCTGCACAAAATTCAGACTGCATTTTGAATCAAACAGGATTCATCACTAGTAATTCTCTACTATACTGTAAGCTTTGCAGGGAGAACAAAACAAAACTCATCACAATTATCACAAACTAACCATATACTTATGTTCAAAACCTGCTAAAGTTTCTTACAAACTCAATGCTGAGAAACTCTTTCCATAAGGAAATGTGTGTTTGAAAAGTTTCATCTGCTTCAGAATTGTAAGAGAACAACTACATGTAAATTCCCAGTTTTAATTTTTTTTTGTCGGGCGGGGAGTGATGAAGTGGGGTGAGTAGGAGGGCAGGCTTCTCAGAACTACAGGTTAGTACTACAAGTGACTGCAAGTTTTTCCAAAGGAAAACACTGTCAAGGAAAATAAATGGGAAAATACGATGGCAGATTTCAGATATAAATTTAATACATGATGATGATAATAAGCCATCATTTTAGCCATGATTGTATGTGTTACAATGACATACCTTGGACTCTTCACATCTTTTTGTCACACCCCCAACTAATCCATCAGCAAAACTTATTTTACCTACAAAACACTGATGACTTCCATGTCCACCTTAATGCAACCCATCACCATCTAATTGCCTGGACTATTGCAATAGCTTTCCAAGTGGACTCTCTACCTTTCATGCCTGCCCCTATAACCTACTCCTTTTTTTTTAGTTCCAGTATAGCTAACATACAGTGTTGTATTAGTTTCAGGTGTACAATATAGTGATTCACCACTTCCATACAACACCTGGTGCTCATCGCAAGTACACTCCTTAATCCCCATCACCTGTTTCACCCCCCCACCCCCCCACCTCACCTCTGGGAACCATCAGTTTGTTCTCTAGAGTTAGAGTCTGTTTCCTGGTTTGTCTCTTTTTTTTTTCCTTTGCTCATATGTGGGATTTAAGAAACAAAACAAACGACCCATTGCCTATTCTTAACATAAGAGCTAGAGTGATCCCAAAAAACTTAGGTTCAGATAATTTCCCTCATCTGCTCCAACCTCCACAATGGCTTTTTCCCATCTCAGAGGAAAAGGCACAGTCATTACAATGGTCCTCAACGAAGTGGACCTTTGTTACTGCTCTGACCTCATCACCTCCTAGTATTTGTCCTTTTGCTCACAGGGCTCCGGTCACAACAGCCCCTCTACCGTACGTTTTCCCCACCAAGTACATTTGTGCTTTGGTACCTTTTCACTTGCTTTTGCTTCTGCCTGGAACATACTTGCTCCAGTTATCTGCATGACTCACATACTCACTCCACTCTGGCCTCTGTTCAAATGTCACCTAATAAGGCAGGTCTTCACTAACCCCACATTTGTAATAGCCCACCTCCAGTCACTCTCGAAGTAGTACTTTTTACCACATTTACAGATGAGAAACTAAAGTTCATGTAGCTAGTGAGTGATTGAACAAAATTTTAATCTCCAGATTATCTGACTTCAAAGACAAAGTTCTTTCCATCCACCATGCTATCAGTTTAGAGTTGCCCAAGAGAGAGAGGTATCGATATTTAATGAAATTGTGGATTCCTGGAGCCAGGAAGATACTCTAGAAATGGTTTTGTCTCTACATTAATATAAAATAAATGATTTATAAAATGAAATTTTTAATCAAAGCCTGGAAAAAAAATTGTGTGTTGTTACAAATTAAGAAGACTTAGGATTTAATGAGGAAAAGTGTGAAATCATGCCTCAGCTATAGTCTTTTTCAGCAATGCTATATAACTTCATTCCCATTTAATGTTTATGTACAGACCTAATAGTCATAGCTTTATTTTTAAATATACCCATCTCAGGTAATCAAGTCCATGGTTTAAGATTAGTCATTCAACCCCATGTCTCAGACACCTCTACCTTCGGATGAGTCCGTGTATTACCTAAAATGCTGAAAGGTAAAAGATTCTCTTGAGGGGAAAACTTTGAACCAAACTACATAAAGAAACAAGGATAATACAACTAAGACCATCACTGTGCAAAATCCTCATGTAATAGGAAAAATCCACCAATGTCACTCAATGACCAGTTTGGTTCAAGTAATATCTAATACAAGAATTTGGGAAGCTTTCTGGTCTTCACTATAACAAAACTTAACCTGTCATGGATCATACTCAAACATTCTTTCTTTTAATATAGATTTAATAAGATCATTCTTCTTCCATGATATAAGTACTCTAAAGTCCAATTCAACAATTCTCTAATATGTGTATTTTATTCAGCTGTTTGGGTATCCTACAATTATAAGCTGAGCTTGAAAATGTCAACTGCTTTCTAAAAAAAAGAAAGAGAATGAAAAATAAAGATATGTATCATATTATCTGTAAATAAAGAGAAAATAGTAGAAAAGCTCTCTATGCTTCTAACTGGGCCATGCAACATGTCAGCTGGAATAGCATAACTGGTTGACTAAACTTCTAATCCACTTCTAACTTAACTGAAGAATAATGTAACAAAACTTCTATTAATTTACATGTTTCAAACTTGAGTACTATAGATCTCTGGGTCAGGGTTTGTCAAGTTCTTTAGACAACTCTGTGGAATGAGTAATATACAGTGAAAGCAAAAATCCAAATATGATTCACAAAACTAGCCAAGTTACAGAGATTTCAGGAGTGGAGGAGGATGTATTCTAAATATTTTCTCTTCATACACATGCATTAATGGAATAGGAAGGTATGTAGTACTTTCATATTTAAGTGGTATATTTGTTAGATGTGCAGCCTGAAGGTCCAGAAAAAATTTTTCGAAAATCACATATTCTAAGTCAATGGTCCTATGAAAATAGAGAAGGGCATAGTGACACCAAAGAGCTCAGGACTGAGTGACCTTTTTGGACACCACAGACCCTGACTGCAACTCATGGGTAGATGTCTCCTGCTAAACTATGTCATCACTTCTATATTTTTTTTCTAAATGAGATCATAATTTGTTCTTCAATATAAAGAAACAAAAGCAAATCAGATCTGGGAATGGATGCCATGGGCCAGCACAAACAAATCACGACATTCACTGTTTAATCAGTATATAGTGGACTCTAAAGAAATGCACAAAATCAAACATATCCATTCCAGTGAGGGCTGCCTCGCAAAGCAGTCACCTTGGAGGTTATCCACTGATACTGAGGAGACTGCCATTTCAAAACCACATTCTTCTTTGGAGACTGCCTTCAGGGGCAGTTTAGAAACTACACACACACACACACACACACACACAGTACCGCATTACCTCATATCAGAATTTTGTTATTATAGATCTAAAACTGAAACCAATGAAGATGACAATAAAACAGGTGCACATTTTGACACATTGAGCAAACATCTTCTCTGATGAGTTATATGTTCCTGAAAACAAATGATGAACCTCTAAACAATAAACCAGAATGATCCCTCCCACCAAACTGGAAAAACTTACTGGTAAATGGCCAAGGAGACAAGTGATGTTTCCAGCGACAAAAATTATCACTCCATCTGCGCTCAGTATTATCATAAAGCCATCTAATGACTAATGAAGAGAGAATAATAATGTAATTAAATAGTGGAACAATAATAAAATGATAGCTTTATTTCAAAATGCATAAATAATTGTAATAGCACACTGAAAATGCACTGTGGTCCTTAAATATCAATAAAGCAGACACAGACTTAATTAAAATTCCATTATTCTGCCTCCTACACAGAATCTACTTAACCTTAAGCATGAGATGTTTATCAAATGATGTGTCACTCAGACAAACAAATTTTAATGTATACCCAATTAACACAAAACTGCAACACAAGCTAGGAAGATTCATTTCCGTATGTAGTTTGTTTCACATTTAATTCAAAATTAATTTCAAAAATGCTAAGAATATTTTGCAGGGTATTTTATTTGTGGTTAGTTCAGTCATCTACTTATAAATATGGATATTTCCATTACTTTCCAGCTATATAATGGATTTGATATCCAGACAAATGCCTCCTGGTAAAGAGCCCCTAAAATGATGAATAAAGTATACAAAAACTTCTATTTCATAAAAAGACCAAGCTTATTGTAAAGTAAAGCAAACAATCTGGTATTGGAAATGACTAGAACATGGGAATTAAAAGGAAAGGGGATATTGGAGTCTGTATTTGCCTTGGAAATACCTGTACAACACTGATGGAGATTGGGGGAGAGAAAGCAAACCCAGGCTTACACAAGGTGGGAAGTGACATCAGAGACTTCTGCATAAAACCAAGCTTCCCAAAGGGTAACACTCTTAGCAGGCAAAAGAGATCTTATCCAGCAAAGGGAGACAGTGAATGCACATGCCTGCCTCAGCCTCGGCTCTGGCTAGAGAGGGAAAACCCAAACTAGTCTCTTCTGAGAAGTGCTAAACAGAAGCCCGCACTCACACAGATTGGGAGCTGGAATTCACGAACTACCTCTGTAGACTTCCACAGCCCAAGCCCATTATTCAGTTTAAGGGGTTCCTGACCCCAGACATCTAGTAAAAAGAAACTGAAATCATCCCTAGAGAATCATTCTAAGACCAGGGCTCAAGGAATTCATGTGGATAAAGCTCCAAATAACATGAGCTTGTAATAAGATATTAATAACACCAGGAAGAAATGAAACATCATGAACAAGGGGCAGTACAAATAATAAAATGCAGAATCAGATTCAAAAACAGTACAGGAATTATTGAAGATAAAATAGAAAATAAATTTGCTTAAATGGCTTAAATAAATAACAAAGGGTATTGAAAATATGATGAAGGAACAAGAGACTCAGAACTGACCAGGCAGATGTGAAAAAGAAACACAATTTCTAGAAATGATATTATTGTCAAAAAATAAAAACTCACTGTACAGTTACATAGCATGCTAGAACACAGCTGGAAAGAAAATGGAGCTGAAGAAATGACTCAGATCTCAACACAGAGAGACACGGGAATAGAAAATATGGGAAACTGAATGACATGGAGAAGGGAGTGAGGAAGTGTGCTAGATATTTTACACCTATCCACCTTATTCTCACAACTCAGTGAAAGAGATTTTTTAATAGCCATTTTACAGAGAAAGAAACCAAGGCTCAGGGACAATAACTCTCTCAAGGACACAGAGCAAATAAATGACAAGGGCACAATTCATAGCCCTATCTATCTGACTCAAAAGACCATGGTCATTCTGGCTTTAGTTTTTGGCCTTTGAACTTAGTGAAACTAAGCAGTTTCCTTGGAGCTAGAAACCATAAACACCTCATGTCCTTGAGGGGAAAAAGGAAGACTTGAAGGCCTGTTTTTTAGAGGCTAACAATCTATGTTGAAGGGTCTACCAGACAGTATTTAATTTGCCACTAACAAAGATTTGTTCGTATTTGTTGTCACTCAAGATGAGTGGTTTTCAAAACTCAGTTGGCATAAGAAGCATCTGGAGAGCCTGTTAGAAATGCAGGCTCCTGGCCCTACCAGAATTGAGACTCTGATTCAGACAGTTTAAGGTGGGTCCCAGGAATCTGTATTTTTACCAAGCTCCCTAGGTAATCCTGAGATGCATGGTCTCTTAGTCACACGGTGAAAAACACTATTCTTCATCTTCTATTGGATGTGTTCTAACATATGAGGTAATCCAAGAACAAACCCCCTCTTACTTGCAGTGTCTTACACTTGAAGTCTTCATAGCTCTGAAATGATGGAATCCAATCAGATTGCTCTCTGGAGGTTTCTGGATTGACTTCACCTTTTTAGAAAAACAAAGAAAGGATTGAAAACTGTCACATTAAAATGATTAGCTATGGGTATTAGATTTTTCAAAGTTATAATTAATTTTATAGAAAAGAGTCTCATGAGAAAATGCTGAGTGCTAATGAAGGAGCTGATGTAGGTTCAAGGTTTTCCAGTTCTCCCAGTGAACACTGTTTCTGATGCTGTGCTCACTCAGAGCCTTTGCTATCAACATCTGACCCACCACCTGCCCCAATCCCACCTATAGTCTACTAACTTCACTAATACAGGGATTTCCCTAACACAGCCCTCCACTCTCCAGTTATTTTAATGCATGTCAATAACTGTTAAGTTTCTTCTCCTCACAGAACAGTTAGAGACCCATGGCATACAACTTTGATTCCTTTTAAAAATGTTAAATGCCCTGACAAGGATAATTCTGATAGCAGAGCTTGTTTTCTCAGTGGGTATGAGTCTCAGATCCTTTCCTATCAGTAGATTTGGATAATAACGAGGCCAAGCATGAGCAGAAAAGCTTCAGAACCCTCAATAAAGAGGCAATGAAAAGAGGGTGTATAACTGCCTGGGAAATGACAGAATATAAAAATAAACCACACCAATTGCACAAATGCCTCATGATCAGTGTTTCTGACTATTGTCCTAGCCTGGAAACTCAATTCTGGTCACAGCTCCTCAAGCTTAAGAAACAACCCATGACACTCTCTCATAGCTGATTGCTGAAGTCACTTCCCCACTGACTTTCAGCTCTACCTAGTGATTTTCATCTCCTACACTCCCTCCAAAGAAATAAGTAAGACTGAAAAGAGTCTACATATTTCCAAGAAAATAAGACCAATGTATTTTATCAATCAACCATAAAGGGCTTATTACATTACTATTATCCATAAATTTATTCTTGTTTTGCTTGTAGGATGGGCACCATATCCAATTCTTTGCTAAAACCCCAGTATCTAGCATAGTACTTAACTCATAACAGGGACTTGATAATTCTTATTAAACTAAACCTCATTCATTTATTTAACTAATACATTTTTAAAATTTTATTATGTTATGTTAGTCACCATACAATACATCATTGGTTTTTGATGTGGTGATCCACGATCCATTGTTTTCGTATAACACCCAGTGCTCCATGCAATACGTGCCCTCCTTAATACCCATCACCAGGCTAACCAATCCCCCCTCCCCTCTAAAACCCTGTTTCTCAGAGTCCATAGTCTCTCATGGTTCCTCTCCCCCTCCAATTCCCCCCCTTCATTTTTCCCTTCCTTCTCCTAATGTCCTCCATGCTATTCCTTATGTTCCACAAATAAGTGAAACCATATGATAATTGACTTTCTCTGCTTGACTTATTTCACATAGCAAAATCTCCTCCAGTCCCATCCGTGTGGATGTAAAAGTTGGGTATTCCTCCTTTCTGATGGCTGAGTAATATCCCATTGTATATATGGACCACATTTTCTTTACCCATTCATCTGTTGAAGGGCATCTCGGCTCTTACCACAGTTTGGCTATTGCGGACATTGCTGCTATGAATATTGGAGTGCAGATGCCCCTTCTTTTCACTACATCTGTGTCTTCGGGGTAAATACCCAGTAGTGCAATTGCTGGGTCATAGGGTAGCTCTATTTTTAAATTTCTGAGGAACCTCCACACTGAATATTTTTTAAAGATTTATTCATTTGAGAGAGCACGAGTGGAGGGCAGAGGGAGAGGGAGAAAGAAACTCAAGCAGACACTGCGCTGAGCATGGAGCCCGACACATGGCTCGATCTCACAACCCTGAGATCTACAAGCTGAGCCAAAACCAAGAGTCAGATGCTTAACCAACTGCACAACCCAGGTGCCCCATTATTTAACTAATATTTACTGAGCTCTAGCTACGTATCCTATTTTGTTCTAGAGGCTCAGAATATAGTACGAACAAGACAAGTGACATGACTATCCTTTTGTATCTTACAGAATGGTGAGAGGGGGTAGGTAGGGTAGGGGGTATTACGAGCTCATGTTATTTGGAGCTTTATCCACATGAATTCCTTGAGCCCTGGTTTTAGAGTGATTCTCTAGGGATGATTTCAGTTTCATTTGAGATGAGTCTCTGAATATGTATGCATTCTTGTAAAATATAGTGTTGTTTTGTGTATGTGTTCTTAATTTGCATAAATGTTATTGTGCTATAAATCTTGTTCTGTTTCTTATTTTAGGGCGCCTGGGTGGCTCAGTCGGTTGGGCGACTGCCTTCGGCTCAGGTCATGATCCTGAAGTCCCAGGATCGAGTCCCATGTCGGGCTCCCTGCTCGGTGGGGAGCCTGCTTCTCCCTCTGACCCTTTCCCCTCTCATGCTCTCTCTCACTCTCTCTCTCTCCAATAAATAAATAAAATCTTTAAAAAAAAAAAAGCTATAAGGATGAGTTGGGGCGCCCAGATCAAACCTTCCTTCTGTGAAGCGGCGGCAGTGTCCTGCGCTGTTTTAGATCTGTCTCCTTTTACAGGATAACCACGAGTTTGCAGCACGGCACGCAGTTCTGTGAAAAAGGTACTGAACCGGTCCTTCTTTTTACTTTCAGATACATCAGGTACATCCCTAAGTGACAAAAAACAGTCAGCATTGTTAATGGTAAGGGTAGGTCTAGGAATCCAGATGATGAAACAATGGATGGAGAAGAAATAAGAAAAGAGAAAGGGAGTTGTTAATGTCAAACTCTGAGCAAAAACCCAGATCCTTGATCATTCATAGGACAATAATAATTACCAATATTAAAATGAGGAAATGAAAAAAATAAAATGAGGAAATGAAAACCAATCTCATCTCCCTTAGACTGTGAGGTCCTCGAGGATAGGGACCACATCTGTCTCAGTGTCTTCCAGAGCAAAGCCCAGCACAGTGTCTGGCACAGTAACCTAAGAATTATGTAAAATAAATTAAAGCCAAATTAACTTGAATTTAGTGGTGGATCTTTGTTCCAACATATATTCTTACCTGCTTTTACAAGAGTACTTCTGATTAAAGAAAATTCTTTCTATATGATATATAATTACTCAAGAGGCTCTTGCAAAGCCATTGCTCCATCTCAGAGAGAAGGCTGAACAGTAAAAGGCTAATAGAAATATTTTTTTTTTTACCTTTGAAAAACAGATCATGCTGAAAAATTTGGACAAAAACTTTTTGATCAGTGCACTGGAATTTATTTTTTAAAACATCTTTTTTAATTTGAAGTCAATTAGCCAACATATAGTACATCATCAGTTTCAGATGTAGTGTTCAATAATTCATCAGTTGTATATAAAACCCAGTGCTCATCACATCCTGTGCCCTCTTTAATGCCCATCACCCAGTTACCCCATCCCCCCCACGCACCTCCCCTTCAGCAACCCTCAGATTGTTTCCCAGAGTTAAGGGTTTCTTGTGGTTTGTCTCCCTCTCTGATTTCTTCCCATTCAGGAATTTACTTTAGACGCTTGAACTGGAAAAATAAGGTAATTTATCTTTTCAAACATATATGAATTTAAGCTCTAGGCAAATGATGGCCCCAAAACAGGCTTCTAAACCTACCAGGGAATGTAAAGCAATTATTTACTGTCAGCTCCTGGCAGCCACTGTGTAAGTCATGGAAGACACAGTTTGATGAGGGAGGCTGTCAGGTACATAGGTAATGTACTAAGTATTATAACAGACTTGGGGCCAGGGGTTATCAAAAACCCACTGGAGAGACCAAATTTCCCTGAGTCAGGCTTTCCCAAGGAAGTAGGATTTTGCAAGACGTGAAACAGGAACAGAAGACAGAGGAGAGGGCTTTGACAGAAATATCAGTCAGTTATGAATTCATACCTCTTCTCTTTTTCTCTATCAGCCTCATCCATTATTCAGTGATGTAACAAAGAATTCTGAAATCAAAGTGGAACAACATTTTACTAAGAAATCAGTCTATGATGAATCACAATAAAGCAATAAGACTAATCAGAATTCTCAATTGCATAGCACCTTTCCCTTAAGGAATGCCTACTTCTTTTAAAGACAGAATTTCATTAAGTACCAATAACCCTCTCATACGTTATGTAGATGTTGAAGACTTGCTTTGTTGTCTGATCCCCAATAAATTTAGTCACAATAGCATTACAAATGAATATATTTGAAAAAGTTACAAAAACATTCTGTGAAGTTACACAACTTAATCCAAAAGTATCTGTACGTTTAACTCCATACCCTTAAAATTCCTTTAACATCCACTAACTTGAAGAACACTTGAAACAAAGACAGATGTGGGTTAAAAGTTTCATATGTATACATAATACCACACCACAATAGACAAAATCTGCATTTATTGCTGCTATCACAGAAATCCTGGGCATATAAAAAATGGCCCTAAAATCACCAAAGTCCTCTGCTTTGAACTGTATAATTAGACTCACACATTACCTCAGGGTCAAAGCCTCAAGGTAGAAGTCAATGACGTTCAAAAACATGTCTGTTAAATAAGAAGCAGCAGTTAAAACATAACACACATCCTTTAAAAGCTCTCAAGAAAGTAAGGGAGAGCTTAGGGGTACAACACTGAGAAGATGCTGAAAACCAAAGCTGGTTAGTACCCCAACCAGTGCTGTTGTGAGGAGCAGGAAACATAGCTATGCAACAAAGGACCTCGGGTATTAAGGCCCTCTTTGGTGACAGAGAATCCAAGCAAAGCATTGAAACTAAAACCCACCACCTCCTCCCTACATATAGGCAAGACTCCTAGAGGCTATGGTTTCATTTAAAAAGCCCTCCTGACACAAAGGAAGAAAACAAGGAAGTTTGGCTATCTCAGCATACTCTTTGGGTAGGAAAAAAAGGGCGCTATTAGACTGAATAAGGTTCTAAGGGATGCAAAGACAAACCCATTCTGGAGACATACTCTCTAAAGACAAGTTCCACAGAATTTCCACAGGTAAGGTAATGCTGAAGATGGGCTCACCATGCAGAATTAGAAAGTATGTAAGGAAACATCCACCATATAGGAAACACACACACCAGCACCCAGTATGAGACCTCCAAGACCTTGAAATAATTAAAAGATCTAAAAGCCATTATAAAATAATTGTGTTTAAAAATATGAAAAACAAAATAGATGGAACTGAAAATATGAGAAAAACCAGGTAGACATGAAAAATAACAAAAGTGAAATTCTATAAATAAAAACATATTCAATGGAATTAATTTCAAAAGGATGGATTAAGCATGTATTAAGAAAAACCAGGGGCACCTGGGTGGCTCAGTCGTTAAGCATCTGCCTTCGGCTCAGGTCATGATCCCAGGATTCTGGGATCGAGCCCCGCATCAGGCTCCCTGCTCAGCGGGAAGCCTGCCTCTCCCTCTCCCACTCCCCCTACTTGTGTTCCCTCTCTGGCTGTGTCTCTCTCTGTCAAATAAATAAATAAATAAATAAATAAATAAATAAATAAATAAAAAAGAAAAACCAGATGAGGGGCACCTGGTGGCTCAGTCAGTTGAGGGTAGGACTCTTGCTTTTGGCTCAGGTCCTGATCTGAGGGGTCATGAGGTCAGGCTCCATGCTCAGCGGGGAGTCTGATTCTCTCTCTCTCCCTCTGACCCTCCCCACCCTCTCTCTCTCTCTCTCTAAAATAAATAAATAGGGGTGCCTGGGTGGCTCAGTCAGTTAAGCATCTGCCTTTGGCTTGGGTCATAATTCCAGGACCCTGGGATCCAGCCCTGCGTCATGCTCCCTGCTCAGTGGGGAGTCTGGTTCTCCCTCTCCCTCTGCCTGCCACTCCCCCAGCTTGTGTGCTTGCTCTCTCTCTCTCTCAAATAAATAAATAAAATCTTTTAAAAAATAAAATAAAATAAATTTTAAAAAGCAGATGAGAAAATTAGTAAATAGAATACAAATATGAAGAAATTTACCATATTGCCTTTACAGAGAGATAGTAAAGTGGGAAATAAGAAACAAGAGATTATGAAACATGCATAACAGAATGGGAAAGCCTAATATAGTTCCACTAGGAGTTCCAGATGAAGAGAATAGCAAGAATTAGAGAAAGGCAGTAAAGAAATAATGGCTAAAATTTTCCCAGAATGGAAAATGTGACCCAATCTGGATAAATTAAAATAAAACCACATTTGAAACATCATAGTGGAATTTCAGAGCATGAAACACAAATAGGTCATTCTAGGCCATAAAACAGATCAACAACTACCAAAGAACCATATGCTCCAGTCCTAATGCCATTTATTTAGAAATCAAGAACAAAAAGATAACATAAAACCCTGTAGATCTGAATATTTAAAACAATAGCAACAACAAAAACAAAATTTCTTAGATAACTCTGGAAATCAGAAAATATTTAGAACTGAAGGATTGTAAAATACTGCATATTAAAACCTATAAAATTCAGCTAAGGCAACACCAAGGAATTTAGACCCTTAAATGCTCATGAGAAAAAAATGAAAATAAATGAGCTAAGCAGTCAACAAAACAAATTGTAAAAATAAGAGAAAAGCTGGGGCGCCTGGGTGGCTCAGTCGTTGGGCGTCTGCCTTCAGCTCGGGTCATGATCTCAGGGTCCTGGGATGGAGCCCTGCATCGGGCTCCCTGCTAGGCAGGAAGCTTGCTTCTCCCTCTTCCACTCCCCCTGCTTGTGTTCCCTCTCTCGCTGTCTCTTTGTCCAATGAGTAAATAAAATCTTTAAAAAATTAAATAAGAGTAAAGCCAGATAAAGGAGATGCAAGGAAATAATAATGATAGGATGAGAAAACAACACTGATAAAAAAAATACAATAGAACAGGTCAAAAATATCTGTTTCTTAAAAAAACACAATAAAATAAAATATTGTTATGCCAGATAGATCAAGAAATAAAGGAGAAGACATATTCTGGAATGGAAAGTGCATACATATGAATTTGAGATGGTAAAAAGTAGTATGATCAGCTCTCTATGACTATAAATTTGAAAACAGAGATGAAATGATGTATTTCCTAGAAAAATATATTTTCACCTATTAAACCTCTTTAATAATACAAAGAAAATTGGAAGAAATCATATAAATGTAAAGAAATTAATGCAATAATTAAGAATCTATCCACAGAAAAGCAACCTAACCTAATCTAAACAAAACAGTCCCAAGGCATTCACAGACTGATACTTCCAAACATTTAAATAATAGGTGTATCATATTTCATGCAAATTATTCCAGAAAACAGAGAAGTCTCTCACCCAACTCATTTTATAATCCTAGTATATTCTTTATACCAAACCAGATAAAGGAAGCATCAAAAGGAAAAATTTTATAAGCCAATTTTATTTATGATCCAGATGCAAAATCCTAAGTAAAATTATCAAACCCAAACCAAGAGAGTATTTAAAAATTTAGGCTAATTCTAGAAATACTAAGATAATTTCACATTAGAAAAAACATAATTCAATATATCAGACAAAAAGAAAAAAGAATGTGATCATCTCAGTAGGTACAGAAAATGCATTTGATATCATTCAAAACATATGTATAGTTGTTTAAAAATATATATTTTTTTGTTTAAAAATATTTTTAACAGACTAGGTAGAGACAGGAGCCTCCTTAACCTGATAAAGGGAAACCACCAAAAGCATACAAAGATCATACTCAAAGGTAGAGCATTAAAGGAATTTTTTAGATTCAGGAAAAAAATAAGACTGGCTGTTAAAACATTTAATACATTTTAATAGTGCTAAAAGTACTAACCAATGCATTAAGATAAGAAAAAGAAATAAAATCAATAACTCTTGGAAAGGAAAAATAAAAGTCCTCATTCATGAACACTATGATTATCTACATAGAAAATCCAAGAGATTCTGCAATTTACTAAAATAATAAAATACTTCAGCAAGATTTCTATATACCAGATTAATATATAAAAGTTAATTTTGTTCCTTTATACCAGCAATTAGAAAATTTTTTTTGAAGATACAATCAAAACAGAAATTTATAGGGACTACTGCTTATGGCCATGGAATAGCCTCCTGCCATGAACAACTAAGAGACTGGACAAATTAGAGGAAATACCTATTTGGAAACATTGGACAGCAGGCAGCACATGCCTGTGATCCCTGAGATAAGAGCAAAAATGAGACGAACCCTACAATAATCGCAGCTTTCTACCTAAAGGTACTTTCAGACCATGGTTTGTGAAGCAGAATCCCAAGCAGAGTACAGTGGTCTCACTGAGATTAGGAGACAGAAATAAGAGTTCACGAAAGCCAAGGTGGCTGGAATTTGTGGAGCAGAATACCAGAAAGAAAAAAGCAAAACAAACAAACTCCGGAAATCTGAATACAGCGTCCCTTGAACCTTTGGCTGAATATTTAACTTGTGCCTGTGCAAAGTGGTACTCTGCAAGACCAATCAAGGAACAACTACCAGGGAAAGAACAAACCCAGTAAATTCAAAACATTTTAAACAATCATAGCTTATGCATGGCTGGAAGACAGATCTGAGTTTCATCCAGCAGAGTGGAGAAAAAAGACTGAGAAAATGCACAGAGCCTCACTGTGGGATAAAATCAGGCAATCTAAAATATATGTAACTGGATTCCCAGAAAGGGGAGGCAAAATAATTTGAATAATGGCCATTTTTTCCATACTGGATGAAAAATATAAACTCATATTCAAGAAGCTCAATGAATCCAAGAAAATAAACACGATGGAAAACTCACTAAGGCATATAATAAACAAACTGCTGAAAACCAATTATAAAAAGAAAATCTTAAAAGCAAACAAATAAACACATTTAATACAAGAGAAAAAAAAATGACCTCTGTCTGACTTCTTATCAAACAACCCAAGCCAAAAGAAACTGAAACATCTTTAAAGTGCTGGGGGAAGGGTTTGGAATCAAGCTAGAATTCTATATCCAACAAAAATACACCCTTCAAAGAAGTTGAGGGTAAGGACACCTTTAGATGAACAAAACCTGAAAGAAGTCAAGGCCAGTACATTAGCACTACCGGAAATATTAAAGGAAGTACTTCAGGTAAAAGGAAAATGATATCAAATGGAAACTCAGATTTACATAAAGACATGAAAAGCACTGGCAATAATATATACATAGATAAATATAAAATAATTTTTTTCATCTTTATGTCCAAGAGAATCGAAATAAAAACAAAGGACTGTAGGGTTTATAATATGTGTAGAAGTCAAACCTATGATAATAACAATGCAAACGACAGGAGGGTGGACAGTAACAATGTACTGTTGTCAGGTTCTTACATTATACATAAAGTGGCACAATAGGAGTTCACAGCACACAGTAATAAGTTAAAGATGTACACTATAAACTGCCTAGGGCAACAAATAAAACACACATGTGATATAAATTATAAATCAAAAAAGATAAAATGGCATACTAATTAAATACTCATTTAATTCAAAAGAAAGAAGAAAAAGAAGACAAAGATAACAAAGATCAAATGGGACAAACAGAAAACATGTAGTAAGATGGTAGACTTAAATTTAACCATACTAATAATTATATTAACTGTCAACGGACACAAATATAAAGTCTGGAACTGCTAAAATTGGATAGAAAAGTAAGGCCCAGGGGCGCCTGTGTGGCTCAGTTGGTTAAGCATCTGTCTTCAGGCCAGGTCGTGATCCCAGGGTTCTGGGATGGAGTCCCGCATGGGGCTCCCTGCTCAGCGGGGAGCCTGCTTCTCCCTCTCCCTCTGCCCCTACCTCCCTGTGCTCACACTCTCTCTCTCAAACAAATAAATAAAATCTTTCAAAAAAAAAATAAAAAATAGGGATGTCTGGGTGGCTCAGTCGGTTAAGCATCTGCCTTCAGCTCAGGTCGTGATCCCAGGGTTCTGGGATGTAGCCCGCATCGGGCTCCCTGTTCGTGGGAAGCTTGCTTCTCCTTCTCCTCCCCTTTCATGCTCTCTCTCGCTATCTCTCTCTCTCAAATAAGTAAATAAAATCTTTAAAAAAAGAAAAAGAAAAGTAAGGCCAAACTACCCTTGAACGATGTGAGGGGTTAGAGCACTGACACCCCCCACATAGTTGAAAATGCACATTTAACTTTTGACTCCTCTAAAACTTAACTACTAATAGCCTACTGTTGAGTGGAAGCCTTACTGATAACATAAACAGTCGATTAACACAGATTTTGGATGTTATATGTATTATGTACTGCATTCTTACAATAAAGTAAGCTGGAGAAAAGAAAATGTTATTATTAAGAAAATCATAAGGAAGAGAACATACATTTACAGTACTGTCTTGTATTTATTTAAAAATCCACATATAAGTGGACCTGTGCAGTTCAAACTTGTGTTGTTCAAAGGTCAACTATTCAAGTGTCTACAAGATACCTTAATTATAAAGACACAGCTAGGTTACAAGTTAAAGAATAGAAACATATATACTATGTAATCCTAATGACAAAAAGGTTGAATGGCTAATTAGTATCAGACAAAGAAGACTTCAGGTAAAGCAAAGTACTAAGGAAAAAGAGGGATGTTTCACAATGATAGAGGAATCAAGAAAACATAACAATCCTAAATAGGTATACACTTAATTACAAAGCTTCAAAATGGAGTAAGAACTGAAAGAAGAAACAAACAAACCCACAGCTTCATTTGGTGAGTTCAACACTTCTCTCCCAGTAATCAATGGAGCAAGTAAACAGAAAATAAGTAAGGGTATTGAAGACTTACTACACTGCCAACAGACTTGGCCTATGTGTTTATGGAACACGATGCCTAGCAACTATAGAACAGACGTTTTACATTCTATGTGCAATTGTTTTAAAGATTCAAAATATGCTGGACCATAAAACCAGTTTCAGTAAATTTAAAGCATTAAAATCATGCAGATTATGTTGTCTTATCAAAATAGAATTAAATTAGAAATCAATAATAAATGAACTTCCAAATATCTGGAAAACCCCTGAACACTTGGAAATTAAATAACATACTTCTAAATAATTTGTGGGTCAAACAAGAAACCTTTGAAAAAGGTTTAAACAAAGGAAATTAGACAAATATAACTGAATGATTATGAAAATTATGTTTTAATTTACAAACTTCAATCATCAGATTGTAATTTATTAAAATTGCACTATACATACTTTTGGTCTTATATATTTCCAAAAAAGTTATATCTCTGTAATTACACAAATCACTTTTTCATGTTTTTAAATAAATTTATAGGTTTCTTCATATAGAAAAGAAACTGGTGGTTGCCAGAGAGGAGAGGGTGGGGGGATGGGCAAAGTAGGTGAAGGGGATGAAGAGGTACAAACTTCCAGTTACAAAATAAAGAAGTCAGGGAGATGAAAAGTACAGCATACGGAATGTAGTCAATAATACTGTAATAGCCTTGTATGGTGACAGATGGGGACTACACTTATCATTGTGAGCATTTCATAATGTATATAAATGTCAAATCACTATGTTGTGCACCTGAAATGAATATAACATTGTATATCAACTATACTTCAATAATGAAAATATTTTTGAAAACTATTAGCCTACTTAAAAAAAAGAAACTATACAGTGCTCAGTAGTTAATCTAACAAAAGTGTGCTAAAACATTACACAGAAAGTAATGTCTTTATTAAAGCAGACAAAAGAAGATCTAAATAAATGGAAAGATATGTCATATCCCTGGACAAGAAGTCCTGATATCATAAATCTATCAGATCTCCCCAATTAATCTACTAATTAATGTAGTTCTGGTCAAAACCCGGTAGATTTGTTTCGATTTACTTTTCTATATAACTTCAGAAGTTAATTACAAAATTCCTATGGAGAGCAATGAGTTGGAAAAATCCACGATAATCCTGAAGAACAACAACAGTGTAAAAGGATGTGTCCTAATAGACACTGAGGCTTATTATAAAGCTATAGTTATGTCAATTCATTAAATTCCTAATCTTGAAACATTTTGCAGGGGCCACATCTGGGGCCTGTGTGACACACAGAAAACATGTGCCATCATCTCCCAGTAGCAACAGATCAGGACTAAATGACACTAAAGGCTTAATCCTGAATTAGAATCAAAGTGAACACATCCTGAGAACTATTTCAGGACTCCGGTAGGCTCATAGTTATTGTACCGTGCAGCTGTGGAGGGGAGAAAAAAGGCTGAGGGGCAAGAGAGTAGCAAGATCATGACTTTCTTTGGACACAAACCTAGAGGAGTAGAAATGTCAGAATGAAGACGACATACAGTCTTGTAATTCAAGGAATTTACTTACATATCTCAGGGCTGATGATGACCTTTCCAACAAATTCTCCACAATTTCAGACTCATCCACCTTTGCTTGTTCTGCTTGAGGATTTTATAAAGTTGAATTTTAATGAAGCTCCACATAAAATGTCTACACTTGTTGCATTCTTCAATTTAAAATAGAGTAATATTAGCCCACCACTAGGAGTCGAGCTCCCTTTATCCTTCCTCCTGAGATTATATTTCTTATTTCATGGAAAGTCTCCGCATTTGCGACATTACCCAGTGGATTTTTCATGTGTTTTTTAATCAGTGCAGAGGCCACTGAAAAGCATGTTTGTGAAGAATCTGCATTATGAAAAAATACTTGTTATCATATAGGAGAAAAAGAAGGTCATAAAATTGTATATGTTATATTAGCCTAATCATGTTAAACATGATACACACACGAACAAATAAAATCCTGTGTAGAAAACAGGACTAGGGAAAGAAAACTTTCAGAAGTGTCTCTGGCTGATGGAACAATATGTGATTAAACATATTTTTATTTTTATTTAAGTTATTTTATTTTATTGTTTTCCAGGGTTTTTTGCATTTCTTAAGTTCGTTATTGTGTGTAACATTCGAAATTAAGAAACACCTCTCAAAAACAACATGGAAGCCAGTGTTGAACAGTGAAGAGTTTGGGCTTTGAATCATTTGGACCTGGGTTCAAATCCCAACTCTATCCCTTTAGAGTTGTGTGGTCTTTGTGAGTTCCTTAATCTTTATGAGTCTCAATTACCTGAACTGTAAAGTCTGAGTTATAATACCTACATACCAGACATAGTAGCCACCCAATACATCATAGCTTTAATTAGAGAGATTAATATTAGCAGCAGTATACAATCTAAAGGACTGTGAGTAAGATGCACTCTTCTCAGGGAGGGAATTGAGGGCAAACAACTGGTGATACAGAGGTTTCTTGATGCCACTGTGACAAGAATGAGAGAGCCCTGAGATCAGTCACCATGCAGTGGACAGGCTGGATAAATCTAACATGGCATGAGTTAAGTGGCGTCTCGGGCCAGAGACAAGAGCCGGGCTGTTATGCCACCTAATATATGTCCTCGTCATGATCGTGTGGTGGAAGAGCATGACTCTAGAGTGGTACTAAGCAGCACAGAGGCAAGATCTTCTCCAGAGCAACAAACAGCCCACATGTAGGAATGGACGAGGGAGATGATTAGATTGATCTTTGCTTGGAGTTTTCCTGAGCACCAAGGAAGACAAGAGGCACTAAGCATATTGGCCAGAAAAGGTACCTGAAAGTTGTACCTTAATGTAAAGACTGACTAAGAAGCTGGAGGCAGGGATAGGAAAGGTTCACCAAGAAAAAGTACAGCAGTCAAGGGGCTGAAATAAATCTGAAAAGAGCAAAAAGCAGAGCTGCTAAAAGTGCCACGGAAAGAACAACAGACGAATCACGGATTCTAGCATAACTGGGGAGAATTCAGTTGAAAATGTCACCAGTAGTTCCTGGTGATAACCAAATGCAGTCATGAAAAATATCTTTCATAAAAAGAAAGATATAGCAAGAAAGAGAGCACATCTTCACTGTGCCACATCTGAAGAGGCTGAAGTTAACTAGTTAGTGCTCTGTAACCAAGGAACAACTGCCCTCTCTCCCAGGCAGTCACTGGGGGGCTCAATGAGCCAGTCAGCAGATTTAGTCCTAGCTCAGCGGCTGCCCTAACTGGGCTCCACTGATCAGTTTGCCCACCGCCCCACCCCCAACCAATCTGTCAGTCAGCCTGGCCCGACTGACACAGAAAGGAAACCCTTGCAGCCTTCACAGACCCATAATGGCCAGAAAGTGTTTGGCTCATGTAAACATCATTTAAAATGTTTATATGGAATTCTAAAGAAAACCAGATTGGGTCTGAAGAAAAGCAGAATGTAACAGTGAATCCATCTTTGGCTATTACTCTGGTTACAATATTTGTTTATTTAAAAATAAAAACCTCAAAGTATTTAAAATGCCATTGTGGAGGATAATCATGCCATATATTTGTAGTTATAAAATTTGCTGCGCATTATCAAGGACCAACTCTTCCTTTATGCACAGAGAGAGAGAGAGAGAAACGTACACACACTTTTTTTTTTATAAACAATTGCTCACATAAAGGAAAGTGGTCTTTCAAATCTCAGTGTGACTCTGGGGGGATTTTTTTTTTAAGTTTATGGGGGAAATGCATGATGGCATGCTTCATCAATTTGAATGAAGTCATCATCTCTTACTCATATACGGTTTATTAAAGATATTCAAACAGTGAGAAAGAATGAAATGTTTACAATTCTCATGTAGACAGTAATGATGTTAAATGTGTATGGCATCCAAATCATGGAATTTTCCAGTTTATTTTCAATCAAAACTGTCTTCAAAAATTACATCTCGTAAGACTCTATTTCATCAGATACTCATCTTAAGGGAATATGATTTTCCAATGGATAAAATTAAGAATGAAAATTAACCTAGACTGGATTAGGTAACATGTGTGCCCCGTACAATGCTGCATAAACCAGGAAATGGCGAGTGCCAAAGTCATGCCCCAAAAGAGATCCAGAAACAGGATCAGGCTTTCTGATTCCTTTGCATTATCCCCAGAGGATGGCTTTTCTTTTCTCAAACCTGAGTTTTTTCAGCAAGCTCTCACTGCACAGGCATGGGCCTTGGTCTGGGTGAGGTGGTGGGGAAGACAGGCACTGAAGAAAATGAGCCTATCTACATAAGAGCACACATACCTCCACAAGTAAAATGTCCACTCTTTCCTAGACCAAAGCTGATGTTCATTTTGTGCACCTTCTGTGGTCCCTTCTGAGGACAGGGTCAGGTGATTTGTGTCCAGTGTTGTACTCCCCGCATCCCAAACTGTTCCTGGCAGAAAACCTATGCTGAATAAATGTTTGGTGGATGAATCAGTTAAAAAAACAATGAGTCCTACCTGGAAAAATGCTGATGAACAGCCAAAGGTTGCTGAACATCTCTCATCCTGCTAATTCTGTTCTGTTCCTAAAAGACAAACAGGAGAGAAAGAAAGAAAGAAAGGAAAGAAAGAAAGAAAAAGAAAGAAAGAAGAAAGAAAGAAAGAAAGAAAGAAAGAAAGAAAGAAAGAAAGAAAGAAAGAAAGAAAGAAAGAAAGAAAGAAAGAAAGAAAGAAAAGAAAAGGGAAGGGAGGGAAGGAAGGAAAAAAGAAAAGGAGAGAGAGGGAGGGAGGGAAGGAGGGAGGGAGGGAGGAAGGAAGGAAGGAAGGAAAGAAGGAAGGAAGGAAGAAGGAAAGAAGGAAGGAAGGGAGGAAGGAAGGAAGGAAGGAAGGAAGGCAGGCAGGCAAACCCAGATCGATAGAGAAACAAAGTCGGATCTACAAGTACATCTCTTACTGGTTTTGCACTTTGGGGAATTCTGTATGGCATGTTCTCTTCATCTGAGGCAATACTAAGAGGCAAAAGGTTTCTTACATCCTTCAACATTCTAGCAGGATATTTCCAGTTTCTATATGGTGCAGTGAAGACTGAACATGTCCCTGAAAGAAAGCAGCAATTCATTAAATTCCTGATCTTAGTCATATTCCAACTAAATCTCTGGATCGTCTATAAAACATTTCCATGGTCCTGCCAGTTCTGAAATTTCAGCAGTTCATTCAGTCCCTGTGCTCACTACATCCTGGCAACTGCCTAGCATGTGAACCCGGGCAAGTCACCTGACCTTTCTGGGCCCCAGTTTCCTCACCTAGAAAATGGGAATAATAATAGCACCCCCTTACTGGGCTGTTGTGAAGATTCACTGAAATAACGGATAGCAAAACGTGCTAAGAAACAGAAAGTAAGACGGTGGTTTCCAGGGGCTGGGGGGCGGAGAAACAGAGCAATATTGTTTAACGGTGCCGAGTTTCAGTTTGGGATGATGAGAAGGTTGTGGGGACGGAGAGCGGCTATGGCTGCACAGCAGCAGAAGGCACTAAATGCCCCTCAGTCGCATGCTTAACACATAGTTAAAATGGTAAATTTTATGTTATGTGTATTTTACTACCACAATAAAAAAGGCAAGACAAAACCAAAACTAAAGTGCCAGGCCTGCTCAGCATGCAACACAGTGTGATTGAAATCAAGAATGCTTAGGAAGGTAGGCTGGAGCCAGAAGCAAAGAGCTTTGAATCTCAGACGGAGGCAAAGTGTGAATTTGATCTACCCTAGTGTCACATGGGAGCACTTGGAGGTGCTATGACTCGAACTGATATTTTGTAAAGATATAATGGATATTGATATTTTATAAAGATCACCCTGGGGGTGGGTTAGATGATTACAAAGAAGTTGAGGCTGAAAGAAGGGATGCCAATTAGACTTCTGCTATTTAAAGTGTGGCCCCCAGGGGCACCTGGGTGGCTCAGTCATTAAGCGGGGTCCTGGGATCGAGCCCCACATCGGACTCCCTGCTCAGCAGAGAGCCTGCTTCTCTCTCCCCCTCTGCTACTCCTCTTGCTTGTACTCTTCCTCTCTCTCTCTCTCTGTCAAATAAGTGAATAAAATCTTTTAAAAAAGAAAGAAAAAAGAAAGAAGAAAGAAAGAAAGAAAGAAAGAAAGAAAGGAAGGAAGGAAGGAAGGAAGGAAGGAAGGAAGGAAGGAAGGAAGGAAGGAAGGAAGAAAGGAAGGAAGGAAGGAAGGAAGGAAGAAAATGTGGCTCCCAGCCCAGCAGGGTTGGTCTTGCCTGAAAGCAAATCCTCAGGCTGTTGCAGATCTGCTGAATCAGAATCCTCGTGCTACAAGACCTCTGGTCAGCCTATGCGCACTAACCTTTGGGAAGCATGGGGTTAGAAGACCCAAGGAGCTCAGCCTGGAGAGCACAGATGGAGCCATAATCGCTAACAATTATGGAACTTAGTACATACATGCTAGGTTCTGTGTATTTCAAAACCCGCCATTTAAACCTCGCAACAGCCCCGTGTGACAGGTGCTATTACTCCCATTTCTCACATGGAATACTACTACCCAGTCATAAAAAGGAGGGAAATCCTGCCATTTGCAACAACATAGATGGAACTTGAGGGCATTATGCTAAATGAAAGACAATGGAGAAAGACACTGTATGATCTCATATGTGAATCTTGAAAAAAAAAAAAACACTTCATAGAAACAGCAGATTGGTGGTCGCTCTGGGTGGCGGATGGGGGTGAAGAAGACAGGTGAAGGTGGTCAAAAGGTACAAATTTCCAGTTATAAAATAAATAAGCTCTGGAGGTGCAATGTACAGCATGGTGACTATAGTTAACAAAACTGTACTGTATATTTAAAATTTGCCATGAGAGTAGATATTAAAAGTTGTCATTATGAAGAAAAAATTTGTGGCCATGTAATATGATGGAAGTTAACTTATTGTGGTAATCACTTTGCAATATATACATAAATCATGATGTTGTACACCTTAAACTTATACAATGTCATGTGTCAATTATATCTCAGTAAAACTTTCTTTTAACTAATGACCAACTTCTCCCTATTGCTTTTTATAATATTGGGGTATAATTAACATACAGTATTACATTAACATCAGGTGTTCAATATAGTGATTCAACAGTTCTATACATTTCTCAGTGCTCATCAAGATAAATGTACTCTTGATCCCCTTTATCTATTTCACCCATCCCCCCCAATCCCTTCTGGCAATGACCAGTTTGTTCTCTATATTTAAGAGTTTGGCTTTTTGTATATTTTTCTTTATTATGTTATGTTTTATTTATTTTTCTTTGTTTCTTTCTTAAATTCTATATGAGCCAATAAAACTGGAAATTTTTTTTTCAATTAGAGCTGAAGTAACTTGTCTGAGGTTATGTAGCTAGTACCTGAGAGAACTGGGATTCGAATCAGTCTGTAAACATCGGCTTTATCATCTCTTCTATGCTGCTTTTCAGACCTCAGGGGAAATGAGCTTGCCCTGTCTTGCTCCATTGCCCACTATCTCTATTATTAAATCTGAGATGATTACTCTGACAGCTCTCTCAACTATTTTGGAAGCCCACCTGATATGGATGACAGCATAGGAACAAATGGGAAACTTTTGAGCTTTCTAGCTACCCACTTAGATGCAATCTTCTACATCCTATCTCCCACATTTGCCTGGGTTGTACATGAAGCCCCTGAGTAATGTGCTCAAACTGAGTGTCCCTTCCACAAGCCCGTCCCATCCAGAATCCCAAGGCTATGCAGGAATTCAGCTGATCAGCACAGGGAGGCATTTAATGTTTGTTCCTTTCCTTTCCTTATTTATCAACAGCACTCAACATTTACTTCCCTTGGCTGCAACAACAGAAGTTCTCCAGAATTAAATGTCCACCGTATTGTACAATAATCCTCTAAAAGGAATAGAAAGTCCAAATTCTTCATCTTTACCGAGTTATGTCAAAACTCCTCAAGTGTGAGCATCAAAACTCTATTCCTACAAAAAGTTGCCAAGTTACTTTCCATACTTCTCTTCCTTCTCTGCCATCATTTGAGCCAATCTGACCAGCATCCATGGCCCGACTATGGAGCCCACCTCTGCACTGTGGCTCATGCTTGCCTGCTTTTGCCTGTCTTCCATGCCAGACCTCAGGCTCAGGCCCTTCACCTCAATTCCTACAACCACCCTGTCCTCATTGGTCTCCACTCTTACCCTGCTTCAGTCTATCGTGTAGCAGCCAACACAATCCAATACACCAACCTAATCTTGTATCTATTCCTGAAGGCCTTGCCTGGGTCTCCCACTATCCCAGACTTACAAAGAGGCCCTGATCTCTCCAACAAATAACTTACTTGATGCTCACATCACCTCTGTGAGGTAGGCTCTGATGTTGTCATCTCAGTTTCTCAGGAAACTGAGGCACAGAAGGGTGGCCCAAGATCACCCAGCTAGACCATACAACCCAGCAATTGCACTACTGGGTATTTAACCCAAAGATACAAATGTAGTGATCCAAAGGGGTATGTGCACCCCAATGTTTATAGCAGCGATGTCCACAATAGCCAAACTATGGAAAGAGCCAAGATGTCCATCAACAGATGAATGGATAAAGAAGATGTGGTACATATATATACAATGGAATATTATGCAGCCATCAAAAAAACCCTGAAATCATGCCATTTGCAACAATGAGGATGGAATTAAAGGGTATTATGCTAAGTGAAATAAGTCAATCAGAGAAAGATGATCTCATTGATACGAGGAATTCTTAATCTCAGGAAACAAACTGAGGGTTGCTGGAGTGGTGGGGGGTGGGAGGGATGGGGTGGCTGGGTGATAGACATTGGGGAGGGTATGTGCTATGGTGAGCTCTGTGAATTGTATAAGACTGATGAATCACAGACCTGTACCTCTGAAACAAATAATACATTATATGTTAAAAAAAAAAAAGAGAGAGAAGATAGTAGGAAGGGAAAATTGAAGGGGGGGAATCTGAGGGGGAGACGAACCATGAGAGACTATGGACTTTGAGAAACAGACGGTGTTTTAGAGGGGAGGGGGGAGGGGGGATTGGTTGGCCCAGTGTTGGGTATTAAGGAGGGCATGTACTGAATGGAGCACTGGGTGCTATACACAAACAATAAATCATGGAATACTACATCAAAAACTAATGATGTAATGTATGGTGATTAACATAATATAATAAAATTAAATTAAAAAAAAAAAGATCACCCAGCTAGTACGTGGTCCATCTGAGATTTGAATCCCAGGAGTCTGGTGTTGGGAGTTAAAAACTATACTACACTGCCTTCCATCACTATTTCCAGGAAGTCTTCCCGGATTTCCTCTCAAGTCTTTTCTTTGAAGATCCCTATATAAACTGTGCTCTGTGTGCATTAGAATGTAAGCTTCCTCAGGGCAGAGGAGTCTTACTCTGCTTTCTATATC
This sequence comes from Mirounga leonina, assembly GCF_011800145.1. Lineage (NCBI taxonomy): Eukaryota > Metazoa > Chordata > Mammalia > Carnivora > Phocidae > Mirounga > Mirounga leonina. Next base: position 3,615,820 of record NW_023270210.1, read on the forward strand.
CTAGCATATTTAGAACTGTTCTCCTTATGTACAAATTACTGGATATTTGTTTAATCCAATTAAATGTGCGTAAGCACAAAAGAGGATATAGAGAATTCATGCTACCTCTTGTGAAAGAGCTGGTGCCGACTACTTCACCTTCATAGTTCTCCTTTCTCTTTGCCAAGTTCACAGTGACAGAATATGGTCCAATACACCCAGATGATAGAAAAAGGAAATGGGAACTCAGAATGCCAAAAATCAAAGGGATGTGGTCCTTACAAGTCCTAGGATTTTAGAGAAGAAATGTTTCCAGAGAAATTCAGCCTAGTCAATGTCCAAAGTGAATTTTGTGTGAGGTTCACCAACCCTATCGTGGTTTAAGCTGTTTCAAAGCGTTGGAGGATTGTAATGGCCTATGGAAGCATTCAGCAAGATAAACGGATTCCAAGTTTCTCATACCTAATGGCTGAAGTAATGTTTCGCACTCTCTTTAACTGTCCACTCACAAAAGGCAAAAGAAGTTCAACATTAGTTTGATTTCTGCTAAAAGAACAAGTCCTCTCTGAAGGACTTCACTTCCTAGAAACGCAGAATTGATCCAAGGTCTCTGCTGCTCTGATGTGCACATTATCTCTGCTGCCACAATAGCTAGACTACAGGGGTGCCTGGGTGGCTCAGTCGTTAAGCGTCTGCCTTCGGCTCAGGTCATGATCCCAGGGTCCTGGGATCAAGCCCCGCATCAGGCTGTCTGCTGGGCGGGAAGCCTGCTTCTCCCTCTCCTACTCCCCCTGCTTGTGTTCCCTCTCTCGCTGTGTCTCTCTCTGTCAAATAAATAAAATCTTAAAAAAAAAAATAGCTAGACTACAAAACCTCGCAAATGAACCCTACAGATATCCAGGTGACAAACAAGACTTCTAGGATTTTAAATAGAATTCAGTCAGCCTGTAGAACTTAATGGTTTCCATTATTCCCAAAGCATGTCCTAGTACTAAACACAGAAATCAATCCCTATAGAAGCCTTCACCCCTGAGATGCAGAAAAGGAGTTATAACTATGGAAGATTCACAGGGACAGTACTGGTTTTCTTCCAGATGTCTTGTCTGGTGCTATCTTTCCCTGACTGATTCCTTCAATCTCTATTCCTAGGGCTAGTCTTTCCTTAGCAATGCGAGTGACTGTGGGGTTTGGAGGAGAATTCTTTTTTTTCCGGCTTTATTGAGGTATAATTGACACATAACACTGTACATATTTAAAGTGTACAATGTGATGATTTGATATACATATACACTGTGAAATGATTACCACGATCAAGTTAATTAACACATCCATCACCTAATTATCTTTTTTTTGTGGTGAGAACACTTAACAACTACTCTCAGCAAATTTCAGGTATAAAGTGCAGTACTGTTGGGGCCCCTGGGTGGCTCGGTCGTTAAGCGTCTGCCTTCGGCTCAGGTCATGATCCCGGGGTCCTGGGATCGAGCCCCGCATCGGGCTCCCTGCTTGGCGGGAAGCCTGCTTCTCCCTCTCCCGCTCCCCCTGCTTGTGTTCCCTCTCTCGCTGTGTCTCTCTCTGTCAAATAAATCAATAAAATCTTAAAAAAAAAAAAAAAAAGCACAGTACTCTTAACTGCAGTCACATTACTGTACATTAGATCTCCAAACATAGTAATCTTATAGCTGAAAGTTTATACTTTTAAAGCTATTGCTCAAAATCCCTACATTTCTAGCTAGGCCACTCTACGCCAACCTCAATTTTCTATTAATCCATGAAATGTATAATATTCTCCTAATTGACATTTAAAAAAATCTAGCGAGAACTAATAAGGAAGCACCAGTAAGTTTTTATCCTATCTTTTTTAGATCTGCTTTTGATTTTCCCTAGACTTAGTCTGAACTCTTTCAGAACTAGGACAGATGAAAGCACCCTAACTCGAAAAGCTAAAGCACTGCACTTATTGGCATTCACGCAGTGCCTACCCTGTGCCACGCTTCGCAATGCTGAGCATGGGAATCCAGGGATGAGGATGACATAGTCTCTGCCCTCGTGAAGGTGACAGTCAATAAAGGAAGAGGCATTTAAACTGATAGTTATAATCCCTCAATTTTTAATTGAGGATTTCATTGGGGCGCTAGGTGGCTCAGTCATTAAGCGTCTGCCTTCGGCTCAGGTCATGGTCCCAGGGTCCTGGGATGGAGTCCCATGTTGGGCTCCGTGCTCAGTGGGGAGCCTGCTTCTCCCTCTCCCTCTGCCCCTCCCTGCTTGTGCGTACGCTCTCTCTCTCTCTCGGTCTCACTCTCGCTCTCATAAATAAAATCTTTTAAAAAATAAATAAGTAAAATAAATAAATGAAAAGGATTTCATTAAGTTAAAACAGATTGCTAATTCCAAAAAAACCCACGCAGAACTGAAAAATATTGCAAACTTTTCAATTTAATCACCAAGGGTATGTTTCTATTTCTTCTCTGAAATCACAAAGAAACTGGGGTGGAGTTTGCTCAGAATCTGTCTTAAGGCCCCTTGCTCTAAGAGTTCTGTGAAGATGAAAACAACCTCATTACAATGTTATTTCTACATTTAAGCAATAAAGCCCCCTTGGGATAGGGCCCAGACTCAACCACATTTACTGAATTTAGCTTTATAGTAGTAGGAAGATAGAAGATTTTTTTTAAAAGTTTAACATGATAATAACATTAAGTGACCTTTATTAAACACTTACTAAATCCAAGGTTCTATTATTACCATCTCCATTTTGAGGAAAATGGAGTCCAGAGAGCTTAGCTAACTTTCCCAAGGCCACCCTGAGAGTCAGTGGCAGTGCCTGAGCATTCACTCACTAGTGGACCACCTCTCCATGACTTGACATTGGCCCTCTTTCAACACTCTTACCCATCTGCAAACATCACGTGTCTTCTCCCACCTACCCTCCTCCCATCCTCTCCCGCCTCCGTTCTCCATCCGTGACCTTGCAGCCGACTAGAAGTAAGCACAAACATCTCATGTTTCTCCCAATTTTGGTTCCCCAGCCTATCGACAATCACATTTATGTCCAATAACCTTTCTGCAATTGATCATGTCCTTGAAACTCACCAAAAATCATAAATATGCTGACAAACTGTCTCAACACATCAATGTCCTATGCTGAAACACATAGGGGAGTTTGGTTTCTATCCTAGTGAGTGCCCAGTCCCTTGACAGTGATTTGTGAGACACAAGATTTGAGTATTTGAGAACCTCTGGTCTATAGCAAAGAGCGACAGTCTGGCGTACTTCAAGACCCTTTACAGCATCAAGGCTGAAGTGCAGGAGCACTCGTGCTTTGTAAAGGGCAAGAATCTTGAAGTGCATTCCATCCACTCCTTCCCACCTTGGCTTCCCTCCAGTGGTTGGAGATGATGGGTTCCAAGCTCCCGACACACCTCTCTCCCACCCAAGAGCTCTACCAAAGCCCCCTTTTGTGTTTGCTGCTGTGACTATTCAAGCGGATGATGGCATCAAACCAAGGCTAACACTCTTACACTCACTCAAGACTCAAGAATGCATTGTTGAGACTATTGTCCCTGAAGTTTCCTAGTCAGCTATTTACACAGACAATTTTCCTTGCCTATCCTTCACACATTATAACTCTGCCCTATTTCAGCTATTCACTGATACTGCGCAAAACTGAGCAAACAGAGCTGGCTGTGCAATGCCTCTCTTTCCAGGCTTAGTCAATGGACACTTTCTTCCTCTAGCCTACTCTTTTCCTTTCCCCTTTTTCATTACTTAGTCCCCATATTCCAATATTGTTTTATCTGTAAAAGAATCAACCCAAGAATTTACCAAAAACGAAGAATGAGAAACTCAAAAGCTGTAATTGGCAGTCCATCTGTAAGGAAAGGAGTACAGGGGAGATACGAAAGGGGAAGAGCAACAGTGAGAAGCTCCTATGTCCCAATACCCTGGTTCTCTTTCCCAGAGAGCTCTTTTTAAAAAGGAAACATTCAATTGTGTAAGTAAAGGAATGCTTCCCTTTATCAGACAACACATCTTTCCTGAAGTGTTGTATATATGCTAAATCCCATTTATTTATTAGACATTTGATTGACATTTTCTAAGTGAAGACTCTAGGGCAGACTCTGGGGGATAAAGAGATGAAGGTGATACGGATTGCCTTTGAGAGATCAGACTTGTAAACAGATAACTAGAATACAAGGTTGCAACTGGCAAAATTTAAATTCACATAAAGTGTTCTGGAAGCTGAAAAGAAGGAACAGAGATGAGAGGCACGGAGGGAACACAGGAACAACAACAACAAAAAAAAAAATGAAAAAGGGAACACAGGAACAGAGGCACAGAAGCTGGGTCCTGATGTTATAGGTAGCAGGGCAGCATCTGGGTTAAAGTAATCACACTTTTTCTTAAATGTAACTCCCTGAACTCTGCCACAGTGAAGCTCAGGTTCCCCAGCTAGTAGAAAGAAAGCTTGGGCTTATGTTGAACTTTCAAGATTTTTAATTATGAGTCTTTATTGGCCCATAAAACAAACATTTGCTATTAAACTGTCCACATAAGATCTACTTTATATGCTATATAAACAGAAACTGACTTTTTTAAATTATATATTAAATAGAATTCCAATCATATTCACTGAAAAGAAAATCCACTGAAACTTGATGCCAAGGATTTCAAAATTTTGCAGAATGAGTAATTACTTTTTACTGTTTCTTTAAAGAAAAGTTAATTTGTCAAACCATATGCAAACTCAATTTCCTACAGTGGAAAAAGATGGGTTCTCAGAAACATGGAATTGGATTTGGTCTGTGACCCTAATGGCTCAACAGATGATTCTTCAAAAAGAAAAAGAATCAAATAATGTATTCTGAAACTCTTTTCTTTAACTCCTTTCTGAAGCAACATTTTCTCTGAGCGTTCTTGGAAGGGGAGGAGACTTTGTCATCATAGTTGTGATGCTGGTCCCCACGCTTCCCCTCCAAGGACGTGGTCACGGTTACCGAAGTCCATCCTCTCAAAAGACATTCAGTACAGAGGGAGAGGGGGAGAGACCTCTGGCGAATGTCATTCCTGTGCAATAGCATTTAAGAGCAGAGGGGACTGTGCCAATGAGTCTCATTCTTCCTTCTGGGGGTTGGTCATTGTTTTCCGTTGTCTCTGCAGCTGACAAAGTGCTAAGCCTAAAAGGCCAGTTTCTGAACCTACTGGAGATACCACAGAAGTTTTTGCTACCTTCAAACCTGCTGGACCCTAAATCAATGCAGACATTCATGGCCAGTTATCCTAGGAAGCTTAAAGTTGTGATTAAGAACTGCTAATCTGGGGCGCCTGGGTGGCTCAGTTGGTTAAGCGACTGCCTTCGGCTCAGGTCATGATCCCAGCGTCCCGGGGATCCTGCTCAGCGAGGAGCCTGCTTCTCCCTCTGACCCTCCCCCCTCTCATGTACTCTCTCTCTCTCTCTCATTCTCGCTCTCTCAAATAAATAAATAAATCTAAAAAAAAAAAAACTGCTAATCTTCTTGCTCAGAGATGGCTGGTAAATCTTACTCCTGGGGAGTTTGAGAATATCAGCCTCAGATGCCATTGCTTATGTGCATTAAATGGTCTAATACAAGTAACCCAGACCTTCCTAAAGGTCATTGCTTCCACAGAACACAGCACCAAAGAATGTTAATAGGTCTGAAGCAAATATAAAAACAAAGTGTTCCTTGGTTGGGTACATTTGGAAAATGCTGAGTTAAATATAGTGAAGCAGATATTTTACTACAGGACATCTCAGGGCTTTTCATAGGTTTTAGGAGCCCTGGGAATCTCCAAGATGACTTCACTGAGTCCTTGGTTTGCTTTACTTTCCATCCTCAAGCACCTTCAATGACAAGAAGCATTTTAGCTTACGAATGACAGAAAGGAAGTTTTGGAAACCTAACAATAAATATTTCATGAGCTATAGAATGTAAACACCAGTCTAGGATCCCCCGAAAGGTTACGAAGGGTCCAGGGGAAAATGAATGTGGTAAGTACAGAGGACATTTTTAACTGGTTCACTGGTTTCGGTCCGAGATGCTCCCCCAAACAGTCCCCAACAAAGCCTGCTCAAACACCTGAGACACAACTCTAGGGATAAAGGGCTCACCTCTAACCTTTCTTTTTTTTAAAAAAAAGATTTTATTTATTTATTTGACAGAGAGGGATACAGCGAGAGAGGGAACACAAGCAGGAGGATCGGGGGAGGGAGAAGCAGGCTTCCCGCCAAACAGGGAGCCCTATGTGGCGCTGGATCCCAGGACCCTGGGACCATGACCGGAGCTGAAGGCAGACGCTTAATGACTGAGCCACCCAGGCGCCCCCAACCTTTCTCTTAAAGAACAACTGAAAGCAGTGCTCGCTTGGGCAGCACATACAGTAAAATTGGAACTATACAGAGAAGACTGGTATGGCCCCTGTGCATGGATGACACCCAACTTCATGAAGCATTCCATAATTTTTATATGTTAAATATATTTCAGTAAAGCTGAAATTTTAAAAAAGGAAAACAGAAAAGACTTTCTTTTAACATGAAAAACAACAATTGCAATGATCATGCATTACAAAGGTGTCTTACTCAGAATTACCTATGTAAGAAAATGGTCTCCTTCATGCATAGTATGAGCCACTTTAATATGAGCCAAATTAATAAGCCCTTAATACTTAGCATCTACATAACTTTGAAGCCAGAAACAAAGTAAAACCTGTTCACCAGGTGTAACCACCACAGTGGAATTTCTATATTAAGAAAATATTCCCAGTATAGAATTTCAAGGCTGAACAAGGACAATTTGTGTTTCTATTGAGATATTTTTATAAAATGAGCAATTTGGCATGAGAGACATGTAAGTTCAATGCAATCTTTGAAAATATATTTATGGAAATGACCAGCTGCATTCCTGGGAAAATGTCCCTTTTGCAAGAAATGGGTGAGAATGAGTATAATGGTTACATCTTAAGATTTATAAACAGGCTTTCCATATCTGTTCATTTTTTCAGTATAGAAATATCAAAGTTCCCAGAGAACCTAAACATCAAATTACATTTCTTGCAATAAATATATGTTACATTTTATTTTATACATCACAGTTCAAGGGAAATATGTAGATTGAGTTTTCATTCATAAGAGAATATGATCATATGCATGCCTATATAAATATAAAATTAGATGCAAAAAATCAACATTCAAGTTCAGTTCTGTTTGCATTTGTTCTCCAACTGAGTTTGCATACACACACACACACACACACACACACACACACACACCCCTCAATCCAAAATCCACAATTTATCAAAACCAAAAAAATCTTTTCATTTCTTTTCTTCACTTTATAATTCTCTCAGGAAATGGGTAGAATGTTACATTTTTTAAAAAATATTTTATTTATTTATTTGACAGAGAGAGACACAGCAAGAGAGGGAACACAAGCGGGGGGAGTAGGAGAGGGAGAAGCAGCCTTCCTGTTGAGCAGGGAGCCCGATGTGGGGCTCGATCCCAGGACGCTGGGATCACGACCTGAGCCGAAGGCAGCCACTTAACTGATTGAGCCACCCAGGCGCCCCATAATCTCTTGAGATAAAATATTATTTTAATTTAAATCTGCAGCTGGTGAAAATCAAGGACATATATAAACAGATATTTTTATTTGTGATATACAATTTCACATGCATTCAGTTCACTGGTATTAAGAATCAATTGTGGTGCTTGCTTCAGCAACACATATGCTAAAACTGGAACGATTACAGAGATTAGCATGGCCTCTGCACAAGGATGACATGCAAATCTGTGAAGCATAACATATGAAAACAAAAAAAGAATTGTCTGTGATTACTTGATGTTACATCTTGACCTGTGCTTTAAGCCTGACTGAGCATGTCTTGATAGTATGAATTATTGATTAAGTCAGGTGTTATTATTATTTAAAATGCAACTCATTACTTAGATTCTCCCCAATCACTTATGACTTGTTGATCAGTTTCGAAGCACAGAGGACTCTTACTTCCATTGGATTATAAGTGCTCAGTAAAATATAAAAGATAGGTATATGAGAAAAGTCTGAAAGATAAAAACTGTTTTCTTACCCAAGAATAAGAGATGAAGAAACTAAAGAATGTTTTGTCTGTGGACAGTAGATAGTCTATCCAGATGACCTTCAAAGAAAGAAATGTTTCTAGATCAAAAATAGCCCTTCTAGCAACACAAGGGAAGTCAATTATCATGTAGCAGCACATTTAAAATAAAGATGAGAACCCTTTTCAACTACCCAGATTTTCCAGGTTAGAACTGACTATTCCATATGGTGCTATGATTCTCATAGCAATGCTTTGGGGTGGAGAAAGTAGGATTGCTTCTCACTCAAGAAGGTTCTTAAACTGCTTCTAGCTTCTGCATGAAGACAAATTTCCTTAGTCTCCTCCTAATTCCAGCCCCCTTCAATCCTGCTTCACCAAAGGGACTGAGCTTTCCAATGCTATCTTGTCCAGTGACCTTGATATGACCCCTAAAGCTGACATTAAGATTTGCCTCTATACAAACTCTCCTTTATGTACAATTAAGAAAAACTTTTACGTGTAATTCTAGATACAGAAGTGTTGATGTTCATGAATTTCTTCTAACAGGTGCTATGGACTTGCTTCATGTTGGGCAGCAGTATTCCCACCTTCTCTGAGGGACACATGATCCTTGTACCATTTGAGTGGTATCAATTTTGCACAACCTAAGAGCATGGTCCCAAATTAGAAATCCATTTCTGATGTTTGGCAAACATACCCCACCGCCTTTATGAGGCCTAAAGGATCTGGGTATATGAGTTTGGATCCAAAAAAATATCATTTTTCTCAAGTTTTTCCAGAATTGTGTAGAAGGCTCTCTTGTGCATGCTCTCCTCATATTCCTCCTCCATGAGCTCCAAGGAGTTCACTGTCTACCACTGTCTCAGGGCACTTGCCACTTTCTAGGGTGCCTGATCACTATTCCAGCCCTTGCTGGTCCCCTGCCTCCACTGGAGTATGAGCACAAAGCCAGAATCTGGTCTCATTCCTCCCTGTCCATAGCACCTGGCACAGAGTAGAAGCACAAGAAGCATGCACTGAAGGGATCATGAGCCACACCACTGCTCACATCTTCTGAATGCCAGCAAGTACTTGCCATTACCCAAACACACACTCTTCATTGCCTCCCATTGCCCTTGCTCAGTGACAGTCTCCTGGCCTGGAATGCCCTTCCCCATGTCTTTACTGATTGAAGACACATCTATCCTTCAAAGGCACATTCCCAAAGCACTTTCTCCATGAGTGCTTTTCTGATCATCTCTCCAGGACCCCTGTTGGCACCAGCACTCACTGGCACTGTATGAAAGCCATGTGTTGCCAGTCTTTCCTCTCTGTGGGGGAACAGGGTTAGTTCCTCTCAACAGCCCATGGTTGTCTGAACGTAGCCTGTAAAACTGTGAGGAATAAATCACATTCAGTTGGGTGAAGACTATGACAAGAGCTTGCTCTTTTCTCCAGAGACCCTAGGGCTCAGGAAAAGAATGACCGAGGATATAGAAAAATATGTAGGAAACAATGCAGGAGAGATGACTTCCTACGTGGAGCCCTCTCTTTACATAAAGGTATATTTTAAGGGAACCATTGAAAGAGGTCTTAGTGAATCGTTTAATTAAGAATCTGATAGGTAAGTTTTCTCACCCTTCAGTTCAGTTTAAAATATTAAGAGCCAAGACAATTATCATACGGTTTCACTCATATGTGGAACATAAGGAATAGTGTGGAGGACCACAGGGGAATGGAGGGAAAACTGAATGGGAAGAAATCAGAGCAGGAGACAAACCATGAGAGTCTCTGGACTCTGGGAAACAAACTGAGGGTTACAGAAGGGAGGGGGGTGGGGGATGGGGTACGCGGGTGATGGGCATTAAGGAGGACACGTGTGGTGCTGAGCACTGGGTGTTATACGTAACCAATGAATCGTTGAACACTACATCAAAAACTAACGAGGCTGGCTAACTGAACATAATAAAAAAAATGTTAACTCTAAATAAAAATAAAAATAATAAAAATCATCCTTTACCATCACAAAAAATAAAAATAAAAAAACAAAAATAAATAAAATAAATAAAATAAAATATTAAGAGCCAACTGGTAAAACAAACCAAAGAAAATGATACTGGAACTGTTCATAGCAGAACTTCCTAAACAGGAAGATTAACATACATAAAGTCACAGAAATACTGAATTTGAGTCAAGAACCTGAAAGTATTACAGATTATTTTGGAATATTTTAGTCCATTCTTAGTCCATATTTAGTAAGGCTCATTCTTCTTGACCACTATAGGAAGCTACCAAGGAAGCAAGAATTCTCTTTTCAAGAATCTGAGTCCTACACTTCTGGTTTCTGGGCAAATCTGGGTGTCTGCAGTGATTTCCTGTGCTTCCATTTATTTGCTCAGTTGTTCAGGTCCCAGATAGTTATCTACTATGGGCAAGGCACTGATCCAGCTAGTTTTACTGCTGCTGCTGCTGTTGTTGTCATCAGCCCTTAAAACTAAAAGAGGGCGCCTGGGTGGCTCAGTTGGTTGGGCGACTGCCTTCGGCTCAGGTCATGATCCTGGAGTCCCGGGATCGAGTCCCGCATCGGGCTCCCTGCTCGGCGGGGGGTCTGCTTCTCCCTCTCCCGCTCCCCCCTCTTGTGCTCTTTCTCTCTCTCACTCTCTCTCTCTCAAATAAATAAAATCTTAAAAAATAAAAACTAAAAGAACTACAGAGAAATAACAATTATCATTTCAAAGAAGAGCTACATAACTGTCAAAAGAATTCTCTAAAAATTAAGTAGTGGAATGTTGAAGAGCCTAAGACTCAAATGGGAAAATCAATGTGGACAGACAGGCTGGGATCTCTACCTGAAGACATTAACATTTTTATTTAATTTGTAAGATAGCTGGGCACTACTGCAAATTTCTGAGAAAGTGACTACCAAGATCAAGCCAACTCTAAGAGAGATGATGCAGGGAACTCAAGCAGATGGGCTGAGGAAAGGCTTGAGTTTAGAAGGTAGTTGTTACAGAAGGAAGAGAAGAAAGTTGCAAGAGAGGGTGGATTTCAGACATGCTCTAAAGGAGGCGGACTAATAGAAGAGGGGACAAAGGGTAAGGTAAGAGGCGGATGTGATACTATCAATCAAAATGGGCCTGGGGGCAGTGCCGGCTGGAGTGGTTGAAAGTCATAAGGCCAGAGATGTTTTTTACTAAAGGGAAACTGGGTTATGGAAGAGTCTAGAGAGACAATTCACCAGTTTTGGGTTCTCTTGCATCCTCGGGCATCAATGAAAATGCAAGAAAACCCATCTTTACTTGACATGAATGATCAATTTGACCACAAAGACATGAGAGATATTTGGACGGATGACTTGGAGATCTCTTCCAGCTTGGGAGAGTCCACAATTCTACAAGACACGTGCACAAAGAGTATCTGAAATTTAACTAATCATCGGAGTGCCCTAAGGGAGTTATTTAAAGGGAAGATGAAACCTAGGAAATATTCAATTAGAAGGATGAGGCAGGGGCGCCTGGGTGCCTCAGTTGGTTAAGCAGCTGCCTTCGGCTCAGGTCATGATCCTGGAGTCCCGGGATCGAGTCCCGCATCGGGCTCCCTGCTCGGCAGGGAGTCTGCTTCTCCCTCTGACCCTCCCCCCCTCCATGCTCTCTCTATCTCATTCTCTCTCTCAATAAATAAAATCTTTAAAAAAAAAAAAAAAAGAAGGATGGAGGCAGGATACAAAATCAATGCACAGAAATCAGTTGCTTTCTTATACACTAACAATGCAACTGCAGAAAGAGAAATTAGAGAAACGATTCCATTTACAATAGCACCAAAAACCATAAGATACCTCGGAATAAACCTAACCAAAGAGGTAAAGGATCTATACTCTAGGAACTGCAGAACACTCATGAAAGAAATTGAAGAAGACACAAAAAGATGGAAAAACATGCCATGCTCATGGATCGGAAGAATAAACATTGTTAAAATGTCTATGCTACCCAGAGCAATCTATACCTTCAGTGTCATCCCGATCAAAATTCCAATGACATTTTTCAAAGTGCTGGAACAAACAGTCCTAAAATTTGTATGGTACCAGAAAAAACTCTGAATCGTCAAGGAAATTTTGAAAAAGAAAAACAAAGCCGGGGGCATCACGTTGCCCGATTTCAAGCTATACTACAAAGCAGTGATCACCAAGACAGCATGGTACTGGCACAAAAACAGACATATAGACCAATGGAACAGAACAGAGAGCCCAGATATGGACCCTCAACTCTATGGTCAAATAATCTTCGACAAAGCAGGAAAAAATATGCAATGGAAAAAAGACAGTCTCTTCAATAAATGGTGCTGGGAAAATTGGACAGCTACATGCAGAAGAATGAAACTCAACCATTCTCTAACACCATACACAAAGCTAAACTCAAAATAGATGAAAGACCTCAGTGTGAGACAGGAATCCATCAAAATCCTAGAGGAGAACATAGGCAGTAACCTCTTTGTCATCACCCACAGCAACTTCTTTCAAGATACATCTCCAAAGGCTAGCAAAAATGAACTTTTGGGACTTCATCAAGATAAAAAGCTTCTGCACAGCAAAGGAAACAGTCAACAAAACAAAGAGGCAACCCACAGAATGGGAGAAGATATTGCAAATGACACTACAGATAAAGGGCTGGTATCCAAGATCTATAAAGAACTTCTCAAACTCAACACCCAAAAAACAAATAATCAAGTCAAAAAGTGGGCAGAAGACATGAACAGACACTTCTCCAAAGAAGACATACAAATGGCTAACAGACACATGAAAAAATAATTATTATTTTTCATCATCAGCCATCAGGGAAATTCAAATCAAATCAAAACCACATTGAGATACCACCTTACACCAATTAGAATGGCAAAAATTGACAAGGCAAGAAACAACAAATGTTGGAGAGGTTGTGGAGAAAGGGGAACCCTCTTACACTGTTGGTGGGAATGCAAGTGGGTACAGCCACTTTGGAAAACAGTGTGGAGGTTCCTCAAAAATTTAAAAATATAGCTACCCTATGACCCAGCAATTGCACTCCTGGGTATTTACCCTGAAGACACAGATGTAGTGAAAAGAAGGGCCATATGCACCCCAATGTTCATAGCAGCAATGTCCGCAATAGCCAAACTGTGGAAAGAGCCGAGATGCCCTTCAACAGATGAATGGGTAAAGAAGATGTGGTTCATATATACAATGGAATATTACTCATCATCAGAAAGGATGAATACCCAACTTTTACATCCACACGGATGGGACTGGAGGAGATTATGCTCAGTGAAATCAGTCAAGCAAAGGAAGTCAATTATCATATGGTTTCACTTATTTGTGTAACATAAGGAATAGCATGGAGGACATTAGGAGAAGGAAAGGAAAAATGAAGGGTGGGAAATCCAAGGGGGAGAGGAACCATGAGAGACTATGGACTCTGAAAAACAAAC